>NC_134020.1:51691448-52008039 GCF_040712315.1 Castanea sativa | reverse complement strand
CCAAATCATAATTTGTGTATATATGTATAATAGTTAACTGTAGTTA
The DNA here is from genome assembly GCF_040712315.1 of Castanea sativa. NCBI lineage: Eukaryota > Viridiplantae > Streptophyta > Magnoliopsida > Fagales > Fagaceae > Castanea > Castanea sativa. Next base: position 52,007,993 of record NC_134020.1, on the reverse strand, counting down.
TCCACTCTAAATTATGGCATATTTACAATATGCGCTCTAAATTACAAAATTTTCCAACCATCACCCCAATTGAATATTTGTGGTGTTCATCATCGTCCAAATGAGTGTCTAAATACCAAATTAATTTCAAATCAAACTATCGCGCACCTTTGGTGCGGTGGTCACTCCACAAGTATAAATGTTTGTGGGGTGTGAGAATAAGAGTCGGGATTCAAGTTTCCATACACATATACACTTAGATATCTTGTATCAAAAAAAAAAAAAAAAAATCTCAAATCAATATCAATTGCAGTATTTTTTTTTAGTTTAAGTTGTCTTGGTAAAGTTGTTCCCAAAAAAAAAAAAAAAGTCATCATTATAAATACTCCAATGGTTTATAGTAGATAACTAATACTAATCAATTAATTTAGACTCTATCGGTAGAAATATATATATATATATATATATATATATATATATATATATATCTCTCTCTCTCTCTCTCTCTCTCTCTCTCTCTCTCTCAATGCTTGGGTTTGTTTCTACCAAAAATTTTATCCATAACATTTTCACAATATTTTTACAACAAATTATACGTGATAAGTTGTTACCGGGGTAGAAATATATTTATCTTTGTCTCTCTCTCTCTCTCTCTCTCTCTCTCTCAATGCTTGGGTTTGTTTCTATCAGAAATTTTATTCATAACATTTTCACAATATTTTTACAATAAATTATACGTGATGAGTTATTACTGGCTATTATTTTTGGGCAAAAAAATAATTTCAATGGTGGGTTCAAAATTAAAAATAGAAAGTAATAACAACTTATCACCTAAAATTTGTTGTGAAAATTTTTTAGGTGTAGCACTTTTCATGTTCTTTTGTGTTCTTTTTTTGGTGGGAGAGGTGGTTCTTCTTTCCTCCTTTTTCTTTTTTCTTTCTGGTTAAGGGGAGAGGTTCAGTTGATTTGTCACAAAGAGAAAAATTGTCCCATCTCCCATCTCTTCAAATTGAAAATACAAGAACGAAATTTATGTAATTGTCTCTTTACCAAAAAATTGGGCCCAAGCCCAATTGCATGTCCTGGTCTTCCAACGAGACCTCAGATCTTCCATTCCCAAATGTAACCCAAAAAGGAAGAAGCACAATTATTTATTATTCCACATTCTAGACTTTTCATGTGAATTTTACAGCTTGTCTCATTCCTAGCTTAACTGCTTGTCGGCATTTTAGAGTTGGAGGGACTTTGTAATGCAAAATTGCAAATGACTCAGGGCCCAATTTTTGTTAGCTTTAATTTTAATCTCAGAATATAAATTTAAGATGGGATTAAATTTAATTAAATTTAAAGATGGGATCTTCCATCCTTTTAACTCTTTAAGAAATTACATAAATGGAAGATATAGTATTGAGTCTATTGATCTCTTCCTAAAAAGGTTATTTGTAGTTTCTATTTATTAATAATTTGAAAGGTAGGAAGATTTGAACTCTAGATGTTTCAATTAGAAACATTAAGAGATATTAGTTGAACTATAAAACATTTGGCAAAATGCTTATTTATAGTTGATAAAAATACAATTATACCTTTAAAAAGTGAGATAATAATTAAGTTCATTCAAAGTATAATTGATGTGATACTTTATGCTAATACTAGCAAGTTATCTAATATAAGAGGTAATAAATTCTCCCTTATGAGTAGTGTGGGGTACAGAAATTTAATAAGGAAATCATGCCACGTGTCATATCCAAGGCCGAGGAGGCTAATACAGTTCCGAGGAGTCCATAAACTCGGATGGTAGGGCTGGAGAGGCGAACCATGACCACATCAATGACACATTTCCAGAGGTGGCCACACTGTAGAGGAAAAGCTTTAGAGAAGGGGGTTAACTCTGACGTGATTGGAGAGATGGTAGCTGCCATCACATTTAATGCACCTCACCAAACACCCTGGCCGCATTAATGTGGAGAATACCCCTGAACAGTGTCGTCTTGATTGTCGCAACTCATAGAAGACTTGGAAGGGCATTTGATGGGACAAGCACTTGAGTAGTGGTTTATATAATCAACAAATGAATGGCCAAGATCAAGAGAAAGGGGCTATATAATGGAAGAGAACCTCCAGGAATGAGGGGGGATCGGAGAATTTATAGAAAAAATACTATAGCAACAAGAACTGAAATTGTATCAAAGTCTAAAAGAAATATACTCAAGACCTGTACACCTCGGACTTTGCCGAGGAGGGATTTTCTTTGCATACAACTTTATTTTCTTTACTTTCTTACTATCTTTAATCCGTTGTGCACGTTGCTCAATCCATTGAAACCTAGTTTTTAAGCCCACTCTTTACAAATTTATTGTGTTGGGCTCTTTGGGCCCTAATCTAGTTACTTATTGGGCTTAGGATCCAAACCGCGCCCTTACAATTGGCACCGTCTGTGGGGAATTACTGGAGCTTTAGTGAGATCAACGTTCAGTTATGGTAGGCTCAGGGCTAAACTGAGAAGAGTTTGTTGGGTCCTAACGTCAAGATCATTTTCTCAATCTTGAGCGAAAAAGGAACCTAGAGGTTAGTGTGTGCACCACACACTCCAGTAGGAGCCAACCTCGAAGTGGGAGTTACATCTTTCATGAGGAAAATACTAAAAGCATGCAACTGGAGATTGACCGCTTGTGAAGGAGGTTATGCCACGAGCGACGCAGAGGAACTCCTTTGAGTTTTGACCATTCTTCTAGTGATGATAGTGGTAATAGCTACTGGCTTAGGTCAAGGCTCCTCCAGTGAGTCTTTTTCGTGTGATGAGGAGCGCCATGATAGGTGAAGAGGGAAAAGCCCATCTCATAAAGGCCTGAGCAGTGATGCTATGAGTAGGGCTCTAAATCAGATTTCTAAGTCACCTTTTACTAGTAGGATAGAGAGGTAAGTTTTCTTGGCGGTTTACTTAGCCAACGTTCACCACGTATAATGGCAAAATGGACCCTGTGGAGCATGTTAGCCACTTCAACCAAAGAATGGTTGTTCATTCGAAGAATGAGGCCTTGATGTATAAGGTGTTCCCATCCAATTTGGGGCCCGTGGCGATGAGATGGTTTAATGGTCTGAAGGAAGGTTCTGTTAACTCCTTTAAGGAGCTTACAAGAGCGTTTGGCTCTTGCTTCGTAACTTGTAGTAGAGTTCATCGGCTTTTGGACTCCCTATTGTTTATGACTATGAGGGAAAGGGAAACCCTGAAGACGTATTCTGATAGGTACTGGGAGATGTTCAATGAGATAGATGAGAACTTTGATGATGTGACCATAATGTTTTCAAGGTCGGCCTACTTACCAAGCATGATTTGTGAAAGTCGTTGACTAGGAAGCCTGTTAGGAGTGTGCGTCAGCTTATGGACTGTATTGACGAGTATAAGCGGGTTGAGGAGGATCAACAGCAAGGGAAAGGGAAGGCTAAGGTGGTCCCTCAAGATAGAAGGGATTTTAGGTCGAACCGATACAACAATAACCGTCATCGGAGAGATTTTGCTAGGCAATCTGGATCTATTGCTGCTTAAGTGCTTAACACGGTGTTCCGAGAGCTAGTAAATCAAATCCTGGAAAAAATAAATAAAGAATGAGCCATACTTTAAATGGCCAAATAAGATGGGAGGGGACCCCACAAAGTGCAACCAAAGCCTTCATTGCCAATACCACCAGGACCGAGGACACACCATAAAAGATTGCAGGACTTTGTGGAGTTACCTAGAGCAGCTAGTTCGAAGTGGAAAGCTAAAGCAATTCCTGTACCAACCCAACAGATAGGGTGGTCAGGCAAGGTCGGGAGCTCAGAGAGATGCTTCTGCAAGGCCACCTTTGGGTACAATTAGTGTCATTCTTACTGCTCCAAGGAGGACTGGTTTTCAGCCATCCAGGGTGATGTCTATAGCTCGGCTATCTACAGAGGACTCGCCCCTTTTTTTCTGCTAAGTGTTTTGTTTGCCTCTAAAGACTTAGACATTCCTTTTGATTATACAGTTTTTAGTACCAACACATAGTTATTTTTCTCACTGTTTACATGGGCTTAATTTATTTGAATTAACAACAATTCATTACTATTAGTTTTTGTTAAAGTATGGGTGTTCACCTTTAGAAGCACCATCAATTTAAACTCTCATCAAAAGACAGAATAGTAACTACAACCAATCAAAGAAAAATATTGCAGGAAAAAGTAAAAGTTCATAAAGCAAAATTTAACATCTTTTCATTGAACAAAAGGAAAGATACATCATAAACCGTGGCAAACTGCCACAACAAAAGAAAAGTACATAAAAAAAAATAAGAGAGAGAAAAATCCTTGGCTAAGCCTTGGCTGGAGGAGGGTTTTCTTTGCGGACTGGCTGGGAGACAAAAGGATCAGCAACCTTGCCCGAGCTAGCCTTCTTCCCCTGGGCCACGACTTGAGGCTTGATCAGCTTGGAATCCTTTCTCTTGGGAGAAGTGTCGTTGCCTCAGTCAGCCTCTAGGTCCTTGGCCTCTGGTAGAGCTTTAGCCTACTCGCCCTTGGCTCCTTCCACCCTTTGGCTTTGGCCACCCACCTTGTAAGGCCCTTTTTAGGTCTCAAGAGGGGGAAGAGAGGCCTGGGTACTTGGAAGCTGCTCAAGGGCAATTTTTACAGCAACCGCATCTGCTTTCGAGCCTAGAAATGCTACAGGAGCTTCTCGGAGGTTTGATGGGTAATAAATGTTTTTAGCCCTCCTCCACTCCGAAGCAACAGGAACTCCAGCCAGGTTCAGCACCTCGCCGCCTCAGTCCACACCTTCTGGCAGTAGTCCCTGTAGACCTCAGCCAACTCCTCAGTCAGGCGGGCTTTGGTCTCCTGCACCCTAAGTTCATAGAACTTCTGCTCCGAAGCATCTGCTGTTGCCTTAGCTGCTTGAGCAGCCTCTTTGGCCTTCTCCAGCTCTGCCTTCAAAGCCACGACCTCCTGTTTGGCCGTGGTCAGCTCTATCTCAGCGTAGTGAAGATTCTTACATTACTCTTCAGCCTGCGCCTTAACGGTCTTAAGGCCAGCCTCAGTGCTCTTCCGATCCCTACCCGTAGTAGCCAACTTTAGAGCCAGCTCCTTGTTCATACTCTCTGCGGTGGCCAAGGATTTACTAGTCTCTACACGGAGGTTATCCGCGAGCCTAGCTTTGTTTCGGGCATCTTTCACCCACTCCTCAGCCATAAAGACCTCCTGGATGGCCTGCACAAAAACAATAGAAGAATGCTTTATCAAATAAGGAAAAGATAACATAGCATGGGGTTATTAAGGCATGTTAAGAAGCTTACCAAGGCCAAGTCCCTTTTCAGGGACAGAAAGAGGTCCTGTTGCCTCATATTCTTCAAAGTAGCCATATCCCTCGGTAGGCTGCTCTAGGGCGTCAGTAAGGTAATGGGCATTCCCTCCCTAGAACTCCCTGATAGTGGAGTTCCATGGTATGGCTGCCCCATCTAACTCTAGTTGACGGTTCCACGCTGGATTCTGAAGGCGCACCTCGACCACGTGCCGATCCTCCTTGCTCTCGACCGAGGAAGCTCTCCCTTTGCCCTTGGCTGTCTTTGGAAGCTTTGGAGGAACATCCTCATTATGAGGGACCAACCCCCCTCCTTGGCCACCTCCTTGTCCTTCTTCCTCTTCTTTAAGTTGGCAAGTGCAAAAAGGTTGACTGAAGGAGAAGGAGGAGGATGAGGAAGCTTAGACCTTGTAGTGTCCTTGGGTGCCAACCCCTTGGCCCTGTTCGCGAGGAGCTCACGTAGACCCTGCTTCCTATCCAGCGAAATTTCCTCTTCTTCTTTTTCCTTCAAGCTACTAACTACACGTGCAACAACGAATCCGAAGGGAGTGATGCCTAAAGATCTGTCAAGCTTGTCTTTCGAATTTGAGACTTGAATCACAGGCTCTCCCTGCTCCTCTCTCTCTCTTCCTCAAGCTGAAATTGGTCTATCTTCACCTCGAGTGACAGGTGCGAAGAAGCTGTCTCTTCTCTCGGAACTGCTGCTTCATGGGGATAATGATGGGACGGCAGTTCAACTTGTATGGTGCCTTCTCGGGCTAGGAATCCAGGCACCAAGACATCAATTCGAGCCAACCGAGGATCACCTGCTCTAATTGCGTTGCCTACATCCTGAAACTTATCGGATAGAGGCTTGAAGTCGAGGATAAGGTGGACAACTCTCAGTTGTCTGTCCTCGTCACAAAACACCTTTGCTCTCAGCACCCTGTTGAGATCTGGAACGTTAACAAAGTAAAGGTTGGGGGCCACATATCTTTTATTTGCGAAAACAGCTGAGGAAGCAAAACCACAGTTAGAAAAACAAGCCCTCAGTTAGAAGGGAACAAAATACTAAAGGAACAAAGAGGGAAGTAAGCTACAAAACTAATTCCCTTGTTTTTTATTTTAAATTTTTTTTAATTTTAAGAAAAGGCCTAAACCTAGGGTACCTCACCTGGTGCTCCCTCCTGGGTTGGGCAGTGAAGACCGCTATGCCCTTGTTGGACTTGGGGAGACGAGATAAGCCTAACGTCAGAAAAACTAGACTTAAGGTAATAGCCCGACTCTGTAAGCAGATGGCATTCGTACATCCAAACAACGTCGTGCCAGATGAGGCCTAACCTCATTTGCTCGTTGAGAGCATCTACACTACCTAAAACCCTAAACAGGTTAGGCGCTCATTGGTGAGGGCATATCTTATAGGAGATCAAGTAGTCCCTGGTCACTCTACCCATGGGAAGCCTCATTCCCTCTTCTATGAAGGTGTTCATGGGAATGACGAGTTCTCCTTCCTTTTTGTGGGTATGCCAATCACCTAGAGGGCAATACTGCAAGGAGACGCCCTAGGGAATACGAAACAGGGCCCTAAACCCCTCCATACCTACGGGGGTATCTACTAAAGGAGCAAACCTACCCATCTAAGCAGACTAATGAGAAGCGAAAGAGATGTTTGTGAAGAAAGAAATAGAAAACAGGAGGCCGAGGAGACTGGTCGAGGAGAAAAGAACCTAGGAATGAAAGAACCTATGAAAATAAAAGTGAGAGTCACCTTAGGAGCTTCTTGAAAGTTTGAAGGTTTGGAAAATGAGAGAAATGAATCCCCCAGGTGCCTTATATAGGAGGCAGAGTTGGGCGGGAGTTACCTCGCCCAAATTTCGAGGAAAAATACCAGCCTTAGGATCTCCATCTCACCATAAGACATGGGGAACAAGGCGTCGCATGGAGCATTTAATGAGACATTATGGACTCTGAAGCGCCAGGAATGGTTACAGGGCATGCGAAGTGACGTTCTCATGTGGGAAAAACAAAGATGTGTGTGGAGTCAATCACTCAAGATCGAAACCCCATTTTTCTCCTCAAATAAGAGAGAAAAACAGAAGTTTTAAGGGGCTATTGTGAGGTATAGAAATTTAATAAGGAAATCATGCCACGTGTCATACCCAAGGCCAAAGAGGCCAATATAGTTCTGAGGAGTCCATACACTCGGATGGTAGGGCCGGAGAGACAAACAATGGCCACGTCAATGACACATTTCCAGAGGGGGCCACACTGTAGAGGATGAGCTTCAGAGAGGGGGTTAGCCCTGACGTGATTGGAGAGATGGTAACTGCTACCTCATTTAATGCACCTCACCAAACACCCTAGCCTCATTTATGTGAAGATGACCCCTAAACAGTGCCGTCTTGGTTGTCACAACTCACAGAAGACTTGGAAGGGCGTCTAATGGGACAAGCACTCAAGTAGTGGCCTACATAATCAACAAATGGAGGGCCAGGATCAAGAGAAATGGGCTATATAATGGAAGAGAACCTCCAGGAATGAAGGGGGATCGGAGAATCTGTAGAAAAAATACTGTTGCAACAAGAACTGAAATTGTATCAAAGTCTAAAAGAAATATACTCAAGACCTGTCCACCTCAGACTTTGCCAAGGAAGGATTTTCTTTGCATACAGCTTAATTTTCTTTGCTTTCTTACTATCTTTAATCCACTATGCGCATTACTCAATCCATCCATTGAAGCCTAGTTTTTAAGTTCACTCTCTACAAATTCATTGTGCTGGGCTCTTTGAGCCCTAATCTAGTTACGTCTTGGACTTAGGATCCAAACCAAGCCCTTACAAATAGTAATATAAGAAAAAAAAATACACTTGTTAATGATTTATTGATTTATACGCATATATTTATTATGGTCGTGTGTGCTTTTTTTGAAATTTGTACATAATATGACTTTTTTTGTAAATGTATAAAAATATTATTTAATAAAGCATTAAATACAATGTAACCATTACAATTAGGGCATTTTTAACAAAAGCCTTATAAAAATTAACATTTTTGCATGTGACTTTTGAAGTTTGTAGCATATTTTTGCACTAGGTGCTTATTAATACCCAAAAAAAGTAAAGCCTATTAAAAATTTATAATATGCAAATAAAGAGAAGCAAATTCAAGTAAGTTTCTGTTTGCTCAATTGGTAAAGTTTTTGTCATTAAATAAGAGATATAGCATTTGAACCCACCTACATTATAAACCAATTAGTGTATTAATTTAATGATAAAAATAATCATTATAAAATAAAAAATAATCATTAATTGAGTTGGAAGGAAACCCGCAATGAGCCAAAAGCAGTTAAAGAGTGAAAATGGTAAATCCTGTCACGGCAGGCAGTATAAAAGGCCATAGTTGTGAACAGTGAAGAAAAGGAGGGGGGGGGGAACAACGACGAGAAATAGAGTTAGAACGAAGAAGAAAAGAGCAAAAGAAAAAAAGAAAGGACACGGAAATCCAAGAAAAACATGAATGATAGGAAAAAAGGCATGCATCAAGAGTCTACTCATTTCTCTTCCTCTCAATAGACCCATTTTCTGATAAGTTAAGAATTTAAGTTTAAGTTATCTAGGTCCTTATTCCAAAGCGTGTAATCTTTACGGCATGAGTCTTCTCTAAGGTTACCCACATTGGAGATCGGCTCACTTTTTGGACTTATGTTTGCTGAAAAGGTGAAAAGCTAAGCCCTTTCTTTTAGCAAATGAATCTCATTTTTGGCTAACAAATGACTAACTTGTAGCCTTATTACTAAACTGTTTGCTGCAATTTTGTTATTCATGATTGTATAATTCTGCAAACCTCGTTACTCTCCTTTGTTGTGTTATTTACGCGTTATTATTATTTAGAAATGTTTTAGTTATCTTTCTATATTGTGGCTTTTGCTATAATATCTGCAACAGTTGTTCTTGCTGTGAGCACACTATACATTTAAGGTTCCTGCCAATGCGCGTCTACATGGAGATGGCCTAACTTGCTCACAAGCTAGCTTAAAGTATGTTTCAGTTAAGCCAATTTCAGCTCTCCTACCTCAAAATCAAGGGCCAAGTGGTATAGTAGGAGAAATGAAGCCCAAAACACAAAAGGCCCACCACTATCTCTAATATTATTCTTTTTCAATTTTTCATAAAACGTTTCCTAAAATAAATGATTAATGTATGCCCGATATATAATAATTGGACCCATAAAAAAATGCAAAAGAATATGCTACTGTTTTCTAAATAAGGTAAATTTTAGATTTTAGGTACTGTACAATCCTTAATTAGGTGCTAAACTTTAGTTTTTCTAATTAAATTCTACATGTGGTCTAATAAATTTTTTTTGATATCAACAAATTTATTAATAAGTTTCTCAAAAAAAAATTTATTAACAAAGGAACCATAAACTATAGACAAAAAACCAAATCTTAGCTTGCTCAAGAACTAATACATCAAAAAAAGTTGATAGAACAAAGCCAAGAACCAAACAACTTAAAGAAGCAAATCAAGTTGCCTATATTTCACTACATATGATCTTATAACTATACACGAAAGAAGAACACTGTTTGATAAACTCTTCTCTTTTTTTTTTTAGGTTAAATGGAACATACATAATACAGACTAGAAGCAAACATATTAACAAGAGAGGAAATATCAGAGTTGGCTCCGGCATAGAACAACCCCTTTTTGCAATTGCGTCGGCACATTTATTCCCTCCCTGGAATACATTCTCCTCTCTGACTTGGTGAAAGCTGCCTAACAAACAACTGCCATGATTAAGAAGAGGGGAGTATATTCTATTTTAGCACTGGTGTTAAACAACTTAAACTTAGTCAGGTCTACAATCACTTTTGCACTGTCTGATAAATTAATAAGCCATATAATTCCATTTGGATTCGCTACATTCCAGGCCATGTGGATATGCTACATTCTAGGCCACATGGATGAATTTTATTACTTGATAAAATAATAAGTCATATGGTCCCATTCCATTAAAAAAGAAAAAGAAAAAAAAGAGAGAGTCATATTGTCCCATAAAAATAATTAAATAAGATTGTAAAAAAATTAATAATAAATGTACATCTGTTCTGAAAGGTGGAAGCTGACACTTAACCCTCTCTTGACCCCACATATTTACAATGAACTGGTAACGTAGACTGCATGAGGAGAAGCTTTAATTAATGAACCCAACTAGTCGGCAAATTAAAGAAGACAAGTTGAATTAAGCTGTGTGGATGAAGAGTTTAGTGCACATTTTTTTTTTCTTCCTCTAAGCCATGGAGACTTTGAGAGACTTCGAAAGAGATCTGGGGGAGATGAGAGAGTATTACTGTCAAGGAAAGACTAAAGAAGCATCTTGGAGAGAGTCACAGCTCAAAGGGTTGCTTACTCTGCTAAAGGAGAAAGAGGGTGATATCCTTAATGCTCTTATGCAAGACTTGGGAAAGCATCAGGTTGAGACTTTTAGAGATGAGGTATACAAACTATATATCTTGTTCCATTTTTTTAATTTTCTATATGTACACACATATATGGATTACCCTCTAAAAAATAAAAGTCATAATAATTTTTTTTTTTTTTTTTTATAGCAGTCATAATAACCTGTTTGAGAGGTTACTAAAAGTCATAATAACTTTTTTTTTCTATATGTACACACATATATGGATTACCCTCTAAAAAATAAGTGTCATAATAACTTCTTCTTTATTTTTTTTTTATATAGTAGTCATAATAACTTTTTTTTCTATATGTACACACATATATGGATTACCCTCTAAAAAAAAGAGTCACAATTTTTTTTTATTTTTATAGTAGTCATAATAACTTGTTTCAGTGCATGTTTTTGTGGCTGTCCTGTTTCTAATAAAAAAAAAAATTCCTTGGTAAATTACGCATACATCCAATAGGATTTGAACACACAAATTCATCACCTTCATTTGGTAGGGTCTAATATTATTTATCACATAAAATGGGTTTAGAAGTAATATTGCACAACTGTTCTTAGCCAAAATTACAAGAAATTTGTTTAATTATTCACTACCCTCACAAAGGAAAATGAACATGAATAGAATTTGAACATCTTTTTACAAGGATGTAAATAGTGGTAAAGACTATTGGATTCATTTTTAAGATGTAGGAGAGATTGAGAGTTTGACTCTTGCTTTTGTTATACATAAATTCTCCTTATTTGCAGATAGGAACCTTGATTAAGACACTGAATTTGGCATTGGAGTCTTTGAGGGAATGGATGTCAGGAAGAAAGGTAAGTTCAACTACTAGAACTTACATGGCATTATTAATAATAATAATAATTAATAGAGAAAAGAAAGAAGAAACGAATTATTTGTATATTTCATAACAATAAACCCCCCAAAAAAGACTAAATTATATTTTTAACTCTTTAATTTTGGTTTTTTTTTTTTTTTTTTCATTTTGGTCTCTTAAGTTTGAGATTTTTCATTTTAGTCTACCAAGTCTGATTTCATTTGGTCCTTATGTCTATGTCGGTGACTCCTATGGCCATTAAGGGAGACACGGTAAATTTTTTAATTCTTTTTTTAAAAGAGAAATAATGCTGTTTAGTGACACTTAACAGCTAAATTAGTCATGACAATAGATGAAATATTGATTATTTTGAAAACTTAATCAAACTTAGTGGATCAAAATTAAGACAATCTCAAACTTTCAGGATCAAAGTGTAATTTAATAAAAAAATTGGTGTAATAATATTTTATTGGGATTCTACATGGAAAAAAAGAGTTTGTAGAACCTTCTAAAATTTTCCTGCTTTCCAGTAAGCAAAGAAGTTAAAGTTTATACATAAACCACCATGTTGATTTAGTCACTTGCTAATAAAATTCAAGAATGTTTTTTGTGAGAAACATATTCACGTAGTAAATTGAGGCAACATATACTAACAATTCTCGTTAATGTATGGTTTATAGGCTAAACTACCGCAAATTGCTTTGCTCACTAGTGCAGAAATTGTTCCTGAGCCTCTTGGCCTTGTCCTCATTATTTCATCTTGGAATTTTCCCTTTGGTAAGTAAATTATTATATATACCTTTGAGAACATGATAAATTATTGATTGTTTCAAAAGTTTAAAATCTTAAGAAATGATGAATTTATTCATTTAATCATTATTCTAGCACTTTCCTATACGTTTGGCCCAATCTCCCTTTAACAAGTGAGATCTAGAATGGGGACTTTTTAATATTTTAAATAGGAGGCAGCTAGAGTGGAGGTAGAGTTCAAACTCAATATCATAGTTTTTTATATCATGATAAATCATTGATTGTCCCAAAAACTTAAATGGATAGTAAATGTTGAATTCAATCATTAAACCATTATTCTAACATAACTAGGGAAAAAAATATAATAGTTTGCTTCATTTTTCTTCTTCCATATCCTTAATAATGATTGAATTGTTGTCATTTTGTTACAAAATATAGGACTGTCCTTGGAACCAATGATAGGGGCATTAGCAGCTGGAAATACAGTGGTTCTAAAGCCCTCTGAATTGGCTCCTGCTAGTGCTTCTCTTCTAGCAACTGCAATTTCCACTTACTTGGACAACAAAGCTGTCAAGGTTATCCAAGGTGGACCATCTGTGGGTGAACAACTCCTACAGCAGAGATGGGACAAGATCTTCTTTACAGGTAAAATCAGTCTCTCATCTTTCTAACACTGCCCCTCGCACGTGGATCCAGACCAGTGGCGGAGCTAGGATTTTAGTCTAGAGGGGGCAAAATTAAAAGACGATATTAAAAGTAAAATTTATCTAAAAAAACATTAATCAACAATAATAACAAAATAAATAAACAATTGTAAGCAAATATGAATATATTTCATATTATTAAAATAAATAAACAAAAACAACCAATTTATAGCTACTAAAAAATTTACAAATTGATGGAGTAAAAATATGATTAGTGTTACTTAAAAAATATAATGAATAAATGTTTGAAATTATTTTTTGTGATTGGTGACATGCCAATTTGTAAGATATAAGTAGTAAAATTTGTAATATCTTTAGCATCATTCAAAGATAAAATGCTGTGAAAAGTATCATAAATAGTAAAAATAGTGTAAATAATGATATAAAATAAAAATAAAAAAAATAGTGAAATAGGTAGTTTGGTCACTTTCAAGTTTCAACAAGTAGAAGTCTTTTTTCTTTTTTCTTTTTTCCTCCATGTGACTACTAATACAAAAAAAAAAAAAAAAAAAAAAAAAAAATTTATTAGTCAGGGGGGCAGGTGCCCCCCCTTGCTCCCCTCTGGCTCCGCCAGTGATCCAGACTCATGCTCAATATAACTTTTTTAATGAGAAATAAAGTGAAGACATGGTTCAAACTTATGATCACTCACTGTAACATTATGATAAACTAACACTTGATCCAAAAGCTTAGACTGATATGCAATAATGAATTTTATTCACCTAATCATTATTCTAACCATTGGTTTTAAAAGATTAAGTAATTCAATCTTAATCTCAATGCTTAGGAAGTGCACATGTTGGAAGGATTGTCATGTCTGCTGCTGTGAAGCATCTAACACCTGTTACTCTAGAGTTGGGTGGAAAATGCCCTGCCGTTCTTGATTCCCTTTCTAGCTCTTGGGACGTAAAGGTAACTTTGGCCTTAGTGTGTTACACTATAATATTTTATAGTCACAGAATTGGCCTACACACATGCATTTCTAGTCTATGTTATGACAATATGTTAAGTTGAGTTCTTTTGTGCTGTCTAATCTCAAGGTGGCAGTAAAACGAATTGTTTATGGGAAATTTGGTTGCTGTGCTGGTCAAGCATGCATAGCAATAGACTACATCCTTGTTGAAAAGAAATTTACACGCACTGTGGTATGAAAGTAGTAGTTTATGCTAAATCTTATATGAGTTTTTAAGTTTTTTGGGGTTTGTTTGTAATGCAACAACATTTTGAAATAATGATACTCTTTTTCAGGTGGAGTTGATGAAGAGTATGATCAAGGAAATGTTTGGAGAAAATCCAAAGGAATCACACAGCATTGCAAGGATAATAAATAAACAACATCTCTTACGACTTAAGAATCTTCTTAAGAATCCACATGTTGATTCCTCTACTGTTTACGGTGGTTCAGTGGATGAAGATAACTTGTAATTGACATTATTTAATCTCTTTTGTGAATATGGACCTTATTGTTTAAGCTCTCTCTCTCTCTCTTTAAACCCCCCCCCCCTCCCTTTTCCATTTTGTTAAAGAAGTTTTGGTTATATATGAATTCATAGCGTTCATATTCTATAAATTGGTTTTTATATGGGATTAATCCTATATTAAATTATTTCATTGTGATATTTTAAGGATTTGAAAAGAGAAAAATGCTTGGTATATAAGAGAAAGTTGAGCTTCTGTTCTTAACCCCCCTTTTTTCATTAGGACAATTTTCTTTAACAGCTTGTCTTGTTCTTTAATTTGTATGTTTCACAAGTATTAGTTTTAATATGCTTGTTATTGATCTCCATTCAGGTTCATTGAGCCAACAATCTTGTTGGATCCTCCTCTCCAAGCAGAAATTATGACAGATGAAATCTTTGGTCCATTGCTTCCAATAATTACAGTAAGACACATGCAGAAATAATGTACTATTTAATAGGTTTCTTTACTGGCCTTAATGGGCAGTATATATATGATTGTGGTGGTAGCTCAAGAAAGTTGAGTACTCAGTCGCAGATAAGGCATGTTGTACATTTATAGTGATTCTTTTCTTGGTTTGACAGCTAGAGAAGATTGAAGACAGTATTCAATTCATAAATTCAAAGCCTAAAGCACTGGCTATATATTGCTTCACCAAAAATAAAACACTCCAACGAAGGATGATTTCTGAAACATCATCTGGAAGCGTGACATTCAACGATACAATTATTCAAGTATGTTATCGATAAGTTAATTATCTGCACTAGTTTTAGTTTCTCAAGTAAACTAAAGTGTCTGAGCTGTGCCTAATGAGTGAATATTAAACTACACTTCATTACAAAGGCCAAAAATCAGTGTAATAGACCTCAATGCTTATATCTTCTAAATTCTTAGTCTAAAGGCTTGCATTTGGCTATGTGTAGTATGCAGCTGATACCCTCCCATTTGGAGGAGTTGGTGGAAGTGGATTTGGCAGGTACCATGGAAAGTTCTCATTTGACACATTCAGCCATGAGAAGGCCATTGTAAGAAGAAGTTTCCTTACTGAATTTTGGTTCAGATTTCCTCCATGGAACAATCACAAGTTTCAACTTTTGGCGTCCAGTTTCAATTACGATTATCTTGGATTAGTCCTTGTCATACTTGGCTTGAAGAGTTATAGGCAGGGATTAGGTGACATATAGCTACTTTTATCAAAAGTACATTGCTCATCCAAATGGAAGAGAGAGAGAGAGAGAGAGAGAGAGAGGAATCACATTCAGATATTCACTTGAAAGTGTTATTATTCATAGTATCAATAACCACTGTGTGCAAATTGTTGCGCTCTAAATTTAGCAAATAAAAGCAATGGGAGCTTTGAGGATATGCTTCCCCCTGTGAATTAGCAAGAATTTCTTATGAGGGCTAAAAGTTTGTATTACTAATAGAATACTGTTATGTTTTTATTTTATATATTAGGGGTATGTTTTATTATTTAATCTTATGTTTAAAATTCTAAGGTTATAACTTCCAATTAAGAAGTTTTGTTGTGTACCATATCAGTAATGAGCTAGGTATCACTCAGTTATTCCTATGTGTTTGTCTATGAACTCAAGTTCATTTTACGGAAGTCAAGTGATAGCCCAATGATAATGACAATATTTGTAAACTTGTAGTGCTCTAGTTATGTGGTTTCAACCCCACATCTCCCTTCTTTACTATCTACCTATTTAAAAAAACATAAAAATAAAATGTTCACTTCACGGGAGGAGATTGGACAATATCATTAAGTCACAAGACATTTGGTAGTTTGGTGTGCTATAGTTGAAAGAGTCATCCCAAAATAACAATTATTAAAATTTATTTTAATTATTTCTTTTCGCTACAAATATATATATATATATATATATATATATATATATATTTAAGGGATTGAAATTAAAAAAATATTAAGAAAAAAGTTAAGAAAAGTAAAAAGTTAAAGTTAAAAAAGTGAAAAAAAAATTGTGAGAGAAGAGTGGGCTAATTGAATTCACATTCTAAATATTGGGGAACATTACAAAAGTAATATGAAGGATATATATATATATATATATATATATATATATATATATATATATATATATATTTGGGACAAGCGAGAGGTATTACTTATTACATTAGTTGACTTGTACTTTTGATGTGAGAGAAAAAAGTTAGAAAAATAAAAAGTTTAAAGGTTTAAAAAATTTATGATACAAGGGCTGAGGTTAAAAAGAACCTTTTTAACTTGATCTTAAACCTTGAAAGACCTATGTACTGTAGTTGCTAATTTGCAATTGCACCAAATCTAAATCTGTGTATATATGTATCAGTATAATTGTTAACTGTAGTTATCCACTCTAAATTATGGTGTATTTATAATATGCGCACTACCCCAATTCAACATTTGTAGTGTTCATCGTCCAAATGAGTATCTAAATACCAGATTAATCTCAAATCAAGTGTCAATTGCAGAAGTGCAGTTTTTTTTTTTTAGTTTAAATTGTCATGGTAAAGTTGTTCCCCAAAAAAAA
This sequence comes from Castanea sativa, assembly GCF_040712315.1. Lineage (NCBI taxonomy): Eukaryota > Viridiplantae > Streptophyta > Magnoliopsida > Fagales > Fagaceae > Castanea > Castanea sativa. Next base: position 51,991,000 of record NC_134020.1, on the reverse strand, counting down.
AAAAGTCGTCATTATAAATACTCCAATGGTTTATAGTAAATAACTATATACTGATCAATTAATTAAGACCCTGACTTGAATGATGGTGTAGATATAACAAATTAATCTTTTCTTTTTTACATTAATTTGTTATAACAAATTAATCTTGAATTAGGGTTTCAATTGAAATTTTTTATATTTTATGGTGTGCATTACAAATATGTCCTTAGTTTAGGATGGATAATTGCAATTAACCTTGTATAATCTTTGAATTAGTTTAATATTTCAAAAAAAGAAAGAAAAAGAAAAAAGAGACAAGCATGATGAACAGAGATAATGCTATCAAATGGTATGTATTACTATTACCTTTGATGTCTTATTTCAAAATACTAAAAAGTGTCAACCAATATAATTGAAACATGACACTAATAAGTTTTCTTCTTATGTTATATTTTTTTGATAGTTACAAAAGAAAACCTTTTATAACCCTAAGATACTTTAGGAAGCAAATTTTATTAAAGAAAATAAAGATCAATCTTCAATCAATACCAAAAAGAATGTGGATTCCAGTTAGCTCAACTGGTAAAATCTCTAACGGTTGAATAAAGGGTCTAAGATTCAATTCTCGCTTACACTAAAACTGATTGGTGTCTATTTGTTTGATAATAAATGAGCTATCATGGGAAGCGGACGTCATATGTTGAAACTTTCTATAAAAAAAAAAAATATAAAAAAAAAAAAAAAAAAACCAAAAAGAATGTTTTAAAAAGGAAACAATACTAATAAATTATTTGAAAGGAAAAAGAAATTTTACCGTTAAAATATTTTAATGAAACCCCAAAAAGGACTTATTATATACATTGTTCAACAGTTCAAAAAGGTCTCTGAATTGCAAGGGAAAGTTTCCGCCAATTTTCTCTCTCTTACAAAAACTCTCTTTCTCTTTCTCTCTCTTCGTGCTCGAAACCCTAGCACCACCACCATCACCATCTCCATCGCACTGTGTTTTCTGTACATCCATGGTGGAGACTCCAAAGAAGCACCTCCTCAAGTCACCGAGGAGCTCTAAACACCAAACGAAATTGACTCCAAAACCCTCTTCGCCTTCACCTCTCACTCCTGTAACTCCTCAAACCCAAACCCCAACCCCTCACAAATCCTCTCGCTCAAACTCTCTACCCTTCAATCCACCAATCCTGAGTGGCAAGAAAACGAGCCGCATTTCCGATCCAACCACTCCCTAAGATTCAACCCAATAAAACACTGAAATTGCCCTCTTTAATATATTATGGTCACTTTTTCCTTTACTCTCTCATCCTCTCTTCCTTCGTTCCAAATGTATAATATTTCTTAGCATGTACCATTAACAAATTCAGTTAACAAGACATATTTAGTAATTAATCTCTTTGTCTCTTTCTCTCATATGTCATATTCAACTTTAACATCTTAGTCAACTTTACCTCGCTTGTTTATCATATAATTTTCCAGTTTTTATTCAAATTTATGCTTTACAAACTCCATTTACACTTTGTTTTAATCCAGAATTGAGGCAAGCATATATGTCATTTGATTTTCAATATAGAATGTTCCATATATACCTAGCTTACAGCATTCATATCAATCCATGTATAATAGAAGAAAGGTATAAAAGTTACACAATTTTTCTTAAAATGACCAATATCAGTCGGTGTATAATTGTGTAAATTATTTACAAGTTTGCAACAGCTACCATGTAAATTTACACAAATATTACTCATTTTGCATCTTGTTGTTTATTATCTTTGTACATATCTCGAGAATGAAGGAGGAGAGTAAATGATGGTTGTTAATATATTATATGTGAAAAAAGAAAAACAATTTAAATAAAAATTAAGAAAATTTGATATTTTAGTGAAATGTAATGTAAAATAGATAATTTGATGTGTGCATGTTATTTTGAAGAATGAGTATGTAAAATAGAAAAAATAAGTTTTATACTAAAAAACAAATTACATGAACGGATACAAATGCTCAAATGCACCTCATTTAAATCCACATGCCATGCGTGGGAACATATCATGTGAATTTTTTAAATTTGATCGTACCAGAATTAAGTAAATGGACCGATCAAGAAATACGGTGCTGGATTAGAAGTGAGACGACTTAAGATGTAGGCCGAATAGTGAATTGACAAGTCCCCATATAATGGACATTGATTTCAGAACGTGTTTTTTGTTCAACTGTACTGAACACCAATAAATACCAAAAAAGGAAAAAGTCAAAGTAATAAAAGAAGCTTAAAAAAGCAAAAGATAAATTGAAGAGAAGCATCTTTTTCTATGTTTGTGGTTTGAAGTTGAACCACCTCCCTCTCTCGTTGTTTCCTTATCTGGAAAAACATTTTAACATTATTTTAGTAATTATTTAGTTGGATAAACTACGTATTTGGTCTCTATCTTATATATCATATTTCAATTTGATCCCTAACCTTTTGATTGTGTTAATTTAGTCCCTAACGTTTCAGTACTATATCAATTTAATCCCTACAGTTATCTTTTGGATGAAAATTAATGACATGTCTAATAGCCAAAATAAAAAATTAGCTTCTATTGATGTGACAATAAACTAAAATTTTATTTTGACTGTTTGCTATGTAAACAATTTTCATCTAATATATAATGGTAAAAACTAAATTGACACGACATTAAAAGGTTAAGGACCAAATTGACACAATTGAAAGGTTAAGGACTAAATTAAAATATGGTATAAAGACTAGGGACTAAATATGTAGTTTACGCTATTTAGTTTGTATGAGATGAGGAATATTACACATATTTGGAAAAATAGTCTGATATTCAGACTTTTAGACACCCACTTTAGTACAATGAATAAATAAATATAGTCACTTTAGTACAATGAATAAATAAGTATATATAGTCAATGCATTGCTTGGTTTTGTTTTTACAAAAAATATTTATCCATAACATTTTTACAATTTTTTAAAAACAAATTATAAGTAGTGAGTTGTTGCCGACTGTTATTGTAGGACAAAAAAATAATTTCAATGATAAGTTCAAAATTAAACGTAGTAAGTAATAACAACTTATCACCTAAAATTTGTTGTAAAAAATTTTTAGATGAAACATTTTTCTTGTTCTTTTGTGTTCTTTTTTAGGAGGGAGAGGTTCTTCTTTCCTCTTTGTTTTTCTTCTTCTCTCTCTTTTTTTTTTTTTTTTTTTTTTTTTTTTTTTTTTTTTTTTTTTTTTTTGGGATAAGGGGAGAGGTTCAGTTGATTTGTGTCAAAGAAAAAATGGTCCCATCTCCGATCTCTTCAAATTGAAAATACAAGAACGAAATTTATTTGTTTGTCTCTCTACCAAAAAATTGGGGCCAAGCCTAACTGCATGTCCTTGTCTTCCAACAAGACCTCAGACCTTCCGTTCCCAAATGTAACCCAAAAAAGAAGAGGCCAAATTATTTATTATTCCACATTCTAGACTTTTCATGTGAATTTTGTAGCTTGTGATCTCATTCCTAGCTTAACACCTTGTCGGCATTTTAGAGTTGAAGGGGCTTGTAATGCAAATGCCTCATGGCCCAATTTTTTGTTAGCTTTAATTTTAATCTCAGAATATTAATTTAAGATGGGATTAAATTTAGAAATGAAAGAGTCACAATTAGGTGGAATTTCTCTTTCTTTCATTCTTTTTTCTTTTTGGGTACCCCAAATTTTAAAAGTTTCAGTTTCAATCTAAAAAAATTTGAAAAACATCAAAATTTTCGTCCCATCCTTCTAAGCCTTTAAGAAATTGCATAAATGGAAGATATAGTATTGACATGGCAAGTTAAAAAGTTAAAAGTGCGGCATGAAAAAAATTTAACAATAAATGGATGGGAGGCTTGATTCTTTTAAAACTTTGGGTTAATCCAATTCTCCCTTTGGATAAAGTTTTGAAATTAGGTTCCTTATTACTTAAGTTCCCTACACACAAAAAAAGTATCATATTATTAAATTCAAGTTAAAAATTATGAGTCATATTTTCTTAATTTCTCTGTGCAACCTCAAATTCACATGCATTAAAACATAGAGAGAGAAAATATGACTCGTTCATAAATTCAAGAGAAAGTTCATTGAAGTTTCTCAATACAAAAGGACTAAAAAGATATAATGATCTCTTCCCAAAAAACTTATTTGTAGTTTTTTTTTTTAATAATTCGAAAGGTGGGATTTGAACTCTAGATATTTCAGTTGAAAACACTAAGAAATATTAGTTGAACTAGAAAGTATTTGGCAAAATGCTTATTTGTAGTTGATAAAAATACAATTATACCTTTAAAAAGTGAGATAATTATTAAGTTCACTCGAAGTACAATTGATGTGGTAATTTATGCTAATACAAGCAAGTTATCTAATATAAAAAATTAATAAATGCTCTCTTATGAATTGGAATATGAGCCCGTTTGTTTAGGCGTATTGAGAGACAAAAACAGGCGTTTCTGCTATCGTGAAAATCTTGATATGTTTTGCTGGGCGAAATTTGTGGGATTGCGTTTTTCAATCAGCAGATTTTCGCGTTTCAGGAAAGGCAATTTCCCATTGCGATTTCGATATCGCGCGATTTGCAAATCGTGATTCCGCCAATATTTTTTGCTGAAAACTAAAAATAGCCTCCCTTTACCGTTGCGTCTCCAATCCTCTCCCATATATCCTCAGTCCTCTGCCTCAACGCATCAGTTTCACAAGGATTAGTTCACAATTTGCTGTTTTTGCTTTGCTCCATCTATCGTCGTTTTTCATCGCAATTCTAGGTAACTACCTCTGTTTTTGCTCTGCCATGAGGTAGATTTTCCTTTGCTTAATATTGTGCGTCTATTTGATGATTTAGTATTTTCAATAATGTAAAAACCAGCAGATTCAACGCATCAGTTTCACAAGAATTGGTTCACGATCTGCTGTTTTTGCTCTACTCCGTGTATCGTCGTTCTTCATCACAATTCTAGGTAACTACCTCTGTTGTTGCTCTGCCATGAGGTAGATTTTTCTTTGCTTAAGATTGTGCATTTGTTTGCATGATGTAGTATTTTCAATAATGTAAAAACCAGCACAGTTTGTTTGATATATTTGGTTCCATGTATGTTGTCGTGATCTTTTTTGATTCTTTGATTGAATCTGTTTGATTCTTTGTGGTTTTAGAACTTACCTAGGAAACTTGGTATTAGTTTGTTATATTATCCTCTTTATATTTATTTTAAACCAAACATTGTGATCTATATTTCTTGTAACCGCATCAAAACAATCAAAAAACCAATCTTGGTATTTCACTTAACCAAAGGGGCCCAAAAAAAACAGATGGTATTACTCAAAATTCGATTTTTATGTCTACACAACAAGGAAAAAAAAATCATACATGGTCATTTTAGAAGGCTACCTTTTAACATGGGAAGGGATTGAATTAACCATAATAAAGGAAACTATAGAAAATAATCACACCTACCTACAACAGATACATAGAAATTATATAGTTCCAAACTATCCAAAAACACAAAAAGAAAAAGTTCTAAGCTAAGTGAATGCTGCAGAATTATTTTGAAAAAGGTTAGAGAGAGTACCAATGGATTATGGTGTGAAAAAAATGGTTGAATTAGGAATTGAATTGGGCTTCCACCAGCTATAGGCATACATGTGTTTTTACACCCCAAGCTATAAAAAGTTGCAACTATTACCCAATTTGTAACAAATCTAGTTATTTACACCCTACTGTTCATCTTGATGATGTTAACTTTAGGGAGCTTTTGTTTAATAAACGTGAGAAATGCCCAGAAAATGTAGTCCAGGCTGGTGCCTGGTCTTATTGACCATATAGAATTTCAATTCTTCAATTTTTCCAAGAAAATCTGTGAAAGAGAGAAAGTCATTTTGTGGTAGAAATGTTATGAAATTACTCCTATTATTCAATTTTCTCATGGGTTTGGTTGTAGAACTTGATGTATTTGGCTGAACATTGATATTAACAAACTTATGTTTTTTTAGATGGGTAAGCCATCACAAAATAGCTCAAATGTTAGAGCTCAATGGCCATCAAGAGTAACAACTATCTTTTGTGAAGCTTGTGTGGATGAGGTATTTAAGGGTAATCGACCTAATACTCACTTTAGTAAGAAGGGTTGGGCAAATATTATAGCAGCTTTTGAAAAGAAAACTAGAAAGGAATATCCTAGGGCGAAGTATAAGCATAAATGGGATAGTTTGAAGAAAGATTGGATACTTTGGAATAAGTTGAAGGGAAGTGAAACTGGATTGGGATGGGATGCAGCCAAAGGAACAATAGCTGCAACTGATGAGTGGTGGGAGAGAAAACTAATGGTATGTTTTGTATAACCCATTGTACATATTTTGTATTACTTCATAAACCATGCTATTTGAGTTATTAATGACAATAATCAAAATTGTAAGAGGTTCATGAAGTTGCAAAATTTCGAGAGAAAGGTTTGGAGAATGTTGACTTATTAGATATTATGTTTAAGGACATTGCGGCCACAGGAGATTTAGCATGGGCCCCCACTTCAGGTGTGTTACCTGATGATCTTGAGACACCTAAGGAGGGGTTAGGTGATACTTCTGCTGACTCATCTTCTCCAAATGATGATGATGACGTTCATGAAGATGAGATTCCTAACCTCACACAACCACCTAACCCAACACAAAAGAAAGGAAAGAAGCGAGTTTTACCATCATCCACACAGAGCGAAGGGAAGAAAGGAGGAACAGCATTACAGTTGACACAACAGCTTAGTCGTATCTGTGATGTTGTTGAGTTAAGGAACTCGGCTTTTTCAGTGGAGCCAAGTAGTACTATTCGTAATGTCATGGAACACGTGTGCACCTTAGATGGCATTGAGAAGAGTTCCGAACTCTACCTCATGGCAGCACGTATTTTTCAGAAACGAGAGAAGAGAGATGTTTGTCGTGATGGAAGAACCACATTTACAACTTCAGTTTTTGCAAGAGGAGGCAAGATTGTTAGGAGGGCACTACTTTGGCACTTAGGGTGTTTTAAGTTTTATCCTAGGAATAATGTTTTATGGAAGAGAGATGTTTAATGTTTTATTGTTTTATCCTTTGAATAATGTGGTTGTTAGGGAGGTCACTACTTTGGCACTTAGGGTATTTTATGTTTTATCCTTTGAATAATGTTTTATGGAAGAGAGAGATGTGTTTAATATTTTATTGTTTTATCCTTTGAATAATGTGGCTGTTAGGGTGTTTTAACTTGTTGGATTGTTAGGGTGTTAGAATCTTTGTAGACTGAATGAGTAGTGTAGTGGCTACTGTAATTAGTGAATTTGTTGCATTATTGTTGCAAGGAAGCATGAAGTTGTAGCCAATTACAAGGTTTAATGTTAAGAAGCTAGCTCCATGAAGCTAGTTGCATTAGGTGCTGCATCAAGTCTGCATCAGGTGCTGCATCTGGGCTCATCAGGTGCTGCATCAGGTGCTGCATTAGGTGGTGCATCAGGTGCTGTATCAGGTGCTGCATCAGGTGCTGCATCAGGTTGATGCTGAGTTAAATGAACGAGCAAAGTGGTGTTAGTGGCTATATGTCCCTTTGTACAGTTTGATGCCCTGCTCTATGGAATGACTGTAGGTAGCCTTTGTTCGAAGGAACAACTTGTAGTGGATGCTTTTTTCTAAAATTTTAGTCTAGTCCCATTGCAAATTTTTCACTAGTTACATTACCCTTCTCTGAATTCACTTTTGTTCATAGTTATCTGAAATGTTCTTAGTAAATACCTAACTAGCCCATTTAGGAGAGAATGACCACAAGGATTTTTAAAAAAAAAATGCTTTGCAAAACTACATTGAAGTTGAAGTAAGGACACTAGTGCTGTTATAAGCAATATTAGGCCAAGGGTGTTCTACAAAGTGTCATTGGACTCCCAAGCTTCCAGGTGAAGCATCAACTAAGCTTGTATAAGAATAAGAGTATTGTGAAATTAGCTGAGCAAACCTCAGATATAAGAATAAGAGTACTGTGATTTAGTAGCTGATCCACCTCCTTGTGGTTTGAGAACCCCCCTTCACTTCAATTTTATTTTTATTTGGCTTTGACAATTCATTTTCAGTAACTTGTCAAAGGAATATAAAATAAGGTTTGTCCAATGTAGAAACTAGGGATCCAGTGGATAACAAAGCTTATCCTAATGAGGTACTTGGTGTGCCAATAATATTAATTTTCCTGATTCCTTAGTTTTATTGTTCTACACAATATTCAAATTTCTATATCCTTCCTTTATTTTATTTTATTTTTATTTTCTCTTATACCCCCGGTTATCAGTAGCTCTTTATAGCATGTCTCATCTGATGGTTGGGAAATTCTTATGTTCCTCTGTGTCCATTAATGTTTCTTGTGATTTGGTGGAATTATTATTGTTATTTATGGTGTCCTGTGTCTTTCTTAGCAACTAAGGATGTTATGTCAAAAAATATTTTGAGCCTACAATTCATCCTTGTCCAATGTAAAACGGCACCCATTTACTTAATAAAATAGAAATATTCAATTCACTCGGCAAATATTTCTTTTCTTTAGTTTTGGTGTGCAAGCTAAAGTCAATAGTTAATAGACAAGCGGAGAAATAATACACATCAAACATGTACTAATCCAAGCAGCATATATTACAGAATTCCAGTTTTCCTTTTTCATCTCTCCAATGGGATACTTCATAATTACATCAAAAGGGTTGAGATAAGCTATATCTTGAACAATGCGAGACCCACCTTGTTAATCTGAGATTGAGTAGCTTTGTAAAAAGGTTAGGGAGCTAGTTATTAACATAGATGAAGTTATGAAGTAGTTTTTTCACTTAATCTTAGATTGATACTACCTATGGTTTTCCATAGGTAGTATCAATCTAAGATACCATAGGTAGTATCAATCTAAGATACTTTTGTGGGCTTTTGTTTGTGTGATAGATACTTATTTTGATTTATCTAGTTATTATTTTTTAAATGTTTAGTCATTTTCTTTATTGTGATTTATCTAATTTATTGATATAATATTTTAGGTGTTATTCCTATGGATTACAATGATTATATTGATAATAGTGATGAAGATCATTCTTCTAAAGTGGAAATCGATGAATATGATAATGAGGAATTATACGATCTTGCTATTGCTGGATGTCATGTTGCAGTGACATATTATATGAAATATATGAATAAACAACCTTGTAGAGATTCTGAACAAACTGGCTATATGTGGTTGATGAATTGTTTGACGGGTAATGAAACGAAATGTTACAAAATGTTTAGAATGAAGCCACATGTTTTCCTTCAATTGTGTAATGTTTTACAACATACATATGGACTTCAGCACACAAGGCATATTAGGCTTGAAGAGTCAGTAGGAATATGTTTAATGATACTTGGACAAGGAGCTTGTTATAGGATGGTTCAAGAAAGATTCTAACATTCTGGTGAGACTATACACAAACATTTTCATAGAGTTTTGAAACGCCTTAGCATAATGTCAATGGATATCCTCAAGCCTTCTGACCCTACATTTAGTGTAGTTCCAAGACATATACAGAAGAATCCATTGTACATGCCACACTTTCAGGTATTCATTTCATACCTTGTAATTTGTTTCTAATATTCGTTACGATTATTTCCCAAGTATCTAAAATTTATATTCTAGTTTAGGACTGCATTGGTGCCATTGACGGTACACATATCCAAGTTGTTGTTGGAGATGACAAAAAAGCTTCATATTATAATAGAAAGGGCGTGACATCCTTTAATGTGATGGTAGTATGCGATTTTGATTTACTTTTTACATTTGTTATGGCTGGGTGGGAGGGTGCAGCACATGATACACGTATTTTCTTAAATGCTATTCGTCGCCAATCTGTCAACTTTCCAAAACCACCACCAGGTATATAAAATTTTTATATATTAAATATCTATGAAGGATATTATTTATGTACATCTTACATTTTTTTTTCTTTTACTAGGAAAATATTATTTAGTTGATGTTGGATACCCCTTACGGAAATGATATTTGCCACCTTATAAGGGACAGAGGTATCATCTTTCAGATTTTCAACGAGCTGGTCGAGGGAATCACATAGAAGAGAGGTTTAATTATATTCACTCATCACTTAGAAGTGCAATTGAGCGAACTTTTGGAGTGTGAAAGAATAAATGGAAAATTTTGAAGCAAATGCCACCTTATGACATTAAGCACCAAAGAAACATTATAGTTGCTACTTGTGTTTTGCATAATTTTATTAGAAAGCATGATAGGGAAGATGAGGGATTCAATTGGGATGAACATGACTTGGACAGACCAAAAAGCAATAGTAGTGAAGAAGGTAGTAGCAAACAGGCAAACGTTGAAAATATACAAGATGAGGTTTCCATTCCCAAATGTAACCCAAAAAAGAAGAGGCCAAATTATTTATTATTCCACATTCTAGACTTTTCATGTGAATTTTGTAGCTTGTGATCTCATTCCTAGCTTAACACTGTAGAGAGGGAAAATTCCCGACCTATCATAAGCTGACACATCATACTACTAAGTCCACAAAATACAACCAATTACAAAACGCCACGTACTGCTGCTAGGTTTTGCTATCATTATTCAGAAACCAATAGAAATTTGCCAAGTGTCATTGAAATAAAGGCATGAAACTGCATCAGCATGCGTAAGCAATGACACAAGCAGCTCTGCATGTGCAAGCAATGACACAAGCGATCCAACACGTGTAAGCGATGACATAAGCGGACCAATCAGGCTGTGACATGTGTCACCAATCAGACTCCACCACGTGTCACTCACCAACCCCTAAACTCCTATAAATAGAAGCCTTCCTAAAACATTTAAGGAGACAGAAGGAAGAAGATATCTTGGGTTCAGAAATCCAGAAGCTCAGCCGGAATCAAACCCCAAAGCCTCCAAGAATTTCAAGAACTTCAACCTCGAATACAGACAACATTCAAAGCAAAGTCATCTAAACTACTTGTCTAGATCTCAAAGGTCACTGGAATCAAGCTCAAAAGCCTCCAGAAACCTCAACAAACCACAAATTGGTGAAGCTCTACGGATTCAAGCCTCCAAAACCCTGAAGAACTTCCACCACAAACCTTCAAATACAAAGAACAATCGAAGAGAAATCATCCAAATCATATTCCTAAATCTCAAAGTTTACTAGAATCAAGCTCAAAAGTCTCCAGGAACCTCAACACACCATAAATCAACGAAACTCTACGGAATCAAGCCTCTAAAGCACCGAAGAACTTCCACCACAAACCTTCAAAGACGAAGAACGCCAAGAACACGAAGAACGCGAAGAACACAAAGAACAAAGAATTTCTAACAAGCTCATAGCCAGAGATTCATTGTAATTCCATTTTAAAGATCTTCGATCCATTCTTCAGCTAAATTGAAGTACATTCGGTGTTCGAATCAAAATCACATTACCACAATTCCAATCAACAAATCTTTCAAGGAGATCGAATAAGAGAATCACTCTTTTATAATTACAGAGAATTGTACCACATATTCATCAATACAAATTCGCATTTGTGAAACTATTTTACTTGTTTGATTTATTTCGAACTAAGAAAATTAGTCGTCTACAAACACCTTGTCGGCATTTTAGAGTTGGAGGGGCTTGTAATGCAAATGACTCATGGCCCAATTTTTTGTTAGCTTTAATTTTTTTTTTCTTTTGGATACCCCAAATTTTAAAAGTTTCAGTTTCAATCTAAAAAAATTTGAAAAATATCAAAATTTCCGTCCCATCCTTCTAAGCCTTTAAGAAATTGCATAAATGGAAGATATAGTATTGACATGGCAAATTAAAAAATTAAAAGTGCGGCTTGAAAAAAAATTTAACAATAAATGGATGGGAGGCTTGATTCTTTTAAAATTTTGGGCTAATCCAATTCTCCCTTTGGATAAAGTTTTGAATTAGGTTCCTTATTAGTTATTGTAAGTGCACAATTTGTACTCGGACCCAAACGAGTGATGGGCTCAGGCCCAAAGAGCCTTATACAATGAAATTTGTAGAGTATGGGTTTGAAACCTAGATTAGAGATATTGGAAAGTTTGTTAAACAGGCTAGAATGCCGCAGTCTATGCAAGTAATAGATGGATGTGGCAAAAAACCCTCCTCGGGCGTTAGCCGAGGACAATTTGTATAGCCTTTCTTTTTCTAAACAAAATATTACAATTTTTTAGCTTCCAAAAAAGGGACCTCCCCTTTTCTTTCCTCTCTTGTCTTCTTATATCCTTCTTCTTCTTCCCTGTTTCATCCACGTGTAACACAGATATTTTTTTCAGATACTTGTCCCATCCACCACCTTCTTAAAGTCTTCAAATAATAGCTGAAAGGCTGAATACTACTGTTCAGAGGTTATTTCTTCATTAATGCGGCCAGTGAGGTAGATGCAGGGCCTTTAATGCGGTGATAGCAGCTTTTTCCTTAGATATTTCTCCCACGTTCCTACTTCTAACGGGTGCTTGGATCACGCCTTTACCCAACAGACCTTCTAGAATTCAGTCTCTAAACCCTTTAGCAAGTCCCATGGCCTTTAATGGGCCTGTCTGAGGAGATACTCCACCTCGGACTACTCCTCGGACCATTGCAGTGTGGACTAACCTGTGGGCCCAGAAGACTCTGATTGAACAGACTTACACCAACTAACCAGGCCCAAGGCCCAAACGTGCCTTTAAGCATTTTTACCCCCCACAGTTATTATTACTTAAGTTCCCTACAAAAAAAAAAAGTATCATATTATTAAATTCAAGTTAAAAATTATGAGTCATATTTTCTTTCTCTATGTTTTAATGCATGTGAATTTGAGGTCATATTTTCTTTCTCCACTGCTTCATGGTCTTTTTGCATGAAGTAGCCTTTTTTTTCAATTAAAATTTTTCTAATCTATCCAAAACAAAAAAAAAAAATTGGGCATTGTGGCTATCCAAAGTCCAAACTCTCTCAAACTAGTCCAAATTCAAAGTCTTTTGTGATCAACAAGCATAGACACACAATTCTTTAACTAATCCATAAAAATACAAACAAAAGCACTCAAAATTAACACAGAGCATGAACCTAGTACTGATGAACATACACATAGCAACAAAAATTATGTCATGAATTTTACAAACCCAAAACAAAACGAAGCAGAAAGAGGGTGATATCCTTATCACTAGATGCATGCCATAGAGGAAGGTGAGGGAGAGGTTTAACCCTTATCCAAATGAGAATATTGAAAACAAATAGAGGTAAGAGACAAGACAAAACCACTTTGTCTGGGAAAGAGGCATGGTGTAGCCAACATAGTGTAATGGTAGTGGCTGGACAGTCTTGGAAGGATGCCAGTAATGAGCCAAAAGTGGTTAATGGGTGAAAATGGTAAATCCTGTCACGGCAAGCAGTATGAAGGCCATAGTTATGAACAATGAAGAAAGGGGGGAATAACGGCGAGAAATAGAGTTAGAACAAAGAAGAAAAAGAGCAAAAGAAAAAAAGAAAGGAAACAAAAATCCCAGAAAAACATGAGTGATAGGAAAAAAGGCATGCATCAATAGGCTACTCAATTCTCTCTCTCTCTCAATAGACTCATTCTCTGATAAGTTAAGAATTCAAGTTTAAGCCATCTAGGTATTTATTCCAAAGCGTGTAATCTTCACGGCAGGAGCCTTCTTTAAGGTTACCCACATTGGAGATTGGCTCCCTTTTTGGACTTATGTTTGCTAAAAAGGCGAAAAGCTAAGCCCTTTCTTTCAGCAAACGAATCTCATTTTTGGCTAACAAATGACTAACTTGTAGCCTTATTTCTGAACTGTTTGCTGCAATTTTGTTATTCATGATTGTATAATTCTGCAAACCTCGTTACTCTCCTTTGTTGTGTTATTACGCGTTATTATTATTTAGAGATGTTTTAACTATCTTGCCATATCGTGTTTTTTGCTGTAATATCTACAACAGTCATTCTTGCTGCTATGAGCATGTTGTACATTTAAGGTTCCTGTCAATGCACGTCTACATGGAGATGACCCAATTTGCACACAAGCTGGCCTAAAGTGTGTTTCAGTTAGGCCAATTCCACCTCTCCTACCTCAAAATCACGGGCCAAGTGGTACAGTAGGAGAAATCAAGCCCAAAACACAAAAGGCCCACCACTATCTCTAATATTATTCTTTTTCAATTTTTCATAAAACGTTTTTTAAAATAGATGATTAATGTATGCCCGACATATAATAACTGGACCCATAAAAAAAATGCAAAAGCATATGTGTAAGCGCACAATTGCACTTGGCCCCAAGAACAGTTACGGGCTCAGGCCCAATGAGCCTTAAACAATATAATTTGTAGAGTGTGGGCTTGAAACCCAGGTTAGAAGTGTTTGAAGATTAAATGACAAGCCAAAGATTGTAAACACTTGAAAACAACAAGGAATACTGTAAATCAACCTGCTCGGACGTAAGCCGAGAACAGTTCTTATATTATCTCTTTCTCTTTTTTCTTTTTCTTTTTAGATTACAAAGAAGGGGGATCTCCATTTCTGTTCTAGGTTGCTCCTTAAATACTCTTCTTTTTAATACTTTGTACACGTGTTGCCCCAAACTCCCCCTTAGCCTAGATATTTCTTTTCTTAGTGCCTTTGAATAGTAACCAGAAGTTTCCCTTCCACTGTTCAGGTGTCACTTCCCCATTAATGCGGCCAGGGTGGTAGGTGCAGGGTCTTTAATGTGGAGGTGGCAGCCTTTATTTTTGGTATTTCTCTAACATCGGTACTTCTTGGACATTCAAGGGTTTCCCCCCTTTAACCATCGGTCTTGAACGTGTCATTCTCTAACCTTTATCATGAAGTCCCGGGTTCTCCGGTGTCCGTCCGAAGAGAAATTCACCCTCGGCTGGATCCTCGGATCCTCGGCGTATGGGCCGACTCGTAGTACTAACAAGTACTAAAACCAAGAGCAGGTCGGCCTTCCCTAGCATAGCCCAAAGGCCCACATCTTCATCAGGGTCTTTTTACTCCCCACAATATGCTACTGTTTTCTAAATAAGGTAAAATTTAGATTTTAGGTACTGTACAATTTTTAATTAGGTGCTAAACTTTAGTTTTTCTAATTAAATTCTACACCTTCTCAAAAAAAAAAAAAAATTCTACATGTGGTCTTATAACTTTTTTTTTGATAATCAACAAATTTATTAATAAGTTTCTCAAAATAAAAAAATATTAACAAAGGAACCATAAACTATAGACAAAAAACTAAATCTTAGCCTACTCAAGAACTAATACATCAAAAAAAGTTGATAAAACAGAGCCAAGAACAAAACAACTTAAAAAAGCAAATCAAGTTGCCCATATTTCACTACATGTGATCTTATAACTATACACGAAAGAAGAATACTGTTTGATAAACTCTTCTATTTTCTTTTTCTTTTTTAGGTTAAATGGAATATGCATAATACAGACTAGAAGCATCCATATTAACAAGAGAGGAAATGTCAGAGTTGGCTCCGGCATAGAACAACCCCTTTTTGCAAGTGAGTCGGCACATTTATTCCCATCCCGGAATACGTTCTCCACTCTGACTTGGTGAAAGCTCCCTAACAAACACCTGCCATCATTAAGAAGAGGGGAGTATATTCTATTTTAGCACTGG
Organism: Castanea sativa; assembly: GCF_040712315.1. Lineage (NCBI taxonomy): Eukaryota > Viridiplantae > Streptophyta > Magnoliopsida > Fagales > Fagaceae > Castanea > Castanea sativa. Next base: position 51,975,362 of record NC_134020.1, on the reverse strand, counting down.
TGTTAGACTTAGTCAGGTCTACAATCACTTTCGCACTGTCTGATAAATTAATAAGCCATATAATTCCATTTGGATTTGCTACATTCTAGGCCACATAGATGAATTTTATTACTTAATAAAATAATAAGTCATATAGTCTCATTCCATCAAAAAAAGAAAAGTCATATGGTACCATAAATAAAATAACGTTAAAAATATGGTTCCATAAAAATAATCAAATAAGATTGTACAAAAATTAATAATAAATTACTTTTAAAAAAAAATTAATAATAAATGTACATCTGTTCTGAAAGGTGGAAGCTGACACTTAACTAACCCTCTCTTGACACCACATATTTACAATAGACTGGTAACGTAGACTGCACGAGGAGAAGCTTTAATTAATGAACCCAACTAGTCAGCAAAGAAGACAAGTTAAATTAAGCTGTGTAAATGAAGAGTTTAGTGCACTTTTTTTTTTCTTCCTTTAAGCCATGGAGACTTTGAGAGAGTTTGAAAGTGATCTGGGGGAGTTGAGAGAGTATTACAGTCAAGGAAAGACTAAAGAAGCATCTTGGAGAAAGTCACAGCTCAAAGGATTGCTTACTCTGCTAAAGGAGAAAGAGAGTGATATCCTTAATGCTCTTATGCAAGACTTGGGAAAGCATCAGGTTGAGACTTTTAGAGATGAGGTATACAAACTATATATCTTGTTCCATTTTTTAATTATCTATATGTACACACATATATGGATTACCCTCTAAAAAATAAGAGTCATAATAACTTCTTTTTTTTTATAGTAGTCATAATAACCTGTTTGAGAGGACAGAGGTTACTAAAAGTCATAATAACTTCTTTTTTTCTATATGTACACACATATATGGATTACCCTCTAAAAAATAAGAGTCATAATAACTTCTTCTTTTTTTTTTTAAGTAGTCATAATAACCTGTTTGAGAGGTTACTAAGAGTCATAATAACTTTTTTTTCTTTATGTTCACACATATATGGATTACCCTCTAAAAAATAAGAGTCATAATAACTTTTTTTTATAGTAGTCATAATAACTTGTTTGAGTGCATGTTTTTGCGGCTGTCCTCTTTCTAATAATAAAAACTCCCTTGATAAATTACACATGCATCCAATAGGGATTTGAACACACAAATTCATCACCTTCATTTGGTAGGGTCTAATATTATTTATCACATAAAATGGGTTTAGAAGTAATATTGCACAACTGTTCTTAGCCAAAATTACAAGAAATTTGTTTAATTATTCACTACCCTCACAAGGGAAAAGGAACATGAATAGAATTTGAAAACAGGTTAAATAATAATCACAATCATGAGGAATTTGTGAACATCTTTTTACAAGGATGTAAATAGTGGTAAAGACTATTGGATTCGTTTTTAAGATGTAGGAGAGATTGAGAGTTTGACTCTTGCTTTTGTTATGGATAAATTGTCCTTGTTTGCAGATAGGAACCTTGATTAAGACACTGAATTTGGCATTGGATTCTTTAAGAGAATGGATGTCAGGAAGAAAGGTAAGTTCCCTTTCAAAAAAAAAAAAAAAAGGAAGAAAGGTAAGTTCAACCACTAGACGTTACATGGCATTAATAATAATAATAATAATAATAATAATAACAATGATAATATATATATATATATATATATATATATATATATATATATATATAACCGAAACCTTTGAAACTCCCACAATTTTCCACGTCAGCATAATATATAAATAAAATTATCATTTTATTTAAATAAAATTATTTTTGTTTAGTCTAAACTTAACAAGGAGTAAAACTCTATCTCTCTCTAACAAGTCCAACTCAAACTCAAACCCATTATTTTTTTTATCACTTTTTTAAATAAAATTATTTTTGTTTAGTCTAAGTTTAACAAGGAGTAAAACTCTATCTCTCTAATAAGTCCAATTTAAACTCAAACTCATCATTATCATTTTTTTAAACAAAATTATTTTTGTTTAGTTCAAACTTAACAAAGAGTGAAATTTTATCTCTCTAACAAGTCTAACTTAAACTCAAATTCAAACGTTAATTAAAAAAAACTTGAATAAATCCTATATTAAGATTATCCTAAACGTAGCTTTATTTGTTTAAATATAAAAATCATCAACTATTGATAAAGTTCAACTTCTTTGGATAATAGAACGATTCTACTACAACTTCTTTAAAAAGTAATTTTCGTACATAAACCACCAAACTCTTTTTAACTGTTTTTAATTACAAGATAAAAAAACTTGCAATAATTGAAATTATTCTTTTGAATGTAACTCATCTTTCTTTTATATTTCTCTATTGTTTAGTCATATATATTTTGTTTTGTTTTAATAATTTCTTAGCAGTGAATCATCTGATTCTTTAATATTTTTTGGTCTTTTAGAAGTTTTAATATCTGAATTTTTGAGTTATTTTTTTACAATATTTGAAATTTTCTGACAAATTTTTTGTAAGTCATTACATGTTCAAGCAATGACTTATTCATCAAATTGTTACACAAATTGAAGTCATACAAGAGCAAATCATGCAATGGTGTAATTTCTTAATCAATTTAAGATTTTATAAAATTATTTTAGTTTACCTCACAAATATGTAGGTTCCCGTGCATAGCACAAGTTAGCAACTAGTAATAATAATCATTAATAGAAAAAAGAAAGAAGAAACGAATTATTTGTATATTTCATAAAAATAAACCCCCCCAAAAAGACTAAATTATATTTTTAACTCTTGAATTTTGGTTTTTTTTTTTTTTTTCATTTTGGTCTCTTAAGTTTGAGATTTTTCATTTTAGTCTACCAAGTATGATTTCATTTGGTCCTTATGTCTATGTCTGTGACTCCTGTGGTCATTAAGGGAGAGAGGGTAAATTTTTTTATTCTTTTTTTAAAAGAGAAATAATGCTGTTTTGTTGACACTTAACAGCTAAATTAGTCTTGACAAAAGATGAAATATTGATTATTTTAAAAACTTAATCAAACTTAGTGGGTCAAAATTAAGACAATCTCAAACTTTAAGGATCAAAGTGTAATTTAATAAAAAAATTGGTGTAATAATATTTTATTGGGATTTTGCATGGAAAAAAAAAGTTTGTAGAACCTTCTATAATTGTCCTGCTTTCTAGTAAGCAAAGAAGTTAAAGTTTATACATAAACCACCATGTTGATTTAGTCACGTGCTAATAGTATTCAAGAATGTTTTTTTTTTTTTGGAGAAACATATTCACGTAGTAAATTGAGGCAACATATACTAACAATTCTCGTTAATGTATGGTTTACAGGCTAAACTGCCGCAAATTGCTTTGCTCACTAGTGCAGAAATTGTTCCCGAGCCTCTTGGCCTTGTCCTCATTATTTCATCTTGGAATTTTCCCTTTGGTAAGTAAATTATTATACCTTTTAGAACATGATAAATTATTGACTGTTTCCAAAGTTTAAAATCTTAAGAAATGATGAATTTATTCATTTAATCATTATTCTAAGACTTTCCTTTATGTTTGGCCCAAACTCCCTTTAACAAGTGAGACCTAGCATGGGGAGTTTTTAATTTTTTAAATGGGAGGTAGCTAGAGTGGAGAGAGAGAGTTCAAACTCAATATCATAACTTTTGGTATCATGATAAATTATTGATTGTCCCAAAAACTTAAATGGTTAGTAAATGATGAATTCAATCATTAAACCATTATTCTAACACAACTAGGAAAAAAAATATAATAGTTTGCTTCTTTTTTCTTCTCCCATATCCTTAATAATGATTGAATTGTTGTCATTTTGTTACAAAATATAGGACTGTCCTTGGAACCAATGATAGGGGCATTAGCAGCAGGAAATACAGTGGTTCTAAAGCCCTCTGAATTGGCTCCTGCTAGTGCTTCTCTTCTAGCAACTGCAATTTCCACTTACTTGGACAACAAAGCTGTCAAGGTTATCCAAGGTGGACCATCTGTGGGTGAACAACTCCTACAGCAGAGATGGGACAAGATCTTCTTTACAGGTAAAATCAGTCTCTCATCTTTCTAACACTTCCCCTCGCACGTGGATCCAGACTCATGCTCAATATAACTTTTTAAATGAGAAATAAGGTGAATACATGGTTCAAACTTATGATCACTCACTCTAACATTATGATAAACTAACACTTGATCCAAAAGCTTAAGACTGATATGCAATAATGAATTTTATTCACCTAATCATTATTCTAACCATTGGTTTTAAAAGATTATGTAATTCAATCTTAATCTCAATGCTTAGGAAGTGCACATGTTGGAAGGATTGTCATGTCTGCTGCTGTGAAGCATCTAACACCTGTTACTCTAGAGTTGGGTGGAAAATGCCCTGCCGTTCTTGATTCCCTTTCTAGTTCTTGGGACGTAAAGGTAACTTTGGCCTTAGTGTGTTACACTATAATATTTTATAGTCACAGAATTGGCCTACACACATGCATTTCTGGTCTATGTTATGACAATATGCTAAGTTGAGTTCTTTTATGCTGTCTAATCTCAAGGTGGCAGTAAAACGAATTGTTTATGGGAAATTTGGTTGCTGTGCTGGTCAAGCATGCATAGCAATAGACTACATCCTTGTTGAAAAGAAATTTACCCGCACTGTGGTATGAAAGTAGTAGTTTATGCTAAATCTTATATGAGTTTTTAAGTTTTTGGGGGTTTGTTTGTAATGCAACAACATTTTGAAATAATGATACTCTATTTCAGGTGGAGTTGATGAAGAGCATGATCAAGGAAATGTTTGGAGAAAATCCAAAGGAATCACACAGCATTGCAAGGATAATAAATAAACAACATCTCTTACGACTTAAGAATCTTCTTAAGGATCCACATGTTGAAGACTCTACTGTTTACGGTGGTTCAGTGGATGAAGATAACTTGTAAATGACATTATTTGATCTCTTTTGTGAATATGGACCTTATGGTTTAAGCTCTCTCTCTCTCTCTCTCTCTCTCTCTCTCTTTAACCCCCCCCCCCCCCTCCATTTTCCTTTTTTGTTAAAGAAGTTTTGGTTATATATGAATTCATAGCGTTCATATTCAATAAATTGGTTTTTATATGGGATTAATCCTATATTAAATTATTCCATTGTGATATTTTAAGGATTTGAAAAGAGACAAATGCTTGGTATATAAGAGAAAGTTGAGCTTCTGTTCTTAACCCCACTTTTATCATTAGAACAATTTTCTTTGACAGCTTGTCTTGTTCTTTACTTTGTATGTTTCAAAAGTATTAGTTTTAATATGATTGTTGTTGATCTCCATCCAGGTTCGTTGAGCCAACAATCTTGGTGGATCCCCCTCTCCAAGCAGAAATTATGACAGATGAGATCTTTGGTCCATTGCTTCCAATAATTACAGTAAGGCACACATGCAGATATATGTATTATATAATAGGTTTCTTTACTGGCCTTAATGGGCAGTGCATATATGAATGTGGTTGTAGCTCAAGAAAGCTGAGTGCTCAGTCGCAGATAAGGCATGTTGTACATTTATAGTGATTCTTTTCTTGGTTTGACAGCTAGAGAAGATTGAAGACAGTATACAATTCATAAATTCAAAGCCTAAAGCACTGGCTTTATATTGCTTCACCAAAAATAAAACACTCCAAAGAAGGATGATTTCTGAAACATCATCTGGAAGCGTGACATTCAACGATACAATTATTCAAGTATGTTATCAATAAGTCAATTGTTTGCACTACTTTTAGTTTCTCAAGTAAACTAAACTGTCTAATCTGTACTTAATGAGTGAATATTAAACTACATTACAAAGGCCAAAAAACAGTATAATAGTCCTCAATGCTTATAGCTTCTAAATTCTCAGTCTGAAGGCTTGCATTTGGCTATGTGTAGTATGCAGCTGATACCCTCCCATTTGGAGGAGTTGGTGGAAGTGGATTTGGTAGGTACCATGGAAAGTTCTCATTTGACACATTCAGCCATGAGAAGGCCATTGCAAGAAGAAGTTTCCTTACTGAATTTTGGTTTAGATTTCCTCCCTGGAACAATCACAAGTTTCAACTCTTGGCGGCCAGTTTCAATTACGATTATCTTGGATTAGTCCTTGTCATACTTGGCTTAAGAGTTATAGGCAGGGATTAGGTGACATATAGCAACTTTTATCAAAAGTACATTGCTCATCCAAATGGAAGAGAGAGAAAGAGGAATCACATTCAGATATTTACTTGAAAGTGTTATTATTTATAGTATCAATAACAACTGTGCAAATTGTTGCGCTCTAAATTTAGCAAATAAAAGCAATGGGAGCTTTGAGGATATTGTTAGGATATGTATCATTTAAATTATATAGTATGATGCTATGTATGACATTATGTATGATATTATGTTGTGATTAATAAATTTGTTTTATTATTATTTAAAATAATGGTAACATGAATATTTGAACATTATCATATAGTCCATAAAATGCATAGTATCTGATTTAGTCATAGAAGATATAAATCACAAGTTCTTTGTAAATTCAGAATTTTAGTTTGTAGTCGGTAATAAAATTAGGCATTTCATCTGCGAAGACTATAACATATCAACTAAATAATTTGTTTTGATAATGAAAGTGGAGACTTCTAGTTGATATGTTGTTAAGACATAATGAACTGGACCGCTGTAAGATTTATTATTCTATTAACGACTGTCAAATGAATAATAAATTTCACGACTTCTATTTATATGAACAATATTAAGAGAATAATGAACCTGATCATAAAGTGTAGCTTGTTTTGATATATCATGAATGAGATCTAAAATCACGATCAAAATCTCAATATGTTGGGCAGCCGCATTTAGTGTTGAAGGAACATATATTTTTAAGATGAAATTCATAATCTCTTAACGGAGATATAAAATATTCTCTTGAGATAAGTTTAATGGATTTGGTTATTCAGAGTGTTAGCCTTAACCACTTTAGTAAGAAGTTACTAAAGTATATATCTATTGATAATACACAAAAAATTAGTAGGCTGAATGCTCCAAGCTTCAATGGGCTAGTGGTTGTTTAGAAAGCCTGAAAAGAAAGAAATGCCAAATCAAAGGTGATCGAGGTGAACCGGCCAAGAACCCACTGATGCTTAAGTTGGTTTTTCTCTCAAAAACTCAAGAATTCCAACTTTAGGAATGGTGGAAACTTGGCCGGTTCACCCCGGTCACCTTTGAGCTTGCGTTTCTTTTTTTTCAGGCTTTCCAAACAACCACTAGCCCATTGAAGCCCAGAGCATTCAACCTACTGATTTTATGTGCATTATCATCTATGAAATTGGATTTTATAAATATATGATGAATAACTTAAAGGATTAAACCGAGTACTCAAGGATTAAGATGTAGTAATCTTCAAAGTGGTAGTCAACATTCATGATTTTGTATTACTATGCATATTTTAATGAAGCGGCTGAATATATAATAAAATTTTGGGATATAATTTATTAATAAGGTCTAAAATGCAATTATATTTATATAAGTGGTATTAAATATAATTAATGGTAATTTTGGACTTGTCAAGAGTTGACAAAAATATCCAAAATCCATTGGAGCTAAAGTTTTATTTGTCCATTTTGATCCCACTCCAAGCCACATATTAAAGCTCAATTGGAATGGCCTAAAAAGTTAGCCCAATTAGATAATCAATTATATATAAGGAGATAAACATACAGAATTTTGTAACAGATAAAATGGTGTGTATATGAGTGTAAGACACTCTCTTATTTTCCTTTGAATACATACGTATAAACTAATTGAGAGACCACACTTATTGGACATAAGTGGAATTAGAGTGAAGATTAAAAGTGTTCCCAAGTTCTTCTAATCTTTAGTTTTGAATTTCACTGCACCAAGGTATGCTCTCTTATTCTTAAATTCTAAAATTTACATAGTACATGTTATCAATTGCGAATGAAGTAGATCCGTTAATTTTCCGTTGCATATATTTTGTATATGATGCAAACTATGTTTTTTTTTTCCCCAACAAATATGCTTCCCCTTGTGAATTAGCAAGAATTTCTTATGAGGGCTAAAAGTTTGTATTACTAATAGAATACAATTATGTTTTATTTTATATATTAGGAGTATGTTTTATTCTTTACTCTATTTAAAATTCTAAGGTTATAACTTCCAATTAAGAAGTTTTGTTGTGTACTGTCTCAGTATTGAGCCAAGTATCACTCAGTTATTCCTATTTATTTTTCTCTGTGTGTGTCTATGAACTCAAGTTCATTTCATGGAGGTCAAGTGATAGTCCAATGATAATGACATTATTTATAGACTTGTAGTGCTTTAGTTATGTGGTTTCAACCCCACATCTCCCTTCTCCACTATCTACTTATCTAAAGAAACATTAAAATAAAAAGTTCACTTCACGGGGGAGATTGGACAATATCATTAAGTCACAAGACATTTGGCAATTTGGTGAGCTATAGTTGGAACAGACATCCCAAAATACCAATTATTAAAATTTGTTTTAATTATTTTTTTTCACTACAAATATATATATTTAAGGAGTCTAATCATAGGTATTGAACCCACACTCTCCCTGTCGGGGAACATTACAAAAGGAATATGAGTATAGGATTTTTATTTTTGGGGGACGAGGGACATTTATTACTTATTACATTAGCTGACTTGTACCTTTGATATGAGAGAAAAAAGTTAAAAAAGTAAAAAGTTTAAAGGTTAAAAAAAATTTATAATACAGGAGCTGAGATTAAAAAAGAACTTTTTAACTTGTAATCTTAGACCTTGAAAGACAAATGTCCTGTAGTTGCTAATTTGCTATTGCACCAAATCTAAATTTGTGTATATATCTATAATAATTAATTGTAGTTATCCACTCTAAATTATGGTGTATTTACAATATGCACTCTAAATTACAAAATTTTGCAACCATCACCCCCAATTCAATATTTGTAGTGTTTATCAACTTCCAAATGAGTGTCTAAATACCAAATTAATCTCAAATCAAGTATCAATTGCAGAGATTTTTTTAGTTTAAATTGTCATGGTGAAGTTTTTCCCCCAAAAAAAAAGTCATCATTATAAATACTCGAATGGTTTATAGTAGATAAATATATACTAATCAATTAATTAAGACACTGACTTGAATGATGGTGCAGATATAACAAATTAATCTTGAATTAGGGTTTCAATTGAAAATTTTTATATTTTATGGTGTGCTTTACAAATATGTCGTTAGTTTAGGATGGATAATTACAATTAACCTTGTACAATCTTTGAATTAGTTTAAAATTTCAACAACAAAAAAAAGAAAAAAGAAAAAGAAAAAAGAGACAATGTGATCAAATGGTGTGTCTTACTATTACCCCGAACGTCTTATTTCAAAATACTAAAAAGTGTTAACCAATTAAAATATGACACTAATAAGTTTTCTTCTTATGTTATATATTTTTGATAGTTACAAAAGAAAACCTTTTACAATCCTAAGATACTTTAGGAAGCAAACTTTATTAAAGAAAATGAAGATCAATCTTCAATCAATACAAAAAAAAAAAAAAATGTAGGTTTCATTTAGCTCAATCTCTGTCTCCACGCAAATTGAAGCTATATGTTAAAACTTCCTTAAAAAAAAAAAAAAAAAAAAAAAAAAAAAAAAAAAAAAAAAAAAAAAAAAAAAAAAAAAAAAAAAAAGTAAAAAGAATGTTTTAAAAAAGGAAACAATACTAATAAATTATTGGAAAGGAAAAAGAAATTTAACCGTTAAAACATTTTTAACGAAACCCCAAAAAGGACTTATTGTATATACGTTGTTCAACGGTTCAAAAAGGTCTCCAAAAATGCGAGGGAAATTTTCCCGCCAATTTTCTCTCTCTTACAAAAACTAACTCTCTTTCTCATTCTCTTTCTCTCTCTCCGTGCTCGAAACCCTAGCACCACCACCACCACCACCGCCACCGCCATCTCCATCGCATTGTGTTTTCCGTACATCCATGGCGGAGACTCCGAAGAAGCACCTACTCAAGTCGCCGAGGAGCTCCAAACACCAAGCGAAATCGACTCCAAAACCTTCTTCGCCTTCGCCCTCGCCTTTCACTCCTGTAACTCCTCAAACCCAAACCCTAACCCCTCGCAGATCCTCTCGCCTAAACTCTCCACCTTTCGATCCGCCAATCCCGATCGAAGAACCAAAGGAAACCCCAAGAAAAGGCAAGAAATCGAGCCGCACTTCCGATCCGAACACTCCCCGAGATTCGGCGGAAAAGTTACCGAAATTGAATCGGAAAGATAAGGAAGATTCGGTGAAAGTCGATGTCTCGTCTTTTTCTCCGGCGTCGCCGGAGCAACTGGAGTCGAAGAGGAAGAGAAAGAGGCAAGAAGAGAGCAAAAAAGTGGTCACGAGAGCTAAGTCGGCAGTATCGGTGCCGAAAAGGCGAGTGTATTACAAGAAAGTTGTGTACGATGGAGGGGAGTTTGACGTAGGGGATGATGTGTATGTGAAGAGGAGAGAAGACGAGAGTTCCGACGATGAGGTGCCGGAAATTGAGGAGTGTAGAGTGTGCTTTAAGGCTGGGAAGGCTGTGATGATTGAGTGTGATGATTGCTTAGGTGGGTTTCATTTGAAGTGCTTGAAACCGCCGTTGAAGGTGGTTCCGGAAGGGGATTGGGTATGCGGGTTTTGCGAGGCTCTGAAATCTGGCAAGGAGGTTGAATTTCCAGTGCCGCCGGAGGGGAAGAAGCTGGCGAGGACGATGAGGGAGAGGCTGCTTTCGAGTGATTTGTGGGCTGCACATATTGAGAGGTAGTGATACCCCAAATATTAACTTCCTTTTCGTTGTTTAGATTGATCTGAATTACCTAAATTTTTGTAATTGTTGCTGTTGTTGTGTTTGTTTTAATGTGTGTGTGTGGGATTGCAGTATATGGAAAGAAGTGGATGGTATCTATTGGTGTCGGGTACGTTGGTATATGATCCCGGAAGAGACTGCTGCTGGAAGACAGCCTCATAATTTGAGGAGGGAGCTATATCGTACTAATGATTTTGCTGACATCGAGGTATATATTGCTATAGCAGTTTGACATTGAGCTATATGTACACAAATTTTATGGTGGGAAATTTAAAAAAAAAAAAAAAAAGTATATGAGAGGAAATGAAATGTGGATGTGAATTTTATGCATTTAGATATTGTGATTTAGCACTCGAAGGGCAGCCCAAATTCTCTACTTTAACATTCCCTAGTATTTTTCTAACAAGCCAATTTGGTTAAGCCTTATATATAGATTTTTCATTACAATCAATAGAAATACCTCACCTTTTCCAAACTGAGGGTAGAACTTTCATCAAAATTGTTCCGATTGTTTCAATTGGCAGGTTAGTTGATTTCACCCCTACAAGCATATAAACACGTGATGTGTCAATTTTTTTTACCATTCCCTTTTATGATTGCTTTTGACATTCACAGTCCACCAAGCAATTATGTTAAGTGGTCAGTTTTATTCTACAATTTTGGAAAGTAGTGTAAAACTCCAAAGTTGCCTTAATTTTTTGAAGTAGATTTTAAAGATAGCTGCACGTGTCTATAGTCTCCATTCATTCTTGCTTGTCATCCCTAAGTCTTTAATAATGCTCGTGTAAATTGCTGCAGATGGAATCTGTTCTTAGACATTGCTATGTGATGATCCCTAAAGAATATGCCAAGGCCAATTATGGAGATGATGTTTTTCTTTGTGAGTATGAATATGATATTCATTGGCACAGTTTCAAGCGTCTTGCAGAGATTGATAATGGTGAAGAGGTAAGCATTTCACATAATAGAGGCAGTATTTGGTGGTCATTATAGTGTCAAAATTGAGTTACTTTTAAAATTATGGGTTTATTGCCATTTGGTAGGATGGTGAAGAAGATGATGACAGTGATGAAGATTGGAAACTTGGCAAGGATACAAATTCTGATACAGATGAAGACATTGAATATGATGATAAGAACATAAAAAGTTTACCAACCAAGCAATCCTCAGCTCATGAGTTGGCTGCAGTATGACACTATTCTTTACTACAAACTTGTGGCTTTTGGCTTGTGATTGCCCAAATTAAATTAGTCTGTGTGTAACTAATACAGAACTCAAGGAAGGGACAGTTTTTTGGACTTCAGAAGATAGGGACAAAGAAAATCCCAGAGCATGTAAGATGCCACAAACAGACTGAACTTGAAAGAGCAAAGGCAACACTTCTGCTGGCATCATTACCCAAATCTCCGCCTTGCAGGAACAAGTATGTGAAAATTGAAATTTTATAGGTTTTCTTTGATGTGCCTTTCTTCTGTCCTTTCTAATGAAGTTCACATGTTTTTTCAGAGAAATGGAGGAGATAAATGCATTCATCAAAGGTGCAATCTGTGATGATCAATGTTTGGGACGTTGCCTGTACATTCATGGTGTTCCTGGAACTGGCAAGGTAGGATCTGTTGGCTGTAATGAGTAAAATAGAGCTCTGTTACTTGAGACATGCTTCTGATCTCTTCTAATCTTCTCTATGCATAAACAAGATTTGATCTTCTTATTCTTATGAAACTGCAGACAATGAGTGTACTAGGGGTAATGAGAAATCTGAGGTCAGAAGTTGATGCAGGAAGTATAAGACCATACTGTTTTGTGGAGATTAATGGTCTAAAGTTGGCGTCACCAGAGAATATATACAGGGTAAAGATGACAAGCTGATCCTATTCTCCTTTTGTGATTGCATTCTCTGGTTTCCCCATAGTATACTCTATGTTCTTTCAGGTTATATATGAAGCATTAAGTGGGCATAGAGTCAGTTGGAAAAAGGCTCTCCACTTGTTGAATGAACGATTTTCAGATGGAGAGAAAGTTGGTAAACAGGATGATCGGCCTTGTATTCTGCTCATAGACGAACTTGATCTTCTTGTAACCAGAAATCAGTCGGTAACTGGTTCAATTTGTGATAATAATTTCAAATATTTTAAGTTCATATGCTCTAGATTTTTGTGAAGTATAGAAAGTTGAATATTCATACCCTTTTTGTCACAGGTTCTATACAACATTCTTGATTGGCCTACTAGGCCAAATTCCAAAATAATTGTGATAGGTATGGTTTTATGTTGATCAGGCCTCTTCCCAGCTGACAGATTTTTCATCACAAAATTAGCAAATAAATGATATTATCTGTCACAATAAGATGCCAAGGCAATCTATTTAATTAAATATACTGATGACAATGTTGATGACTGATGTTATTCCTTGTAATGAACATAAATTCAGGTATAGCAAATACCATGGATCTTCCAGAAAAGTTGCTTCCTCGTATTGCAAGCCGTATGGGTATGCAAAGGCTTTGCTTTGGCCCTTATAATTATCAGCAACTTCAAGAAATTATTTCAAGTCGCCTTAAAGGAATCGATGCATTTGAAAAACAAGCTATAGAATTTGCTTCAAGAAAGGTCAGCATTTTTCTCTTTTTTTCATCATGAAACTTGATTGCCTCTATAATTTCTCATCTGCTAAATTGGTTGCACGTGATAAACACTCCAATCTGAATTTTTTTTTTTTTTCCAATTTTTCAAACTCAATATTAACATTCTGTACATACCTTTAGGTTGCAGCAATATCAGGAGATGCACGACGTGCACTAGAGATATGCAGGCGTGCGGCAGAAATAAAAGATTATCATATCAAGAGACTAAAATCAGCTCCTAAGTCTGTTTGTTCAGGTATGTGCACATTAATTTATTCACATATTGAAACAATGAAAAAAAAAATCAGTGGAAGATCCCTTGAGAAGTGGAAACTTGGTTGTACTTTTATTCGTTGGTTAATGTTTTGTTTTTGTATCCGTTGTGTCCATGCACGCATGTAAAATATTATACCACATCTGATATGTCTGGTGTTGAAATTATTTAGGGCACATATATGTATCTCTATTTGATTTCATATTTTTATAAATAAATTCCTCTCTTTTTCCCCTTTTTTCTTCTTTTGCCTAGATATTTTAAATATTCAGTATTTGATTGGACTAGTAAATCTGTGTGAAGAAGGGTGTGCCTAGGACCGCCCTGTGACGGGGACAACGGGGTATCACATCCTTAATTTAATTTAATTTTTTTTAAACCCATGTTTGCAACATTTGCAGCTATTCAAATGATTGCATGCTTTCAGCTCGGTCCAGGTTGATATCTTTATTTTTTTGAACATAATGGTGATATTTGAAATGTTATATGGTACTTTCACCCACGATATATTATTCACTGCTCAATGGTGTTTGTCTAACTTATTCTTGTTACAGCCTTTTAGTGAATCATGCAGGCATAACAACTGAAATATGCTTATTTTAACTATCAATTGCCTAGAAGCTGGAAAATAATGAATAAAAAAAAAAGAATAAAAAGAATGTTTATGGTTAAAAGCTATGAAGGCCAAGGACTCATAAACACACTTGTAGAAAAAGGCCTCATGATGTTTGGTGTTAAATTTTGCATTTCACTTCAAAGAAATGCTGCAAAAAGTTGCAAACCCTTTTTTGCTACATAGGAACATGTCACCACATTGTATTTCTTCAAAATAATGACAAAAACATTAAAGTATGTTTTGCAGTCTTGCTTTTTCTTTTTTTCTTTTTTTTTTCTTTTTTTTTTTTAAATGTCATACACTGTTGAGTTCTACAGAATTTGAAACTTAGGGCTGTTCTGTGTCATAAAACTTATGTTGATAGGTCAGAATCATCATCCTTAGACCAGGGCCCTAATCTAAAGAGTGAGTTTAGGACTAGGCAAACTATCTAAACCATCACTCGTAATCAGTCCTTATTATGCATCCAATGTAAGGTGGAACCTTGCCTCACTAGTAGCCTTAAAGTAAGACCTTACATCATGAGAAGTAGCATTTGTTTTTTCTTCTCACTAATTTAATTGAATAAATCTTTGCTTTCTAGGAAAATCGCTTGTTGGTATGGCTGAGGTTGAAGCAGCCATTCAAGAAATGTTCCAGGCACCTCATATTCAGGTGAGTTTAAAATTTAGTTTATATGTTAACATTGAATTATGATTAAATTGTTATTGACTCTTTTACTCCATTTGTTTGAATGAAAACATGTTGGAAGAAGATATCAAATTGATAAATGAGGCATGTAATATTTTGATTGTTATGTCCTGCTACAAGGCAAATTATATGTGGATAAACGGACTATCTAAACAGTACTATGCTGAGAGAAGAAGCTGTTGAGATAACAGAATTCTATTTGGGGAGCTGACTCTTTTGTTCTGGAACTGTGAAACATGATGTCACTCAGAGTTTTTATGAGCTAATATAAGTGCTTCCCTGATTAAGGCCTGTAACTCACAACAATACAACTACTCTTACAGGACCACACTATCAGAGAGCACAAATATTGAATAACCGCCACTGTTTGCATGTTTTTTTCTGCTACATCTGTGTACAAACAAGATTCAGTGTCTAGTCACTAGCTTCAGCAATTATCATTCTTACATGGGTGACAAGAATGTCTGTTCAGATATTGTACATCTTGCACAATGACAAACTATTTTGTTTTGATGTTGGAATATGTCTTCATAATCTTTTTTTTTTCCTCCAGGTAATGAAAAGTTTTTCCAAACTAAGTAAAATATTCTTGACGGCTATGGTGCATGAGCTATATAAAACAGGAATGGGTGAAACCACCTTTGAAAAGGTCAGCTTCTTAAGCTGCTCTCTTAATCCCTGTGTTCTTTCTTGTTGGTTTGGTGATATTTAGATTTCTTTGCGTTTTTGGCATTTGACAAACGTTTTGTCAATTACAAACTAAGAAACCTTTTTAACTCATCAAATATGCCCACTAGCGGAAATCTTGAAGTTTTTTTTTTTTTTTTTTGGGGTTCTGTAATTCTTTTCGGGCCAATTGCACAGTGGGCACCCACAAATGATTCCTTGATGGAAGATGGCAAGGACTGAATCCAGAATCTTTCACATAAAGTGTGGGCAGGAATTAATTGCTGAATACTTAAAGATTTCTTTGTACTTTATTTTGCTTCTTCATTGCATTATAGCTCAGCTAGAGGACTTTGCAAACATGAAAATATTAAGTGAAATCCTCAGCTGGTAATAACTGAAGGAGGACAATTTTAGTTCTCCAGAACTACAAAAAACTTCTTAATGGTGCAAGAAATTTAATGTTAAGAATACATGTGTATAAATATTTATCTTGAAATTTTATTTTATTGCAGTTGGCAATGACGGTCTCATGTCTCTGTACAAGCAATGGAGAAGCATTTCCTGGATATGACACACTCTTGAAAGTTGGGTAAGATTTTTTCTACTATTTATTTTATAGACATCAATGGGAGACATGGTCTCAGTTTGACATACACTTCAGAGGCCTTTCTTCAATGAACTATTAGGGTGTCAAAGGCATGGGTTGCACTTAGGACCAAAAATAAAGTCCAAGCCCTATTTGCTGCCATGGAATATCGAAACCGTGGTGAAAATAATATACACACACACACACATTATGTATGCATCTCCTTATGTGTGAAATGTTTTGCTACCTGCTTTATTTTATGATAGTTTGTGAAACCATATTCTTCCTTTTTTCTCTTTGCATTTCAGGATGATTTTCTGACCATATTAGCGATGACCCTTTCTGTTACTTATAAAATTATATGAAGCTCATTTAGTTGAATTGATGCTAATAAAGTCTGTGTTAAGGTGAAAAACTGAACTTTCTTTTTCTTTTCTTTTTCTGCAGCTGTAAGCTTGGTGAATGCAGAATTCTTGTATGTGAGCCAGGCTCTAAACACAGGTTGCAAAAGTTGCAGCTCAATTTTCCAAGGTTAGTTCATTAACAAGCCCACTGCCATAGTTGATTGGACCCAGTTGACTTTGGCATTTGATCTCAATTACAGCAATTTAACTATAGGAGACTGCAAAGTGTATTGTATTTGAACTCTAATGCCAAGCATGACTCTCTTGGTGTTCTCTATATATTTGCACATGCAAGAGCCACTAGTATATGTGACTGTAAATAGCAAATATGGTCTACTCAAATGGTCCAAAATGATTTGCCAAAGTCTATCCTAAATTGGTCCTTAAAATTTTGCATCTCTATTTCGAAATTACTAGGACAAGACAGGGTTCTTGTTGATGTCTAAGCTAGTCCTGCAGGATTCTGTCCAATCCCTAAAAATTCGTTAACCTTCTAGACACTGTTTTTACTATTGGGATTGCCATTGCCACCATAGTGCACGTGGTGTGTGGATTTATTGAGTAGAAGTTTTGAAGACCACAGGGGCATGAACCTTGGTTAATTAGGATTTTTATTACATTTACAGTAGACAAAAGAGTGAGTCTCTTTCTAGCCTCATAACTTGTCATAAAAAAGATTCATTACCCAGTGCTAGCCCTGGTAAAAGCGAGGTCTTGGGAGGATGGCTTGATATAGTTCTACCCTTTAACTTCTTTTTCATGAAGTAGCCACTAAAATTCAAATCCTCACGATGTCAATTGGCACGTGAGATTTTACCATTACAGCACCATAACTTTGTCATCAACTTATAAAAACAAATAACAGCAGTAATAGCTAATAACCATTACTGCATCCTCTATATTCTTAAAACTACATTTTGTTGTAAAATGTAATGTTGTAGGTAATAATCCCCGGTTTCAATGTCAGATATGTATAATGGCCAATGTATGATTTATAAAATTTTTCATTTAGCCATCCAAGTTAGTATCAGAAAGTTTTGACAGTATCCTAATTTGAATAATTTTATTATGTTCTGTGGCAGCGATGATGTGTCATTTGCATTGAAAGACAGCAAGGAGGTTCCCTGGTTGGCCAAGTATCTATAATTCAAGACTCATACAATCACATTCAATATTTAGTTCAGAACAACAAATTTTTACTTGCTCTCAATTTTTTTAAATTCTAAATTCCCATTGATTTATGTTCTTTACAGACATGGATACCTCATTTTTCCTTTCCTTTGTTCCTTTATTATAAACTTTGAGTTCATTTGGAGAACTTGTATCTTGTTCCTGAGGCCCTGTTGTTTTTCTATTATAAACTTTGAGACAAAGAAACTTAAATTGTATCTCTTTTTTCTTCCCTAATAAGTGAGAAGTACAAAATTAGAATCTGAGGAACATTTGTCAATCTGTACTATTTTAAACATGTCCTATCATTCCTCACCACATTACTACTTTGGTGAGCTGATAAAGGACAACGTGAAGGGGACATCTGGAGAAATTTTTGGTTTGATTAGAGTTTTGGGCAATAGGAATAAAATCCTGAAGTTCTAGACGCACTATATCCACTGGCTTAGGAGTCCCGGTGTTAGTGATGGTTTTGTGAACGACAGAAGTACATAACCAACATTGCAACCATATTGCAAGGAATGCATAGATTTGGTGTATTGTAGTTATTTTACCAAATCTCAGTAATATGATAATCTTGCGAGATTCTACCAATTGACTATAAGTTCTCTGAAGCATGATGGTTGGTAGTTACTCCGCAACTCCTTTTTTCCCCCTCATACATAGATTGAATATTGACCAACCAAAATGCAAACTTGTCCAAATTCCTTAGTTCTGGTTTACAAGCTGCATGAGTTCCAACTTCCAAAGCAACAAAAACTAAATGAATAACGATTTACCTTGAATTTGGAGAAGGATTGGAATTATGGTTTGCACTTAAATCTTTGACTTGGTTGCCATAAGAGCAAATATACATAATCATGCAATTGCAATGGTGCAAGTATTATTTGTTCTATCGATGATGTTGCGACCTGATGCTTTCAATTTTCTAACAAGGGAATGGCACATTAATCGTGCAATAGGTGCCAGGAAAAAGAATATATGAAGCATCTGTATAATTTAAAAAAAAGCTTGGAATCGTAGCTTGTATTTTCATGTTAGCTACATGTTAGCTACTTGGAAAGATACAATGGACAACTTTAGGCAGAAAAGGTGTCGATTAATCTGCAATTGCTAACATACAACAAGCAACAGTCTAAAATGTGGCTCAAAGTATATCTGTACTTGAAAACTTTGCCAATGGGCAGTCTCCTGTATTGACATCCACAGCCTACATAATATGAAAGTTTAAAAAAAAAAATTACAAAAACTGCGTAAATGAAAAGAAAATTCTTAAATTCCACTAGAGCATGGTACGCTGAAGAGCATCCTGAATGTTTTTACTCCAGATTGTAATATCATAGTCCAACTGTGGCCATGGTGTACCAATGTGAAACATATATTTGATGCTTTTTCTCCAGACTGCATGCTCATCGCATAACTTCATGAACACTTTAATCTAGTAGAGCTCCAGAAAGCATGGATCAATAACAGAATATCAACCAAGTTATGCTGGAGATGCCTAAGTTTGCTGTGAGAGTGATGAGGTTTTCTGCCATAAGGGTCGTCCTAAAATGGCACTTCCATGAATGGAGAGATAAGCAGCATTTAACCTAGAAATCAACATTTAAAACAAATAAAAAAGAAATCAATATATGGCTTGGGTAGTTTGGGTCCTAAATTACATTGCAAGAAGTGAGAAGAAGAGAGTTTACTTATCAACATCAGGTGTAGCCAAGGGATCATATAACTCCTCCCTTTGATCTATAGCAGGCACGGCTCTTGTCATAGCTGCCATGTCCTGAACACCTTCAACCTGTAAATGAACCATCTAGGTATAGAATTATTTTCAAGCACCTTTTGTTTTTTTTGAAAAGAAACAAATATTTTTATTAAAAGAAAACCAAACCAAGTACACCGGGGGCGCACTCAGTGAGAATTACAATCAAACTTTCAAATTACAATGCTCAAACATATCTAGAAGAGTTCAAGCACCTTCTGTATGTTTGCTCTCTCTGTTGGGTGCAAACGTAGAAGAGTAAAAATGATGCATGGCTTTTCATATCTACAAATAAGCCCGATTGTTGTGTGTTGGAAGGGTAATAATAATATATGAGTTCACACATTTGAAAACCCCCATTTTGGAGTAAAAAACTTCTTCTTTTTTCCAATATCAAAAGTCTCATTAAATCTTCTAAAAATTACTGAGAAATTCAGTGCTCAACATGTGTTATTCCCACATGATATTTACGTAGTTGATACTAGAAACAATTGCTCACAAGGCCGAAGAAAAAAGGAAACAGTGGCTCTATTTCTGTTGACTAATACAGCATCCATCTCGCGAAATAAAGATTGCTTAGGAATAGCATCAGTGCCAACAAGTGTTACTAACGTCCAAACAATTTACCTGCTGTGGGTAATTTGCGTAACCACCATATGAGTTGTATGCATATAATGATGGATCCTGAGTAGCCCCATAAGTATAGGCATCATAGCCTTGTCCATAACCATAATAAACACTCCATTGACTTGGATCTACTTGCTGACCCCAGCTACCAGGTACGTCCTACAATAAGCCGGTATCAAAAAATTTGTAAGGCTAGATTGTTGTATCTAGAAAGTTAACCATATAATGAAAAATTCCAGTATCAATACAAATGGGTAACCATATCTAGATTAATGTATCTAGAAAATTAGGTATATAAGGAAATTCAAGTACAAAACAGGTAGGTGAGCAGAGATGTTGTGTTCATCTCAACCTATCAACCATGCCTTAACAGGTAGGTGAGCAAAAAAACAATGTGTTTAAAATTCAGTATGACTGTCAGTGAGTTCTTTGATAAAAACCCTTCAAGTTCACTCTTTGTTCATACATACTACTAAGACAAAATATAGCTAATTTACCACCATTCCACCAGAGGTTCATCAGACTTCAATTGTCTAATCGGGTGTTCCTGGCTTTGAAATAGAACATCACATTGGAAGCACAAATGGAAAACAATATCTTTATCACTATATTAAAGTGAGCATATGATAGAGATGAGTTAAAAGAAATCACCTGTTTAGCTGTTGGACTCCTACCCCAAGAAATGCGGACAATTTGTTGGCCAATCATCTTTCCCTGCATCTTTTGGATGGCTTCTTCAGCAGATGCTCTATATAGACAATTATAATAAAAGAAATCAGGAACCCATGGACACCAAAAAAGGTAAAGTGATATAAAGACTTGACAAAAACATTGTATAATAAGGAGTTGCCCTTTTTGGACTACAGGTTTTTCTTGCATTCTTCCATGCTTTCATTTTTTTATGATTCATTTTGTCAATGCAAAAATTAGTATGGGCCATAAAATGTCAACATTCTAGTACAACAATCAATGCTTTTCTAAAAGAAGGTAAAAGGAAGAAGGAAAAAAGAGAAAAAATGATCACTATCTTTATGAGACATTTTTACCAAAACAAAAATTATGGGAGAAGTTTTAGATTCACTATTAAATATCAGGAAAATCGAATAAATATTTCACATGCAAGCAAATGACAAACCTTGTCCCAAACTGTACAAAACCGCATCCTTTGCCCACAGGAATCTTGACGTAGGCAATTTCACCAAACTGTAAAAAGGTTTGCTTTAGCTCCTCTTCTGTGACATTAGGATCCAAGTTCCGAACAAAAATCTGCAGCAGATAAAAAGAAGAAGAATAAGAGATGAGATAAATGAACACAATAAGACTTTAGTCTGTCTGACTTACCGTAGTATAATTTACATCATACTCTGCTGGAAGCACAGCAGGCGCTGTTGTGGGATATGCTGCAACTGAATATACTGTTGTCAGAAAAGTCCATGCATAAGATCTCTTATTAAGGCTAAAACAGTATCAGAAACTAATTTCAGCATGAAGACTAAAGAATGTTAATCAGGAATTTGAAGTCTCTTATCTCAATGGCTTTTCTAGACAATAAGAAAGACTTATCTGAGTCCATAACATGACATTAGTTCCATAACAGTTAATAAGATATAAATAACCTTTGGGTGTAGCATATGGTTGAAACGCAGTGATCTTCTTTGGTATAGCTGCACTAATACGCATTGGCCTCGTTGAACAATATAAACCATTCATTTCAGTCATAGCACGATTTCTTTCGGCCTCATCAGAAAATTTGACAAATCCATATCCCTTTGAGTGTCCAGTATTTGGATCAGTCACAACCTTGGCACCTCTAACAGACGGATAATTAACACGAAAGGTCTCTTGTAACAGATAATCAGTAACATCAGGAGCTAAATCACCCACAAAAATAGAATGTTCAGGCCCAGCGTCAGGACGTCTTTCCCCTATGCCAAAAGAAGCCCAATTCAACCTGAAAGTTTGTTCAGTTCCAGGCATTTGAGCGCCATTGTGAGACTGCAGAATCCTTTCAGCTGCTGCATGGGAAACAAACTCAACAAACCCGTAACCCTCAGGCTGGCCAGTGATCTTGTTACGTATAATCTTTATTGAAATAACCTGTAGAGAGAAGTGTCCATTTAAAAAGTTAATAACGTCTGTTTCAGCACAGAACTACAAGCTTGAATGAGAAACTACCACATTGTCAGAGTTAAACACCCCATAATCTAGCATTAACAGACTTAAAGACCTGAGGAAGCAGGCAATTTAGCAGGTGTTTAACAATGACTCATTGTTCATGTTTGCAACTCACAATTCACAGAACTACAAGCTTGAATGAGAAACTACCACATTGTCAGAGTTCAACACCCCATAATCTAGCATTAACAGACTTAAAGACCTGAGGAGGCGGGAAATTTAGCAAGTGTTTAACAATGACTCATTGTTCTTGTTTGCAACTCACAATTCACTATGCTATACCGACCCACTGTTAACCAAAATGAAGCTTAATTCACATTAAAACCAGCAAATACTTAGAATATAAGAAATTCATGAGTCACCATGCTCCACCACCACATCTTGTCATCTCCACTACTGGAAGGCAAATTAGAATATAAGAACAAATTGTGCAAAAGCCAACTGCCTCTAACTCTCAAAATCTTGAACAGTTTATGTGAAGCTAATATTCCAACGTCAGACTCCCTCTCCAATGGTACCCAAATGTCAAGCTGCATCACCTTATTTATAATGTTTCAAAAATAAGAATCATGCGAGTGATCTTCAATATACATATGTGTATGATAAGAACTCAAACTCTGATACTTCTTCTCCCTTCTAGATGCCATGAAAGCACCAACTTGATATAGTGATTTTGGTATCTCCACATTAAAGCCAAAAAAAAAAAAAATATATATATATATATATATATATATATATCTTTACCTTGCCCTAACAATTTATTTATTAATTTTTGTATGGGGATGAAGCTCCAGTCATAATTTTACACTCAATATATTCCCAAAATCATTCAAACCAACAAATCTCTCTTGTTGTGAACTCCGTCAGTTTTCAGAATAGAGGTGTTTAAATTGTAAGAAAAAGTAGAATCTAAGTATATTTATAACATACAAATACAAATGGCAGCAATCAGCCATAATCAATTTAAAAAAACTTTAACCGAAGATCCCCCCCACCTTCTTCTAAGTCAATGACAACATAAAAGTAAAAAAACCTTCTCTCTTCTTCTATTGACAATGTTTCTTCATGATCAGACAAAGAATAGATGCACTCCAAATTCGAATCAAGCTCACACACCCTATAAGCAGAGCAAAGCCACCCCATAACACATTCACAACTCATCTAAAAAACATAATTCACATACCCCAATTATGAATTTATAGACTAGCCTAATCAATTGGTTTCATATTCTACAAACACTCAAATTCTCAAACATAACCCTGAACAACCACGACAATGAAGCTCCCTTCTCCACACTAAAAAAAGAAAATTCAAACACCAATCTTAACAAGGCATGATTGAACACCTAATAGGCCACTGAGAAAATTCTACAATCAGAGCACTCTTACACTTACTATCACTCATAAACATCACCTACTCAAAACAGCATTATAAACCCCAAAAAAACCACATCAAGAAATAGAATTTCACTTTCACACTTCAATTGGGTCTCTGAATTTGAAGACAATTACCAAATTTGACACACAAATACATGCACATACACATGGATACATTAAAAAAAAAATAGAAACCCAAAAAAACCCACATCAGGAAATCGACAGAGATGATAACAAGCAACTCAAAATCGAAACTTTCACTTTCAAACTTCCATTGGGTCTCTGAATTTGAAAACAATTACCAAACTCGACACACATATAACACATAAATAAACAAATTCACACACACAAATACATAGAGAGAGAGAGAGAGAGAGAGAGAGAGGACCTCGCCGGTGTGAGCAAAACAATTATGGAGGTAGTTCTCGTCGACCCAGTACTGCAAATCGCCAATCCAGAGAGTACGGACTTCTTCGACGGAAGTAGGCTGATGGTAGCTGGGCTGAGACGACGTCGTCATCATCGTCGGTGTTGTCGATGCGTCTTGTACATGCACTTGTGCTTGCGCGCTCGTCACCCACTGCATTATTCTCTCTCTCTCTCTCTCTCTCTCTCTCAAAGCTTCTGTTCTGAAAAGGGTGAAGCTTCAGTGAACACAGTGACGCCACAACGCTGTCGTTCTTGTTATTGTGTGTGTAAAGCTCTTGTATTGTTTTGTTCCACTTCCACCCTTCTTATATTTTTTATTATTATTATTTTTTGGCTCTCTCCCCGGATAAATAGTCTTTTTTTTTTTTTTAACAACAGATAGTACTCGTTGAAATATGTTTATTCAAAAAAGAAAAAATTAAGGCTATATGAGATTTGGAGTTCCATTCTGGTATACACAACAAAATTAGTCATGTTTTGGTTTGATGATAAAATACAATTATCATGTGCGAATACCATAAGAAAAAACTATCTCTAAAATAAGTATGTCTTTCAAATAATATATATAATTCTGTACATTCATCTTACACAAAAATTTTTAATGAATTTATCCAATTATAATTAGTAGCAGTTTCAAGAATTTTTTATAGGATGGTTATTAAAAAACTTAAATTATACAAAATCTAATAAAAATATAACTTCATATATTGACTAAAAATAAATAAATAAATAAATAAAGATAAACACATGCAAATATATACTTTTTATAATTTCCTTCTACGAATTTTCTTATTTTAAAACCGTTATATGATAATCATATTATCAATGCTGCAAACCATATCTCTTTCAAAATTTTAGTTAAATAAATTTTTTCGTGGGCCTTTTCTTTATGTTTTTAAGGACCTAAGATATTGTTAAGAGAACCAAAGTTTAAGGACAAGGTTTGCAAACTTAGTTGTAGCCTAAAACTACAATTCTCACTAAAAAAAAATTAACAAGACTACGTATATTGAAAATTTAACTTTTGAATTACATATTTTTTATGTTCTTAAAACATATGTCAAATTTTATGTCAATCGAATATTATTTACTATTCAATCTATAAATTTATTTTTTATATATATATTTTTAGACTACAAAAACTCAAAATTCAAAAATTTGATTGATGACATAGCAATTGATCTTTGATCTTCTTGAAATTTTGTAAGTATGGAGGATATAAGAAGAAACTCTAATTCAACGGTAGATTTGTCAAAATTCACATCTAATAAAAAAATATTGAATGGAGTTTTAATCTTAGTTTATAACCAAGTTTTTTGCCAAAATTTGTCAAAGTTTAATTATGTTGGGCTTAAAAAAATTTAGAGTGGTCACAAAATTTTTTAAATTTGTATATAATAATAATTTTTTTCCAAATCAGGGTGTCTTGTGACCACCCTGGTCTTAATGTGGAGTTGCGTTTGCAATTATTTGCATTCAACATACACAATTTTTCAATCAAGGAATATAATTTGGTACATTCAACATTCTACACATAGATATTAGAATTGATTTTCAAAAGAATACAGTTAAGTTGGAAAATAAAATAGGTGTTGGAATTGATTGAGTGCGATTGTGACTATTCTTTAATATGTAATATGATTATGTAGCGTGTTGGGATTGAAGTAGTAAAACTTGAGTTTTACACCACATCCTTATAGAATTTAATATATTTTTTCAAAGCATGTTTACAATTTTGTACATTCTATGTACACTTTTTTTTTTTTTTTAAATGTACACGATTATGAAGATTTTACACACATTTTTCAAACAATGTGCACAAAATGTTCAAATAATGTACATAATTATGTGCATTTAACACACACAATTTTCAAAGAATATACACAAATTTCAAAGAATTATACAAAATTTTATAAATTCAACGTACACATTTTTTAAACAATGTACACAATTTTGTAGATTTAATATATACAAATTTTCTAACAATGTACATAATTTTGTACATTCAACATACACATTTTTCAAATAAGGTATACAATTTTTCAAAGAGTAGTGTGCACAATCATTTACATTCAATGTACACATTTTTCAAAAGAATGTACACGATGTACACATTTTTCAAAAGAATGTACACGATGGTGTACATTCAACCTACACAATTTTTATATAATATACACAATTTTATACAATCAACATTCATAATTTTTCAAGAGGGTACACAACCATGTACATTCAATGTAAACATTTTCCAAAAGAATGTACACATATATGTACATTCAACACACACAATTTTTTCTTAAAAAAAAATACATAATTTTGTAAATTTAATATACACAATTTTTCAAGGAATGTACACAATTATATAGATTAAATGTACATAAATTTTCAAATAATGTACATAATTCTATATATTCAACATGCAGTTTTTTCAAATAATGTACACAATTATGTACATTCAAAATGAACATATTTTAAAAAAAATGCACACGATTTTTTACATTCAACGTATACAATTTTTCAATGAATGTATCCAATTGTATACATTCAACGTACACAATTTTTCAAATAATGTACACAATTTTTCAAATAATGTACACAATTTAATACATTTAATGTACATATTTTTCAAAAAAACGAAGAACAATTCTATACATTTAATATACACATTTTTCAAATGATATACACAATTTTATACATTAAACGTATACAATTTTTTAAAGAATGTAGACAATTTTGTACAATTAACGTCACATTTTTTTGAAGAATGTATACTGTGGGATGCAAAAATTTAATAAGGTAATAGTGCCACGTGTCATATTTGAGGCCGAGGAGGCCACGTTGATGCCAAGAAGACCCTACCCTCAAATGGCAAGGCCAGGGAGGCGAGCCTTGACTACGTCAATGGCACACTACTTGAGGAGGTCACATCGTAGAGAAACGGCTTCAAAGAGTGAGTTAGTCTGGTTGTGTCTGAAGGGATGGAAGTTACCACCGTTTTAATTGCACCCTACCAAACCGTTTGGCCCCATTTATGTAGAGAAGACCCCTAAACATTGCTGTCTTGGTTGCTGCGACTCACAGAAGATTTGGAGAAACGTCTGATGAGACAAGCACTCAGGTGGTGGCCTATATGATCAACAAATGGAGGGTCAAAATCAACGGAAAGAGGCTATATAACATAAGAAACCCTCCAGGAAAAAAAAGGCATCTAAAAATTGTGGAAGAAGACATTGTAGCAACAAGAACTGAAATTGTAACCAAGTCTGAAGAAATATATTCAAGAATTACTCTTCTCGGATTTTGCTGAGGAATGATTTCTTTGCATAAAGCTTGTTTTTCTTTGCTTTCTTATTATCTCTAATCCAATGTGAGCGTTATTCAATCCATTGAAGCCTAGTTTTTAAGCTCATTTTCTACAAATTCATTGTGTTGGACTCTCTGGGCCCTAATCCTGTTACTTCTTGGAGTTAGGATCCAAAACGTGCCCTTACATATACAATTATGTATATTCAACATACAATAATATACGCAAATCTCTACATTCAACATACACAATTTTCATAGAGTGTATACAATTATGTACATTTGACACACAAAATTTTAAAGAATGTACATAATTCTATATATTCGACGTACATAATTTTTCAAAGAATGTACACATTTAAAAATGTAGATAACTTTGTACATTTAAGGTACATATTTTTTTCAAAGAATGTTCACAATTCTAATTCTACATGGGATTGGTGAGAGGGTTTGGAGATTGGATCGTAGAATTGGCACAAGAATCATAAGACCCTACTTTTCAATTAAAAAAAAAATAAAAATGCCTATAATTATAATTCATAATATATATTAAAGAGACTGTTGAAAAAAAGTAATTTTTTACAAAAATTAATGAAATTACTAATAAAAGGCAAAGTACCAAATTACAAATACCTAAATAAAGTGAAAAAGTTACAAATCATAAATACAAAGTTCTAAGTTGAACAACTCAAAACATACATAATGTCTCACATAAACAATTTAAAGCAAATAAAATGTCAATACCTAATGTCTCACATAAACAACACAACAAACAACAATGTTTCAAACAACACCACAAACACACTTAGTCATCAAGACTAAAGTTTTGGTTATCTTAGATGAGTTTCTCAAAGTATGGTTGATCAGTATAAACAAAATTCTTGTCATTGTAAGCGGAATTACCAAAAAAAACCACCTTTGTTGTCAATGGTCTCTCTCAAAGTGGTGTCATTGTCGAATTTCTCAACTTCTTGCACTCACCTTCTACTCTTTAGTAGTCTAGTCTCTTTTTTCCTTTTGTCTTCTATGATTTTGTTTATTAGGTTAAGGTGACGATTAACTACAGATGCGAGCCTTAGAGTTTTATTTTTGTGTTTTTTTATATGATTTTTTAATCAATTTGTTTTTTTACTAGTTTGTGGCATTTGGGCTTCATTTTGGAGCCTTGAAATAAGATTTTTTTTTTTGAATTTCCCTTTATAGTACAGGAACTTTAGTATCACTACATCCTCTAAAATCCTAAATTTAGATCGAGATCCCACACATATTTTGTTTTAGTAGAAATCCTAGTGAAATCTAAGACATTTTAGGGATGTAAGATCTTAGGATCCTAATATCATGGGAAACTAATAATAGAAATGTTACATTCACAATATTTTTACAACACTTATACAAAAAATCATATATGGTAAGTTGTTCTAGTTTCTAATTTGAATTCACAATTTAAAGAACTTTTTTGCCCATTCATATCGTCCAATAACATTATGCTTTTCTCTACTAAAATAACCATGATGTTATGCAATGACAAACAAGCTGTTAGTTTTCTCAAAAAAAAAAAAAAAAAAAAAAAAGCTGTTCGTGCAACTGCAACATTTGCAACGTTAAATCCCGCTCAAATCGGTCTCATAGCTAGCGTACGGCCCACCAACATACACGCATTGTTTTCATTGACAGCCCCCAAAACCCTCTCTCTCTCTCTCTCTCTCTCTCTCTCTCTCTCTGCAACAGTCTCTTGTTAGTTCTTTCCATCTTCCAATACACATTGCAACTGTCTCTGCCTTTTTTTTCTTTTTCATTATTTTCTACGTGCATACACCATTGCTGGTTAGAAAAGCTAGCTTGCCATGGGGATCCCGGCTGTACTTGTTGTAGTTCCTGTGGGCATACTTTTCATTCTCTCAGGCCTTATTGTCAATCTCATTCAGGTATTTGGTTACCAAATCCATTTGGTCTTTATTTATTTATTTATTGGATATATATAATATAATATCAATTTGGTTCCAATACTTTTTTTCAAACAATGTTTCAATGCTAGTCTTTGGCCATGCTTTTGGCTTCAGCTTCTTGCCTTTTGGGTTTCTTTTGAAGAACCAATTTTCTTATTTTTTATGTTGTTTGCTAATTGCTAAATTCAAATTATTATTATTGTAAGTAAGACAAAATGGTTGTTGAATAAAAATTGATTGCAATCTTTTTTACAAATGTTGAGTTGGCATGTTGTGATTGATGCTAATAAAAATTGTGTCAGCAGTTGATCCATGTAAAAGTGATGCTACTCTAATCATAAATTGTCGAGGGAATGTGAAAAAAAACTGTGAAATTTCCATGGCATTACTAAAAAAAAACAAGAAGAAACAATTAGAATTGAAGCTATTGTCTAGGCAATGTGGAGCCATTGTGTCTAAGGATAACAATCGTCCACTGTCTTTGCTGGATGTTTTGGACCTTCTACATTTTTTGCTGTAATTTTAGGGGGATACTATAATACAAAGCCTCTGACTTTAGTTCCCTAGCTGGTTATTTTCAATGGGATTTTGTTTACTTATTAGAAACTTGTAATGTTATCACCAACCATTGTAGCTTTTTGGTATCTCTCCCTTTTAATACTGTGGTTTTGAGTTAAACACATGGGTTGAGAAATGGCCGTCATCCATCAAGTAGATTGTAGCCTACACCTACTGCTTCACTAAAAAATTTCTTTTATTCCAAATGAACTATCTCACTTGGATATATTTCTACTTTTGCTTTACTTTATGGAATACATTTGTCCGACTGTTACACATATTTTCTTTTCTCAGGCAGTTTTCTTCATCCTTGTTCGTCCACTGTCAAAAAATATGTACAGAAGGATCAACAAAGCAGTTGCAGAATTACTGTGGTTGGAGCTTATATGTCTTGTTGATTGGTGGGCTGGTGTCAAGGTGATGAATTTGTTTTGTAAAACTGTATTTTCAATTGCTTGTTTGTTTGCATCTTTCAAGGATCTGTTTTCAAAGTTATAATCTTGTTTGCTTATATAAAAAAAGTTATAATCTTGTTTGGTGTATGGTATGGTACTAAAATAGTTATGAATAAAAAAAAGCTAAAATCCTCTTCCATAATTGTCATGAATAAGTAAATAGTTTGCTAATATTCAACATGCTACCACATCTTGCAGAGGTGAGCATTCCTAGCCAATTGAGAATATTCCATACTTTAAAAAAAGTAATCCTATAAATTGTAAATGGGTTTCATGGCTTGAGGTAGGAGAGGCGAGAAAATCCCTAAATGTGAAAATGGAGTCTGCAAGCTCCTTAAATCCAAGGATATAGGGGGAAAAGATAAGAGAGGAAATTTTAGGGTTTCTGCAAAAAGACAGATTCAAGGAAATTTTGATGGGCCCTGCCAACAATCATAAGAAAAGAGAGGATATATACCAAAAAAAGAACATTTTTTTTTGTCTCTTGTACTTGTTAATTTGCCAATATGTTGAAGGTAAGTATGCTGTGGAATTCATATACTGTTTTGTTTTTGTATACAAACTCTGTTTGTATTCTCTATTAACACTAGTTTGTTTTTGAATTGTTTGACATAATTGTGGTTAGTTTTTCACATATTGACCCAGTGACATGCTTAGCATTCCTTGAAAATGCGTGTGTACCTGGATTTTTGTATCCACATTGCAGTCTGACTAGTTAGACCTTCTGGCTGCAGATTGAGCTGTACACAGATTTAGAAACCTTTCAGTTGATGGGTAATCGATTTTTGGTTTCCTTTTTGCTAATAGTAAAGTTTTAAGATATTAGTCTTGAAAACACTTATGAATCTAACATATATCAAATTATCTTATTTGAGATATTTTCAGGCAAAGAACATGCACTTTTCATATGCAATCATAGGAGTGACATTGATTGGCTTGTTGGATGGGTCCTGGCTCAGGTGCTTACCTTTGTAAACTCTAATTTAGAGGCAGTTCTCATACAGTGTTGTGTGTGTCCATACCTTTTAAGATTAACATTTTTCATAAAAAGACTGTCATGAATTATCTGAATTTATGAATAAACTTTCGAGTTTCTGCTCAGGCGATCTGCTGAGAACTGTGTAACCTTTTGTCTGCATATCCTAACTAAATTTTGTTCACAATGAAATCACTTTTCTCGAAAATTACTCCCACGCTCTCCATTTGTCTGAAGAAGCACAAGGGCAGGTAAAGTTAGCTTTATCTATTTGAGCTAAGTACCTTCATCTTGTTTGGTTCTTCATGCTGAACCTGAATTTAATAGCTGGTGAGCATTTAAAACCATTGGGTGTACATCAATGCTCATAAACTTAAATGTGCATGTTGTATACTCTATAGTACAGTGCACATAATTGTGTATTGCTATAATTAAATTCATTAATAGGCTTTGTTTTCATATAAAAAATGTGTTTTTTCCTAAACACTTGGCTTATTGCTTCTTTTATCTGGTTGGTCTTACCTATGACAGCGCTTGGATTGCCTTGGTAGTACACTAGCCATCATGAAGAAAGCAGTAAAAAGCCTTCCTGTAAGTTTTAAATCTAACCAATATTCTTCTGTTGTAAAATGGGACGAGTCATTGATTTATTTATTAGTTAAATGCTATATCCAAGGTTTTTAGTGGAGTAGCCCTGGCAATTTGCAACTCCAGCTTCATTGACAAAGGTCGTAGCACTCAAGATGGTCAATGCAAGAGTTTCAAGCCTTACAATTTTATATTTTAGTAGGAATACCTAATGGAAAGTATGATCAGACATAATTGTTGAAGTAAAAGAGAAAACCAATTTATTCTTGACATATTGATGTTATTAATCAAATTGATTTGAAAGAATTGCATCTTCAAGTTTTTAGTAGTTGCAACCT
Source organism: Castanea sativa (assembly GCF_040712315.1). Classification (NCBI taxonomy): domain Eukaryota; kingdom Viridiplantae; phylum Streptophyta; class Magnoliopsida; order Fagales; family Fagaceae; genus Castanea; species Castanea sativa. Next base: position 51,942,982 of record NC_134020.1, on the reverse strand, counting down.
GTGGAACCTAAAACCTACACTGAAGTCCAATTAAGCATAAGTGAATTATTTGGCTTAGCTCAGTTGAACTCCCTTTTCTGGAGGCTGAAAGAATAAATATACCAAGTTATTTAATTTCCCTTTTATCTCTGTATGTTTTCTAAGCAATAAAGTACAGCTTTAAGTTTTTCCCTTATTTATGTATTCTACAGCCCTTTTACACTTTACTATGCCACTGATAGTATTTTTATGTATGCTTCACTTTCTCTCACTTATTTACTATTCCTTATCCAATGCAAGACATTTGGCTTCTTTTCAAATTTCTGAAAGATTTCTTTACCATTGCTAGCTTTGACATGTTTGCTCGCTCTTCACCAAGTTCTTCTAAATGTTAGAATCATCATGACCTTCATTATCATCATCACTGTCGTTGCTATTGTTGTGAAAAATCACATCAGTAAACTAGACTGTCACTAGTGGAAAATTTTCAATGGAATTACTAGTGATAGGCTGCTTAAAAATTACCTTCACAGTCCAGTTTGAGTGTTGGAAATTCTTTCCATCTGGGATTTGCTTATGTCATTTTTTGTCTAAGTTTCTTGTTTTTAGTTGTAGGTCAGATTTGACATTTTTATGAAGATAAAGAGATAAAGAATATGGTAAATTTACGCAGGTCATAGGTTGGTCGATGTGGTTTTCTGGTTATGTTTTTGTGGAAAGAAATTGGGCCAAGGATGAAAGCACATTGAAGGTAACCTTTAATGCATTTAAAGAAACATGAATGCTTCATAGTTTAATTATTTTTATCACGAATGTGGTTCTGTGCTGCAGTCAGGTTTTCGACAGCTAGAGGATTTTCCATTTCCTTTTTGGCTGGCGCTTTTTGTGGAGGGAACTCGCTTTACAGAGGCAAAGCTTCTTGCAGCTCAGAAGTATGCTGCTTCAAAAGGGTTGCCTGTTCCTAGGAACGTTTTGATTCCTCGTACTAAGGTGAATTTAGTTGAAATTTTCCTAAGATTTTCATACTATCCTATTTTTGGTCATATTAGTGCACGTTGTTTCCTGTTTGAAAGTTTTTAAGGGGATTTTCTTTCAGTTTTGAGTGGGGAAAGTGCTTTAATTTTCAAATAAAAACCATCTCAGTTTTTGATTGAGGCATAAACTTATATGGGATAGTAGAGGCTATCTGATTACTGCTAAACAATTTATTGCCATATCAATAGCATATGGATTTTTCCCAATATATCTATATACATGTATATATTTTTAATTTTTCTTGTTGTCCGATGTACATAACCTTGATATTGATTTAAATTGCTCTCAGGGTTTTGTTTCAGCAGTAAGTCATATGCGCTCATTTGTTCCAGCAATTTATGACTGTACGGTGGCTGTTCCAAAAGATCAACCTCCACCTACGATGTTGAGAATACTTAGAGGGAAATCTTCTGTGGTAGGAAAACAAAACCCTGACCACTTCATTTAACAGCTTAATTTTTTAGTTGATAGTATTGCAATGATTGATTTTACTGAGTCTGAAATCCTAATCTTGTATGAGAAATGTTTTAGTGTTTATGCTTATTTGAACCCAATAGAAACCAGAAGAAATTCCTGTAAACTGACAAGAACAAACTGAGTCTGTTTCCAGCTACTAGTACAGGCCAGAATCCGGATGAATATTATTTTTGAATGAAAATGAGGCCAATGTATGTTCTTGATATATAGGAGTAATGCTATTGTCACAAAATCAGTAATGGGCGTCATTGTTTCTTACTATACAGGTAAAGGTGCACATCAGGAGGCACTCAATGCTGGAATTGCCAGAAACAGCTGACGGCATCTCACAATGGTGTAAAGATGCATTTGTTACGAAGGTATGTGTATTGATGTCTCAATATAATTGCTAAGAAGAAGTGCCTGATAACTTTTGAGGGGCTGCTGGAAAATTCTTGTATTCGATTAACCGATAAAAAACATATATTTGCCAAATACAATTAACACATTCAAGATTATGCGCTCAACATAAATTGCCAATATCCATGTAGATGCGAAGATAACTAGCTTCTTTACACTTGAGAAAGCTCCTAAGCCAGCCCACCCCACTATCAAATTGAAGAGAGAGAGAGAGAGAGAGCGAGAGAGAGATGAAGTTAATCTAGAAATAATGTAGAGAGCTACAAGAAGTTTTGGACAAGTTGTTTTACTAGAGTCCTTGTATATGTTTTATTTAGCACATATTTTGCATTACTTGGTAATATTCCAACTCCCATTCATCATGCCTTTATAAGAAGATGCATTTATTGTAATCATAGTCAGCCTTCAGTTTTTTGTTCCTTTTAATTGATGCATATAATTTATTTATTTATTTCTCTAACCAACCAGGATGCTTTGTTGGAGAAATACTTATATAAGGGCTCATTCAGTGACCTACAGAAGAAAGACATTGGTCGACCAAAGAAGTCTTTGTTTGTAAGACAACATTCTAATAATTTGAACAAAGTTAATGTACTATCCTTTTTCTCATCTGTAGTCTCCCTCTGTTCTACACGCAGGTTGTCATTTGTTGGCTATGTCTTATTGTCTATGGCCTCATCAAATTCTTTCAATGGTCTTCTCTCCTATCCTCATTGGAAGGCATTGCATTTTTAGTGATCTTCTTGGTGCTTGTTACATTTCTTATGCACATTCTCATCCAATCTTCAGAGTCAGAGCGTTCTACACCTGTCAATATATTGACACAAGATCCAATGGAGGAGCAGCTTCTTCAGAAATAATTCAAGATTTAGCAGTAATTGGTGTCTAGTCCATCTGTGATCATAAATATCTTCTGATATCGTCCATGAAATCAACAATTTTACCTATACCCTCATTAGTTAACTGGATTGGAAAATGTAGAATATGTGCATAGCTTATTATGCTGCTTAGAAAGTGTGGTATATAGTGAATTGAGATATGGGTTGGGCTCAGTTCTTTTGGCTTGTTTACTGGAGTAGGATGCTTCTGAAGAAGCCGGAGAAGCATTGTCTTGATCATCTCTCATTTGGGTGACTTGGAACATTATTTGCCTAGCAAGTTCTTTGAGATCTTCTTTTGACTTTCCTTGGATTAGGGCAGATTCCACTGTTGCATATATAATTGTGCATTGCTTACATATGAGTTTGCTTACAATATGCCTTTTTCAGGTTGTATAATTAGCGTTGGCTTTTTATTCCAATTAGTCGCAAACCTGTGCTACGCATGAGAACCTACCTGTTTGTGTGGTAGACTAAAATAATATATAAAATCTTAAATTGATTATGAAACTATACCCTTACATGAATTTCTCCTATTTCACTTCAATTTTTGTTACGATTTGATAATAAAAAAAAAGTCATTGGTTGAACATGTAATATCTTGTGAAAAATCTATCAATTGGTTTCAAATATTAAAATTTTTGAAAGGCCAAAAAATATTATAGAATCAGACGATTCACTGCCTCAAAATTTTTGAAACAATATATATATATATGACTACACAATAGAGAAATATAAGAGAAAAATAGGTTATCTTTAAAAGAATATATAATTCATGGTATAACTATTGAAATCTGCTAAACATGTTAAGATATTGCAATAATTAATACAAAAATGTAGATGTTAAAACTTTCAAAATGCCAACAAATAAAATTAAAGAATCAAATTATTCAGAGCCTATATATATAAAGAAAGATGAGCTACCCTCAAAAGAATAATGCATAGCTATAGTTGCTGAAATCTCCAAGACAGTTTCAATTATTACAAAAACATATATATATTACTACACAATAGGGAAATATAAGAGAAATGCAAGTTATTCTCAAAAGAATAATTCATGGCTAAAGCTATTGAAATTTTCTGAAAACACATGCCAAAAAAAAAAAAAAAAAACTAAAAAATTCAGATGCTAAAATATATGTGGATACAAAATAGAGAAATATAAGAGAAAATTTGGTCACCTTCTATTGAAATCTGCTACAAATTTTAAAACTTTCAAAAGAAAAAAAAATATTAAAGATTTAAAAGATTTAGAGCTTACAAATTATAAAAAGAAAAAAACTAAGATATAAGAGAAAGATGCCTTCAAAAAAATAGTTCAAGGTTATAATAGTTGAAATCTGGTAAACAAATTCAAATAGTGCAAAAAATTAATCCAAAAATTCAAATGTTAAAACTTCCAAAAATTGAAGAATAGATTAAGAGCTAAGAAATTATTGAAACATTAAAAAAAAAAAATGATTACACTATAGAAAAATATAATAGAACAATGGGTTACCCTAAAAAACTATAGCAATAGTGGAGCTACTATTAGTGTGGCTCACACATGGGTGGCTAGGTAATAGCGACAGAGAAGATGTTGTTGCCGTTTTTGGATTGTTAGTGTAGGGTTTTTGGATTTTTGGGTTTTACGTTTGTTGTTGAGTTTCATGTTAATTCAAAGACTTTTGGTTTGGCTAGGGTTTTTGAGTTTCACATTATTGTGGCATGGTTGTTGGATTTTTAAAAAGTTAATTAACTTTGTTTCATTTTTTTTTAAACATTGGTTGTTGTTGTTGTTTTTTTTTTTTTGGTTAACAGGCTTTATATTAAACTAAAAGGAAATAGTTACAAGCTAGTCACAGAGGCCAGGGAAGTAGCAACCTGCCTATAATAATTCATGCCATTACTATTAGATACAAGTAGTCTATTTAGTTGATCTGGGGGGGAAAAATAAAAAACTACAAAATCCTCCCTCATACAACATCCTTTTTTAGCCAAAAAATCAGCACCCATGTTTGCCTCTCTAAAAACATGAGCTACCAGCACCTGGGTGAGCCTTGCTACGAGGGATCTGCAATCAAGAAGCAGGGGAGCAAATAATTTGTTAGAGGTTTCAGCCTTATTTAACATCTCCACGATAACCTTAGCATCAAGCTCAACTTCCAAGTAATTAATTCTCAGCTGGTTGGCAAGAGTTAATCCATCTCTCAATGCCCATAATTCAGCCATTACACTTGTAGTGTACCCAATTGACCTTGAGTACCCCTTAATCCATCCCCCTTCACTATTTCTAATTAAGCGTCCACCACCTGCCTTGCCCGGATTTCCAAGCGAGACTCCATCTGTGTTAAGTTTATGCCAACCCGGAGGAGGTTTGGCCCATTTGACAACAATAACAGCTCTAGAAGCTACCTGCTTGGCCTTACTTACACAGTAGTAATATTCTTTAGCTTGGCTAAGACATACCTTATCAAGTGTGGGATTTGGGATAGAGTTATCAAACACAACTCTGTTTCTATTTTTCTATAGATTCCAAATAGCAAACAAAAAGAGGAAACACCAAGGGATGGACCCTTTGTACCTCACATTACTCAGACTATTGTTTTCCAGCCACGCCTTAAGGCTGACAGCAAAGGAATTCATGTGGGATGGAGGGACTTCCAACTTGCTCCACAGATCACGAGCAATAACACACTCACGGAGAAGGTGGACAATGGATTCATCATGATCTCTACATAATGGGCAAACCTTGTCACAATTAATACCTCTTTCCGCTAACACTCCCTTAACTGGAATACTAACATGTAATGTAAACACAACCAGAGAAAATTTGTAATCCTTGGCAAAATGTCCACCTTCCATATCCACTGTCCATGGAATTGCGTGACTTCTTCCTTTCCTTGATTTGCAATTCGATAGGTTGAAAAACTCACTTTTGTCCACAGTGCATCTTGTTCATAATACATCCTCCAATTTAACAACAAAATCACTTTTGTTGTTGAGTCTTGCGTTGATTTTCTTACGGTTTCTGAGTTGCATATATATTTTCTATGAAAGTGCCGGTTTTCTAGTACCAACCGTAGTAGGTAACATAAGGTAAAAGGACTCTCTCACATGAAAAATAATAAAAGAATAATATTTAAAAAAGGAATAATAATAAGTAAGGACTCTTTATAAAAATTGCAGTAACTTTTTATCAATTGACATAATAAATAAAAAGAGATCATTGTAAATTATTTTGAATGCTGTTGAAGATAAAAAGTTGACGGTAGAGGAATAGTTTGAAATATATATATATATATATATATATATATATATATATATATATATATCTAATAGAAAATTATATTATTTTAAAAAATTAAACTATAGAATTAGAGTCCCAAATAAATTTATGAGTTTGAATAGCACCAAGACACAATGGTATGTGTGGGTGTGACATATGGTGATATATATTTAATTTTTTGTTGTTATCTAATATATAATAGCAAAAACTAAATTAACGCATAATCAAAAGATTTTGAAATAAAAAAAATTATATTCTATAACATAGAGTTCAAGAAGTTTGGTTGTAGGGTTTTTTAAAAATTAAAGGTATGTTTGGTACGTGTTTTTTCTCCTTATTTTCTATTTTCAAAAACAATTTTATATTTTTGAGACTAAAAAACTTGTTTGGCAACTCAAAATAGAAAAAAAATAAAAACTGTTTTCAAAACTCAATTTGGAAAGGAAACTGAAAACATGCAAAAGGTTGTTTTCAGTTTCTAATTTTCAAAAGTCAATGAAAACAAGCATTTAATTTAATAAATCTGTCTCATTTAATGAGTTAGCATTAAAATACAAATTCTAATAACAACATATTTTAGTATTTTCTTTTTTTTTTCTTCAAAAAACTATTTTTTTTTTAAATTTCAACTAATCAAACATGTTTTTGATTTAAAAAATACAAGAAAATTGTTTTTTCTTTATATTTCCAAAAAACAAGTTTTTGAAAATAGAAAACAAAAACTATTACCAAATATAACCTAATTAACTTTGTTTTTGGGTTTATTGCAATAAACCCGATACTTGCCTTTTTATTGCAGATAAGTATTGGGTTTTGGAGAGAAAAATAGTGTTTTCAATTTTATTTTTTTATTTTTTAAATATTGTGTTGTGCTTATGTTAAAAATTGTGGTGCCAGTAGAGATTTCGATTATATATATAGATTACAAACATATTCACTCCTTTTCTTTTTCTATTTTAAAATTACACACGCACTTAAGGAGTCTTAAACCCACAACTTCACAGTTCATCCTATTATTGTAGGAGGAAGAGCTATTTGAGTTATAGTTTACTATTTTCATATTTGTAGTACAAGAATCCTACCTAGTAAATATTCCATATGAATTGAGAGAAGTGCTAACCACATATACACTACACTACAAAAAACCTAGTCTAGTTACAATTAAGGGTCCTCAAATTAAACTATTTATTAAACAAGTCAATTCATATTGACATTAACCTGTTAAGACCTAAATCCTAACTAGCTAACTTTGTGTCGTGTCCACGGATCATGTCAAATAATGTTGCCTCCTAATAAGCAGAAAATAATATGAATCCAGGACTTAATACTTGCTCTAATTTTGGAATCACATTGAATAACATTTTGAGTGGTAGAGAAAAAATTGTAAGTCCATCCGAAAGTGACCGACTATGTCAAAATTGTGATAAAAATTACGACACAAATATTCTTAATATAGATTTAGTTTTGAAATCACATTTGCTAGCGTTTTGAATGGTGAAGAGAAAATTGTGAGTCCATTTGAAAGCGATCGACTATATCAAAATGTGATAAAAGTTACTCACACAAATAATCTTAATATAGATTTCTTGTAATAAAAAGGTAAAAGTTATAACACATATATAGAGATACCTAAATATAGAATATGGAATAAAAAAGGTTTGTCTTGGGAGATTTTTTTTTCTTCAAAATAACATTGATTTTTAAACAATTTTGTTGGTTAGCACGTTTTCAAAACTATTTAAGAAACTAACATCTTGAGTGCAATAAACTCAATTTTGGTGTTTTAAATCGAGTACAATGAACTCGATTTCAACATTAAACCATCGTAGAACTTGAGCCTATTGGACTCAATTTCATTTAAATTTCAAAATTCAACTTCAGTTCTTACCTTCAACAAACTCCTGCAAAACTCAACCCTAGCAAAACCCAAGTGAGTTTCGGTGGGAATCGAGAGATATGGAACAGGACAAAGTGAGAGAGAACCACCGATCCGATCCAATCAACTCTAGCAAAACCTTTCTCACAATTCTGACCCGATCCCAACAACTCCAGCAAAACCCAGGTCCGATCCAATCTGAGCAAAACCCCAGGTGGGTCTTGGGTTTGCTTGTGTTTGTTGATTTCGTTGTTTCTCTTTGGTTGTTGTGTTTGATTGTTGGAGAAGAAGAGTTTTTGGAAATGGGTTGTTGTGTTTGATTGTTTGAGAAGAAGATTTTTTGGTTGTTTCTCTTTGTTGTTTTTATTTTTTTTATTCGTTGTTGAGTGAGTACCTAAATTGAGTCTGTAAGGCTTGATTTTAATTTGACAAAAAATGAGTCTGACGAACTCGAGTTTATTATACTTGACATATTAGTTTCCTAAATAATTTTAAAAACTTTATAACTAACAAAATTGTTTTAAAATCAATATAATTTTGAAAAAAAAAAAAACTTACTTTTGGGGTTCATAAAAAAAAGGTTTGTTTTGGGAAATGAAAATGAACATGAATACGGGAAAATCTTGAAACTTTTAGGGTCCGTTTGGTCCCAGGTCAAACTCACATTTTTATATTTTAAATAATATTATACACACTTTTACTCATATATATTTTAAAAAACTACAAAAATGTCATCTTAAACTATAAAAATCCTATCTCCAACTACTAGTCCAAACACCCCTTACTTTTACAGAATCTCAGGGTAACGAACACTTCAAATATTACACCGACTTGAAAATCTTAATAGAGTTCACGAAAAGTCTTGAAAATGAAAGTACGAAAATGGTGCAAGTAGATAAATAGAAGCAAAGATAGTCAAGGAACCGAATCGATAAAATAATACTGTATATTTAATTCAAGCTCCTCCAAACCCTTCCATTTCAAGTTTTTATTTTATACCCAGAGACTAAAATAGAAAGAATTTTTTTCTTTTTACTTTTTAAGGTTGTTCTTGATTAGCTTTGACAATCGCATAACAATCACAGTGATAGTGATTGAAATTCGAATATAGCAAATGGGATCGTTGAAAAACCAAGAGGAAGAGCTGGAACCGGTGGTAGAGGAGGCGATACTGTATGTCAATGGAATTCGTAAAGTTTTGCCTGATGGCTTGGCCCACATGACTCTTCTTGAGTATCTCAGAGGTACAAACGACGTGGTTTTTCTCTATCTATGATGGTTTGGTTTTTTCTCTGACACTTTTTGTGATATGGGTTTTGTTTAGTTTGCTTGGTTGCTTTAGAAATTAGAGGAAACCTGATAAAATGCGAGTTTGAAGTTTTTTTATTTGGTTGCCCAGAAAAAAATGAAACTGAAGAGATAGAGGAAGAGAAAATTTGAAGCTTGACCCAACTTTAACTAGGCTTAATATTATTATTGTTGATTTTATCTTTATTACTCAATTCTTTGTGGTTTGAATTGGGTTCTTGGAAGTTGGTTTGTTTTGTTGCCAAGAAAATTGGAGAGAGTAATGAGAGGGAAAGACATTCTTGAAGCTCCCACAAAACCCCCCATTATGTGGGCTAAGCTTAAATATTTTGTTCTCCAATCTTTCCCCATCATTTATTAGCTACCAAAAAGGGTTAGTGATATTTGTTTCTGGGTTCTGTTTATTATTGGTGAACTTAAACCTCTGCCTTTTCTGTTCTTCAGAATTTAATTCAGAATGATAACTCATCTCCAGTAAGTTAACTGTAAGTCTTATTTTTTTTGGTTGCTAAGAAATCTGAGAAAAGGACCTTTTTATTTTATTTTTATAAATTTGTTGTTGATTTGTTTGCCTCTAGTTTCTGGCAAGATAAAAGAAGGGAGTTAAATAAAAAAGAAATTTTGAATCACAATGCATCAATACTAAAAAAAGTATATATTTTGGATTTAACAATCTTCTCCTTTTCCTACAACTTATCCACAATAGACTAGCAAATTATTAATATAAGATAAGGAACATGTCATTAATAGTTTCCGTTATTTTTTGTTTCGATATTTTTTTAATGATATTTGTTATGGGCAAGCTTGGGTCTAGTGTGCCAGATCACTGGACCCAAACCATGTCCATTTGTTATAATCATGTAACCATTTTTAATGTATTGTGTTCTTTTGTCTTTAATTTCCTACTAGATTGAGGTACAAATCTTAAAATTTTGTAGCTGAAATTGCATTTCCACAAGAATTTGTTCATAATGGTGACCAGTCTTTCTTTTGAAGGAGATTTTTTTCTAGTATCATTGAATTTCATGTCTGATTGTTCTGGCTTAAGCTCATTGTGTCAAATGCCTTTCAAATGTTGAGTTAAAGGTTTTTGGCAGTGGATATGTTAAATATTAGATTTTCTTAAATGTTTTTTGTTTTGTCTTTTTTTTTTTAAAAAAAAAATCGTTTTTGGATCTCTCTCATCCCTTAATTGCTTGGTCTTTTCCTCTCTTAACCCTTGATTGTTTGTTGTTCCTTTAAATTTCTTGAAGATACATTGGTTTGTTATTGGCCAAAATGTTTGAGTATCTACTTCCTCATCCCTTATGGGAAAATTCTGATCTAATATACTTTTGTCATTTTGGTAATAAAGATATTGGTCTGACGGGGACAAAGCTTGGCTGCGGGGAAGGTGGTTGTGGAGCTTGCACTGTTATGGTTTCTCATTATGATAAAAATTTGAAGAAATGCATGTGAGTCTCTTTCTCTTGTTTACTCTCTACTTCTTCATGAGTGCTTCTTGCTTCCTCCTTCCTCCTTCCTCTGAGGCGTGTCCCATAAAATTGTCAGAAATTTAAATGTAGCTCTGACAAACCTCTTTCAGGCACTACGCTATCAATGCATGCTTGGCTCCTCTTTATTCTGTAGAAGGGATGCATGTAATTACAGTGGAGGGAGTAGGGAACCGCAGACATGGCTTGCACCCAATTCAAGTAATATATTTTGCTTTTTATGGTTCTAGTAATTTGTTGAGTTTGTTAGTAATATTACGGCCGTGGTTCTTGTGGTAAATTTCAAAAATAAGTTTGGAGGGGCAGGGAAGTATCTATACGTCCTACCATGGGTGTCAACACTTGTTTTTTTTTTTCCTGTTTTGATTACCTTTTGGAAGGCAAATCTTTTTCTTGTCTATAATAATTGCAAAAAAAAAAAAAAAAAAAAAAATTCTCCCCTTAATATCTAATGTGGCTTTGCGCAACTTGTTCTTTACATTCCAGCAATCAGCTTAATCTTTTTAGATATAGTCTAGAACTTCCCTTTTTTCAATGTTCTCTAAACAAATAAGATACTGTGAAAATATATCATTTTTTCCCCTATTCGTGTGGAATTAAATCTGAATACGTGCAGTAACTAAGTATATATGTTACTGAGTATATATGTGCATGATTATTATCAAAATGGAATGTAATGCTTATAAAGTTTAGCTAAAGATATTATAAATTTCACAATTCATCTTTGATATAACTGCAAAACCTTCACAGCAATGGACAATTATTCTTCTCTGGATCAAGTTATTCAGATCTTGTAAACCTAGTAGCTAGATCCAGATAATAAAAAAGGAAAGCCTATCAGCTAATATTTTAGTTGATCAATCTGCTCTGCTTTGGAGATTGCAGTAGTTTACTTGTGTTTATTATAGCCACTTTCTGTGGAGCTGAGTTTGTCTAACTGTGGTCCTCAAGTATGTTTCCAAAATGTTCTGCAGGAATCATTGGCACAATCTCATGGCTCGCAATGTGGGTTTTGTACTCCGGGTTTTATCATGTCCATGTATGCCTTGCTGAGGTCATGTCAAACACCACCTAGTGAAGAGCTGATTGAAGAATGCCTTGCAGGAAATTTGTGTCGATGCACAGGATACAGACCAATTGTTGATGCATTTCGTGTCTTTGCCAAAACAAATGATGTTCTGTACACTGACTCTTCACTAAGCCTTCAAGGAGGTGATTCTATTTGTCCTTCAACTGGGAAGCCATGTTCATGTGGATCAAAAAGTCTAAGTGATAGAGACACCAACAAACAAAGTGTCACTTGTGGGGATAGGTATGAACCTGTCTCTTACAGTGAGGTAGATGGAAGCAGATATACAGACAAAGAACTTATTTTCCCCCCTGAGCTGTTATTGAGAAAATCAACTTATTTAAAATTGAGTGGTTTTGGTGGGCTTAAATGGTATCGACCTTTAAGACTTCAACAAGTCCTAGAGTTAAAAATGAAATATTCAGATGCTAAGTTATTGGTCGGCAATACCGAGGTAGGAATTGAAATGCGGTTGAAGAGAATGCAATATAAGGTTTTGATCTCTATTACACATGTGCCTGAACTTAATGTTTTGAGTGTGAAGGATGATGGCTTAGAGATAGGTTCTGCGGTAAAGCTCTCCGAACTCTTGAATTTTCTTAGAAGGATTGTAAAAGAGCGTGGCGTTGATGAAACTTATTCTTGTAAGGCCTTCATTGAACAGTTGAAGTGGTTTGCTGGAACACAGATTAAAAATGTTGCATCTGTTGGTGGGAATATATGTACTGCAAGTCCAATATCAGACTTGAACCCTCTCTGGATGGCTGCTGGTGCAAAGTTTCAAATTATTAATTGCAAAGGGAACATCAGAACAGTCCTGGCTGAAAATTTCTTCCTGGGTTACCGTAAGGTGGATCTCACACAGGGTGAAATCTTACTTTCTGTATTCTTACCGTGGACTAGGTCCTTTGAGTTTGTGAAAGAATTTAAGCAGGCTCACCGTCGAGATGATGATATTGCATTAGTAAATGCTGGAATGCGTGTTCATCTTGAGGAAAAAGGTGAAAAGTGGGTGATTTCAGATGCATCCATTGTTTATGGTGGGGTTGCTCCACTCTCTCTTTCTGCACTTAAAACGAAAGAGTTTCTCATTGGGAAGTGTTGGAACCAAGAGCTGTTGCAGGATGCTCTGAAAATCTTACAAAAGGATATCATCATAAAGGAAGATGCTCCTGGTGGGATGGTTGAATTTCGGAAATCTTTAACTCTTAGTTTCTTCTTCAAATTTTTCCTATGGGTTTCTCATCAAATGGATGGGAAGAAATCTGTTGAGAGCATAGGATTATCACATCTATCTGCTATACAATCATTCCACCGCCCACCTGTTATAGGAAGCCAAGATTATGAAGTTATAAAACATGGGACTGCTGTGGGTTCTCCTGAGGTTCATCTTTCGGCAAGACTTCAGGTATTTACATAGGAAGAGTAACAGTTGACTGAGTTTTATCCTTGCTGATATATAAAATTATATGCATTGTTTTTTGGATTTTATATTAGAAATTTAAAGTTATCAAGGTAGCATAGCTTTTGGGACTATAGCTTTGTTGTTCTTGTTGTTGTTAGGTAGCATAAATTTTACTTTGCTATCTTCCCATATCACTAATGGACATTTGGACTGTGTATGTGGAGATTATATTCTCAAATGTTAATTGGCTGCAGTCATCTTAATCTTCAATATGTTTAAAATGTTGAACTTGTTTATTGTAATTTGTTGTATGCTTATTCCTAGTTGTTTTTGGTCCCCAAGAGTATCAACATGATATTATTGTTAATATCATGACTGTTTCTAGGTTACAGGAGAGGCAGAATACACTGATGACGTACCAATTCCTCCTAGCGGTTTGCATGCTGCATTAATATTGAGCAGAAAAGCTCATGCCCGTATACTTTCAATAGATGACTCGGAAGCCAAAGCTTCACCTGGGTTTGCAGGCATATTTCTAGCCAAAGATGTGCCTGGTGATAATAAAATTGGACCAGTTGTTGTAGATGAGGAGCTATTTGCTACAGAATTTGTCACTTGTGTGGGTCAGGTATGAAGTTTACTGTAAAATTTTTAATCTACAATATTTTTTTTCATTGGCATGCTTGCCCTTTTTCCTTCTGTGGGATGTTTCAGTTCTCCTCACTCTTTTCCTTCTTAATCCATGGAATTATGCGTATATAATTTATTCAGGTTATAGGAGTGGTTGTTGGTGATACACATGAAAATGCAAAATTAGCAGCCAGGAAAGTCCATATTGACTATGAAGAGCTCCCAGCCATATTATCAATACAGGATGCCATTAATGCTAAAAGTTTCCATCCTAACACAGAGAAGTGTTTGGGAAAAGGGAATGTGGATCTTTGTTTTCAATCAGGGCAATGTGACAAGATCTTGGAGGGGGAGGTTCAAGTGGGAGGTCAGGAACACTTTTACTTGGAGCCAAATAGCAGCTTGATATGGACAATGGATTGTGGCAATGAGGTTCATATGATCTCATCCACTCAAGTAAGTTAGCTTGTCACCTCTCCTGCATGCTTATCCTAGCCATGGGCTTCTCCACACCAATTTAGATTTAATAGGAGTATTGAATGTAAAGTGAAATAGAATATGAATTCAGCCACTTTTTACTGTTTTTTAGCTGCTTTTTTTTATTATAAAATTTTGGATATATTTAGCCATTGGGAATATTTATGGTTCTTATGGAAAGTAAGGGATTTTATATGAGATGAGGTTTTTTTATTTATGATCGGATATGTGAAGAATATATAAGATTTCAAAATTGCGTTTACTGAATTTGTGAGTTGGACTAATTGGGCACAACAGAATTTTCTTTGCAATGCATGTGGTGAATCATAATTTGGTGTCAGTTTAACATGGGTTGATGTAATGGTCTTTGTTGGTCCAATCCTTTTTTCTGTATACATCCATCTGATATCTCCCTTAATCTTACTGGGTGCCGTACTGTTTACTGCTCTTAGTTATCATTTTAAAATGAAAACATCTCTCATGTCTGTTCTGTACTGCAGTTACTTGAATATTCATATATCTGTAAATACGTGGGGACTAAAAATTCATCTGCATGTATTAACTAACGTTGGAAAGTCAGAGTAGAAATCCTCTCACTCTCCCCCCTTTTACACAAATAGTTAAGTTCCGTATGTTGTCTTGGAATCTACCCCTCTAAAATGAAATTTGGGGGTAAGTCTACCTAACATTGAGATTTACCAGACCCCACAGAAATGGTAGCTTTGTGCTCTGGGTACAATATTTTTAGTATAGTTTTATATCATGATTTATATATATGAAAAATTTCCATATATAACATAAATTTCTCTGACAATTCCTTCTAGTTGGGCCCCTTGACATGTCATTATAATAGACAGGTAGAAAGAATTACAATCCCCATTTCACTGTATACTGTTCAGGGACAAAGTACTTTTTATAATATATTTTTGTTACATATAAAAAAAGAAAAGAAAAGAAAAGAATTACAATCCCCATTTCACTTAAAATTTGAGGAATTAGTTGAAAACTAGAATAGATTTGTAGACTGGGTTGACTAATCCATTTTTTACAATTTTCTATTTGCTTAAGCTTTTGGGATAAGTGGTAATCTATCATGGTATTATAACAATGCTCAAGCTTTTGAAACAAATGGTGACCTATCAGTTGCAAACTTCACTGCCTAGATGCTTGTTAGTCTTATGGCATGACATTTTTCTATTCAAAGATTACAATGTGACGCTTTGTGCAGGCCCCTCAGAAGCATCAGAAGTACATTGCTCATGTTCTTGATCTTCCAATGTCAAAAGTGGTTTGTAAAACCAAGAGAATTGGTGGTGGGTTTGGTGGGAAGGAGACAAGATCAGCTTTCCTTGCTGCTGCAGCTTCTGTTCCATCATATCTGTTGAATCGACCTGTGAAAATAACGTTAGACAGGGATATAGACATGATGATAACTGGACAGCGGCATAGCTTTCTTGGAAAGTACAAGGTATTATATTTGGTACTCTAATTGGATTAGCTATATTTCAGTATACTTTAGTTTGGCAATTTAGTTATATTGCCACGAGTCCACTTGATATAATGTTTAAGGTGCCTTTTGAGCAAGAAATGTGCTGAAATTTTCAGTTTTGTTTTAGTTTTTTAGGTTCAAGGGAAGAGAGTGGAGAAGAAGAGGGAAGTAAAGAAAGGCTTTACCTCCTTCACTTCTTCAATTTATGATACACTTTTGTTACTCCAATTTTGTTCAGTTTTTTATTTTTTTCCATGGTATTTTTTGTTTTTTTTTGAAAAACCTTTTCATTAAGGTAATTATCTCAATGAAACTAAGGATTATTTTCAACCAAACTGGGTTTGGAAAATGAAAGTTTCTCTGTCTTTTTAGGCTTTGCAATAGCATACTGTTTGCAACCTCCTTAGCACTTTTTTCAACATTTTTACTCATGTTGTTTTAAGCTTCCTTCTACCCGTTCTCACTGCCACCTTTTGGTCTTTGTTTTACTTTTACCCATACAAACCATCTTAAGTAAATCTTCCATATTATTTATTTTCACCTTAGGGGTTCACAACTTCATTCTTATTTTTATTGTCAAATTTTGAAATGTTATGAAACATAAAGAGAAGATGAGAATGGAAGATTGAAGATATTAAAGTGGACCAGTCACTAAGACCTATGTCCCCAACACCAAACGCCTAAGAGCTTGATTGATTGATAGCACATTTCAATGGAACCTAGACTTATAATGGGATTTATAGAGTTTGAAATTAGGTCAATTATCAAGTTATTTCATGTATTTTGAATTTGAATTTCATATCAACATAATTGATTCTTTCAATCCCTTGATTTACTCCAAGAAATTAATTCTGTGATTTTGTCTTAAGTTTTTGTTAAGTGACATACTTTCCAGCATCAACTTATCTTTTTAAGTATCTCTAGTTTCCACTAAAAAAAAAAAGTATCTATAGTTTCCACTCATCTGAGTTCTTGTTTTTTGCTACACTCATTTTATGAAGTTTTGCTTCTTTGTATTCCAGTCTTTAATACCATGGCATAGCTGGTGGTATAGTTGTCTTATAAAATTTTCCCGTTGATTTAATGGGTTTTTTGTGATTGCACTCATCAACCTTTCCTTGAAAGTTTATGTGATGGAAGAAAAAAATGATGAAAGTTCATTACTTGGCTTAGGTTGGGTTCACAAATGAGGGGAAAGTGCTTGCACTGGATCTTGAAATTTACAATAATGCTGGAAATTCAATGGACCTTTCTCTTGCTGTCCTCGAACGTGCTATGTTTCACTCAGATAATGTCTATGAGATACCAAATATGAGGATTGTTGGAAGGGTTTGCTTCACTAATTACCCCAGTAACACTGCCTTTAGAGGATTTGGTGGTCCTCAAGGTATGATTATTGCTGAAAATTGGATTCAAAGAATTGCAGTAGAACTCAAGAAAAGCCCAGAAGAGATAAAGGTGAGTTACACTATCTTCTCAACTTGATGTTCTTTTGTTATGGCTTCACTTTATTATCACTACCCATGCAGTTTATTATCACTACCCATGCTGTTGTTATTGTTCTTCCTATTAAATTCATCATTTGAAATTATTTTTAGGAAATTAATTTTCAAGGAGAAGGTTCAGTGCTGCACTATGGCCAACAACTTCTACACTGTACGTTGTCCCAGGTCTAGAATGAATTGAAAATATCTTGTGACTTTCTGAATGCTCGTAAAGAAGTAAACCAGTTCAATGTTAATAACCGGTGGAGGAAGCGTGGAATTGCTATTGTTCCGACCAAATTTGGCATATCCTTTACGGCAAAATTCATGAACCAGGTAACATGTTTTCTGTATGTGTAATTTATTCTACAAAATTGATTAGCCTATATGGACTTTACTGGCATTTTGAGGATCATTTTGGTTTGTGCTCTGAAAGAAGTAATGAACTTGGGAGATTATGTTACTGCTGCAAGGGAGGAGGGGAGTGGTTTACAGGGATAAATCTGGAGTGAAGTTCCAATATTTGTAACTTAGTTTATGTAACCTCTGCCAGCTCAACAAGATTAAACTCCCTTGGATATGAACTGGGAGACGAGTAGCTACTGCTCCAAAATTTTGCTTCAATATTCTCTCCCCACAGAGGGTGACGCACTGTGAATTCCTTTCTACATTTTTATTCTCCCCTTTGTTTCAGTTATTCCTAGCTGCTTGAACTACATAAATGATAGTAGTTGTGCATGAGGTGGCACAATTAGGATTTTTTTTTGGTAGAAAACATTTGGGATTAATTGAAACTAACTTTTTACCCTTGAATAGAAAGCTTCTCTGTTTCTGAAAATTAGAAAAATTACTCTTTTCCTTTGAATAGAAAGCATTACATCCATATATATAGATGACTAAATTACTACTGAGCCCAAACTGAAGTACCCTTGGCATTATCTGACATGTGCCAAATTAATGCTTGGATATTAGAATTTGTTTTGGGATGCCCTATATATATGTCTATAGTAGTTTCTTTCATGGTACTCCATCAGTTTTGAAAATTTATAGATTGCCGAACTATTATTACTGGTTGAATTTGTTATGACATTCTTACTTTTGGGCTATGAGGTTTGCATTTTATGTTTATTCTAGAATCATGTCATCAGATCCTGATTATGTAAATCTGCCTAATGACCGTAGGCTGGTGCTCTTGTTCATGTTTATACCGATGGAACTGTATTAGTTACACATGGAGGTGTTGAGATGGGGCAAGGTTTACACACAAAAGTTGCTCAGATTGCTGCTTCTGCCTTCAATATCCCTCTCAGTTCTGTCTTTATATCTGAGACAAGTACTGACAAGGTAATAAGCGATGTTTTGTTAAAGGTTTACGTCTTGTTTAGTTATTTACTCCAGACCATGTTCAGCAGAAAATAATCATTGGTATCACTGGTGGGACTTCGCATGGTTGTACCTTTTATCGAAAGTGCTAGAAAAAATGAATAAAATGGAAGTTTTGTAAAATACTTGTCCTTGTATTTTTTTTTAAAAACCATTGACTAATGTGAGATGAAAAGGGAATCAAACAAATGTGATTTCCGCGTAGTTACTTATCTGATGTGTGACAGCTGTATCAGTAACAAGCATCATAAAATATCTTCTGCAACCCATATTTAGAGAGGAGTAGCCCCTTCCACTTGTTCTGTTTTTCCTTTTCCAAATAATTCAAAAAAAAGAAAAAAAAAGAAAATGAAGTGCTTGGCCTTTCTAATTGATTCTTAAACTCTCTAAATTGCCAGTAGTTCAACCTGGAATGTTTTCTCTCATCAGTCTCCATTAGAATCATGGAATGGTAACATTTCTTAACATTAAAGTGGAAATGAAACCATTAAAGATTCTGTGTGAAAACTAGAAATAGATCACGGATTGCTTTTATATTAAATGATGGTATTGAATCATCTTATTCTTCATACATAAATGTGTACTTGCATACATATATGCATATACAGTATAAAGTTATAAACATATATGTGTGTTGTTTTTGTTGTGCTGCCAAATCAGGTCCCTAATTCATCACCAACAGCTGCTTCTGCAAGTTCTGATATATATGGATCAGCAGTTTTGGATGCATGCGAGCAAATAAAGGCACGTATGGCACCTATTGCTTCAGAACATAATTTTGACTCATTTGCCAAGGTACCTTTGTTTTCATAGTTTTGTATAACTGTATTAATCCTTTGGATGATCAAATCATCAAATCTATGATCTATTTGTTTTACAGATTGAATGAGTTCTATATTTTCTTTAAAGGAAACAAACAAATTTTTAAAGAGGAGTATATGTTATTTAACATGAATGCTATTTTATATTTATAAATGTTCTTTGCTATTGAGAGCCTTTGTTCTCATGGGCAGTCTGATGAGAAAATTATGTGGTGTTTTCATTTATTCTCAGCTGGCGAATGCATGCTATATGGCACGAATAGACCTTTCAGCACATGGATTTTATATCACCCCTGAACTTGACTTTGATTGGAAGACTGGTAAAGGAAACCCATTCAAGTATTACACATATGGTGCTGCATTTGCTGAGGTTGAAATTGACACATTGACTGGAGATTTTCACACAAGGGCGGCAAATGTCATCTTGGATCTTGGATATTCTCTCAATCCAGCAATTGATGTTGGACAGGTGCTTTTCCTTGGACAGACTCATCTTTTCTTTTCTTTTTGTAATTAATTGCCTTTTTCCATTTTCTCCTAGATTATATTTTAAATTGTATATATATCGGTTCCTCAGCCTCCTAATACTTAAGTAATTTAAATATATGTACTGAAATCCTTTTGTTCTGGACTTCGAGGTGAATGCCAGTCCTGCTTCATACGTTATAGTCTTGTAAACTTGGGAAACTGATGTTTGAACTCCAGTGCCATTTATTTGATTGTTGCTGATATTATTCGTACATTCTGTCTGGTGTGTGGACATTTTCATGATCATTATTTGCATCTTGAACCTTTCTTCTGTTGGAGTTTGTTACACTTGAAACCAATATGGTCTTAATTTATATTCTGATGAGTTGGTGTATGCTTTGATTTTTCTAACAGATTGAAGGAGCCTTTATACAAGGTTTAGGTTGGGTAGCCCTAGAAGAGCTAAAGTGGGGAGATGCAGCTCATAAGTGGATCCCACCGGGATGCCTTTACACATGCGGACCTGGAAGTTACAAAATTCCTTCTATGAATGATGTCCCCTTCAAATTCAATGTTTCACTTCTGAAGGTACACTCAACTAATTGCTTCTCAAATGCCTTTGGGAATGAAGTTAGGGAGTTGGGAGGAGGCTGGGTTGTGTTTTTTATTTTTTATCGGATTTAGAATCACCTCTATAATGAAGAACCCATTTGAACATAGAGATTTGGATGAATGTTAAAAATTTAACAAGAAATGATATTTTGATTTAAAAATGAGTTGAGACATGAGAATGCTCATAGTTATTTACATGATGTGAATGACACAAAAAAGGTGTTGAAAGAAGATGAGATGCTATTAGGGCATGTCTTATCTTTCACTTTAGAAATGGATAAGGTGTCCAAGGGAAGGTTGTAGAACTATGATTTTGTGATGTCGTTTTGATTAATCTATTGTGTTGGATCTTTTAGAATCAATGGAGCAAGATTGCAATAGATAAAAGAAGAACAAGAAGAGTAACACTCAAATTTATTAACGATTCAACTTAAACATTTATAAATTTTCACTTGTACCAAAAGTTTAAATTGTTAGGAAAGGATGAATCTAGTTATTGATGCAGCTTCACCATCTAGAACAGTCACATGGTAACCCTTGGGCGTTATCATAACTCAAAACTAAATAATTAAAAAGTAAAAACTTAAAGTTTGAAATAATCCAATGAAAATCCAAAATAAAATATTGAAATAATTTCTAGTTGTGCTCCTAATCAATTATTTAACCAGTATGGAACTACTGAATCCATGGTAAATTGTTTTGAATTGAACCTGAAGAAAACACTCCCTTGTTCTATTATGAACATCAGTTATTTATAAGAAAACCCTAGATAGACTATAGAAGACCATTTTCTTAAACCAAAGACCATAATCCAATAAATCAAGTGAATGCCAGACTGCTTGTTACCTAGCCATCAAACCATGTTTGCTTTGCCTCCATTATAATGATGACTCCCATTTGGTAAATTAAGTATATAATGTTAAGCTATTAACTTTGGCTGTAACTTATTAGGGATTTAACCTTTTGTATTGTTATTTTTATGTCAAAAGTAAATTATTGTCTTCCGTTGCTTTTCTAGAGTTTGCTGTTGGTATTCACTTAAATCTATACCAGCTTACATTTTACTTCCCTGGCTTATGTGTTTCTGTGTCAATTGACAGGGTCATCCAAACGTGAAGGCCATCCATTCATCTAAAGCTGTTGGTGAGCCTCCATTTTTTCTGGCCTCAGCTGTCTTTTTTGCCATCAAAGATGCCATAACAGCTGCAAGAGCAGAAGTGGGTTGTAATGACTGGTTTCCTCTGGATAATCCTGCAACACCCGAACGCATCCGGATGGCTTGTTTGGATGAGTTCACCGCACCATTTATCAGCTCTGATTTCCACCCTAAGCTCAGTGTTTGATGCACTAGTCATGTTTCATTTTTAGCATATCTTAAAATTCTCACTTTGTACAGTTTACATGTCTTTAACAATGCTTCCTCCTCAAAGTAAAATAAAATAAAATAAACTGACTTGGTAGTCAGGGGAGAGCAAGGGGAACACCCTTTTTGTAAGTTAAATAATGGTATTCTCATTGTTTAGTATATGGTACTAGATGTACTTACAAGTGCAAAATGTAATTACAAGCAGTCATTTTTTTTTTTGACCGGTCAGAACAGTGCAAAATTTTATTCAACTTATCTAGTTTATATACAACTTCTTAAAACTTTTACTTTTTCAAAGTAAAACTATATTTTGGCTTAAACTTGTTTTTCTAATCCAATAATTCAATGCAAATAAATTCTCACAAACGAGCTCCGGACAAAAGGACACAATGGCATGTCATCATGAGAATTGTCAAGGAGGGGGCAGTTGAAGTTGGTAGAAATTCTCTCGTCACTAAATTGTGTTCAAAATTAGCTCTACTTGGAATCTTTCAAGCAAATTGTCTATTGTCACTAAATTGCTTTCAATGGCTCTATTTTCGAATATTTCAAGCAAATTACATCATGGTTGCAGTCCAGAGAGGCTTGAATTGGTAAGACATTTAATCGGCCACGATATTGATATGAAACAAGAAAAGCATTACAATGCTTCCTTGTACTGAGTCAAATGTATTTATTGTCTGTCTTTGTTCTCTGACTCTAGTTGGAGCTAAATGTTATGCGTTTACTTTGTTTAATAATGAAATAAATGAAATTTCATTTTCACGAAACCTTTTATATCATATTCAAAATTGACAGGATATAATTACCGATTAACTAGCTAATCTTCATGGTTTCAAACTTTCAATGATCCATGTATAATTACTTAAAATCAAACTTAACAATAAGTTTTTAACTCAAATGCTAATTCCTAGGGTGTTAGCTATCCAATGATTTTTACTGACTTTTTGCCTTTATAGAATTAAGTAAATTCCCTCTTCATAGAAGAAAAAAAAAAGTGAGTTAATGGTTTCAAATCCCACAGGTGTGTAACCTAAGAAATCAAGAAGGCAAAAAATCAAAGTTCCATGGTTCGAAATATGGACAAAATAAAGCAATTACCTAACAATTATTTGGAGAATATATTAATAAAACAATATGCAATGTATGTGGATAAAGAATGAAAAAAGAAATCTAAAGGATGAAAACTTTGAAAAGAAAAGTTACAATATATCTTCATCCATGCCTTTTTTTGAGTTTTGACTCTTATTTATAAAAGAAGTCATATTCAGGCCATCAGAACTCTCTCTATCTCTCTCTCTTTTTGCTCAAGGACCATTAGAAATTATTGAAGTGTGTTTGCATTAGGATTTAGGAATCCTTTCCCAAAGTTGCATGAATAGCGGAAAAGATGAGAATGTATAACTCTTTCAAGCATTTTATTTCAGAACACCCTTAAATCCATAATCTCTGCATAATTAACACTAAACTCTATAGGCACAAGTAATTCTTAGGTACTCTTGATGTACCATGAATGATTTTTTTTCTTTCACATTTATAGTGAGATTTACTCATTAAATATGTGGTGAAATTTACCATAATTGTAAAAAGAGGCAGCACTATTGACCATTAAATGCCTCGTATGTCACATAATTGACCATTTCATTTGAGATGTTGATAATGCAATCTATTCTGAGCAAGCCAACAAAATGTCCTATGTGCTGGAGTCAGCTTAGGCGGCAAATCAAAACTATACTGTACTTCACCATTACTTGGAATTTTCCACATGAAAATGAGATGCAATTGGCAATAAAGTCAAAAAACGTAATGTACAGAATAATGTATAATGTATAAATGGACGAGGATTTCTAGGTTTTCACACCTAACCACGCGGTTCTAGTCCCCACAAATTTGTTTTAATATGAACTGGGCCTTATATTAATTAATTACAAAAACCACATTGTCAATGTTAACGTTTGTCAGAAGTGTTATTTGTACGTAGACCTCAGTGCATTATGAGTAGGAGCTGTTAGGCCATCAACTTGACAACCTTGCAGTGGGGTTAGATAAATAAGATTTTCAATAAAAGAAAAAAAAAGAAGAAGAAGAAGAAGAAGAAGCAGATAATTAGGTTATGACAATGATTGAAACCAATAATTATTTCAAAAACTAAATTGTCAAGAAATTTTCCATTAAATCCGTTCAAAAAAAGAAAAAAAAATTGGCCAATTACAATGATATAAACCATTAATTTTTTTCAGAAACTAAAATTTTCAAGAAATTGGCCAATAATTCCATTCAAAAAAAAAAAGAAAAGAAAAAGAAATTGGCCAACACACATTTACAATGATACAAACCATTAATTAGTTTCAAAAACTTAAAATCTCTTGTTGTGGAATAATATACACGTGGTTTGAAACCTACTTTGCCACATTAAAAAAAAAAGAATTAATTAAAAGAAGCTCTTAAGAAATTGATCAATAATGTATAGCAGACATCATTTACATATGGTCTACGCGTGATGTTGTTGCTAATTATAATAACAAGGAGTACCAGGCAATTAATATTGCTAAGAAAGTTTGCCACTGAGTTTTTGCTTGGTCTGAAACAATCATATATGACTCTTTCTGCAACACATGCAAATACGAAAATGTTCAAAAGTCCAAGATTGATGCTACTATTTAATTAGTTTTAATGGTCCCAATCTTCAGTATAGTTTTCATTAAAATATCAACCAAAGACTTTAACAAAACTAGAAAGTTTCTTCCAAAACTAGATCACATTGTAATCTACTAGTATATATATATATTTTTAATCTTATGGTTCATCTGGACTATTTCAGAGCATAAGTACATGATGTACGTAGACTTTAATGGGATCCCATTGGCCTCTATTTTTAATTACAAAAGAAGGTACAGAACTTTCAAAATTATATTATATTAATGGACTACAATGTGATCTACTCATTGAAGGGATGGCTATATAAAGTGTCAGCCTTGCCTCAGTGTTCACTCACAAACTAGTCTAAATCTATTCTAAGCCAGAGAAGTCACCGAAGCCTTGGGACTACTCTAGTGTTGCTCAAAAAATGGCCAATCTTTGGCCTCACCTTGTCTATGCATTGGCACTAATCTTATTAGCTACCAATGTAGCTGCCGATGATCACAAGCCTTACATTTACGCTTCTCCACCTCCACCACCTTACGTTTATACATCTCCTCCACCACCTCCTTACATTTACAAATCACCACCACCACCTCTTCACCACAAATCACCACCTCCTTACCACTACAAATCACCACCACCACCTCCAAACCACGAATCACCACCTCCTTACTACTATAAATCACCACCTCCTTACCACTACAAATCACCACCACCACCTCCACACCACGAATCGCCACCTCCACACCACGAATCGCCACCTCCTTACTACTATAAATCACCACCACCACCTTCACCATCACCTCCTCCACCTTACGTTTATAAGTCCCCACCCCCTCCATCTCCATCTCCACCTCCTCCTTACGTCTACAAGTCTCCACCACCCCCGTCTCCTTCACCTCCCCCTCCTTACATTTACAAGTCCCCACCTCCCCCATCACCATCCCCACCTCCTCCATACGTTTATAAATCACCACCACCACCATCTCCATCTCCTCCTCCTCCATACATTTACAAGTCACCACCACCACCATCACCCTCACCTCCTCCTCCTTATGTCTACAAGTCACCACCTCCCCCATCTCCTTCACCCCCACCTCCTTACGTCTATAAGTCACCACCACCCCCGTCACCATCACCACCACCTCCTTACGTTTATAAGTCACCTCCACCACCTTCCCCATCACCTCCTCCTCCATACGTTTACAAGTCACCACCTCCTCCATCTCCTTCACCTCCACCTCCTTACGTTTATAAGTCACCTCCACCACCTTCCCCATCACCTCCTCCTCCTTACGTTTACAAGTCACCTCCACCACCATCCCCACCACCACCACATCCCTACTACTACAAATCTCCACCACCTCCCACTGGTTACTAGTTAAAGTATACTAGCTAGAGGTTTACGTAAGTATATTACATGGAAGCCATTTTTATTTTTATTTCTAACATTTGACATTTTTTTCTTTTACTTTTATTTTCTCTCATCATTAACTTATAATCATGATTTGTAATGTTTTTTTTTGCAGATTATAATTTGTTAAAAGAAAATAATTGCTATTGAAGTAATCAGATACTGTCGTCGGGTTTGGTTTATTATTATGTACTTTGGTTCGGTATCAATCAAGGCGACCCGGTTGAGACAAGTGGGAATAAAACAAAGGCTGAATTTGAAGGACATTGACGCTTTCGCACGTTCTTAAGCAAAAAAATATATAATTTTATTGTAATGAGCTAATAATATATAAGTTTGTGATTTCTTTAATTGGACACGAGTTCCATGCACGTATGAATAATAATTCTTTTTCTATAATTGGATCGTGTTCTTCCATTCCATTTGTGGTTGACTCTCTCTCTCATATTTATACTATTTTAGGCAATGGACAATTGCCATAATCGTAATCAAGATCAATAAGATGTATGAACTTGGGAAACATTAGCATAATCCCAGGGAAGAGGGGATGATTATTCTTGACTTAAAAAAATGTTATAAGTAATACTACAATCACAATAGTGACAAATTTTTTACAGATTCTCATTTGGATCCACTACTAACAGTACTTTTTCATTTACCAATAACTACTCAAAAACATTTTAGTTTGTAAATTTTAATAAAAAAAATTATGTACTAAGATTCTCTAGAGTTTTTAGTATAACTACACGATAGAGCTTATAAAATCCTATCTATTCATTTTGCATTAAGTGGATTAGATTTTGACTCATTATCAACATTTACCAAATTTTAGTTATAACAATTTGAGAAATGCTATGTTTCTAATATTTTTACAAAAATATTACAATAATTCCTAAATGACTGGTTGGCTTAAATTGCCATATAACATCTATTTAACTCACTAATAACGTGAGCAAATCCAATATATCCATTGATTTCAAAATAGATTGATTCGATTTCAGAAACCTTATCCTTAAGAATTTTATTGATAGCATGACAGCTAACCAATCGGACAAAACTGTCCACACCCCACATTTGGGTGGACGGCTGAGCCTTAGGCGGCTCATGAGCTTGAACAAAGAGAAGAAAAAATCTCATAAAAATCCACACCCAAAATACATAAATCTAACATTAATGATTATTGGCTATTGATACATGATTCAGGCTATTAAAATTAATTAATTTATTTCTATTCTATTTGTTATTTTATTATCTTTATTATTATTACCAAATAGATAAATAAAATGACTGCCAATTCAATCAAAATGGCAAAATACCACTTTCGTCCAAAATCAATGGAGCAAGATTGCAATAGAAAAAAGAAGAATAAGAAGAGTAACACTCAAATTTATTAACGATTCAATTTAAACATTTATAAATTATCACTTGTACCTAAAGTTTAAGTTGTTAGGAAATGATTAATCTAGTTATTGATTTAGCTTCACCATCTAGAATAGTCACATGGTAACCCTTGGGCGTTATCATAACTCAAAACTAAATAATTAAAAAGTAAAAACTTAAAGTTTGAAATAATCCAATGAAAATCCAAAATAAAATGTTGAAATAATTTCTAGTTGTGCTCCTACATCAATTATTTAACAAGTATGGAACTACAATCCATAGTAAATTGTTTTGAATTGAACCTCAAAAAAGCACTCCCTTGTTATATTATGAACATCAGTTATTTATAAGAAAACCCTAGATAGACTATAGAAGACCATATTCTTAAACCAAAGACCATAATCCAATAAACCAAGTGAATGCTAGACTGCTTGTTACCTAGCCTTCAAACCATGTTTGCGTTGCCTCCATTATAATGATGACTCCCATTAGGTAAATTAAGTATATAATATTAAGACATTAACTTTGGCTGTAACTTATTAGGGATTTAACCTTTTGTATTGTTATTTTTATGCCAACAGTAAGTTATTGTCTTCCGTTGCTTTTCTAGAGTTTGCTGTTGGTATTCACTTAAATCTATACTAGCTTACATTTTACTTCCCTGGCTCATGTGTTTCTGTGTCAATTGACAGGGTCATCCAAATGTGAAGGCCATCCATTCATCTAAAGCTGTTGTTGAGCCTCCATTTTTTTTGGCCTCAGCTGTCTTTTTTGCCATCAAAGATGCCATTACAGCTGCAAGAGCAGAAGTGGGTTGTAATGACTGGTTTCCTCTGGATAATCCTGCAACACCCGAAGGCATCCGGATGGCTTGTTTGGATGAGTTCACCACACCATTCATCAGCTCTGATTTCCACCCTAAGCTCAGTGTTTGATACACTAGTCATGTTTCATTTTTAGCATATCTTAAAATTCTCACTTTGTAAAATTTACATGTCTTTAACAATGCTTCCTCCTCAAAATAAAATAAACTAACTTGGCAGTCAGAGGAGAGGAAGGGGAACACGCTTTTTGTAAGTTAAATAATGGTATTCTCATTGTTTAGGGATATCCTGTGCAATACCTAGGGTATTGTATGGGGTGCAATAGCTCAAATCCTAACCTTCCATTCAATCTATTGGCTCTAAAATAACTCCACGTCATCAATCTGCGTCACTTAGAAAAAAAATCTAATTCACTTCTTTTTTTTGGTAAAAAGGATGATGCATTAACAAACTACACAGCTATAACCAATTTAGGGCATACTCTGTTAACATACAAATCATTCTTATCAAAATGAAAAACATTCAAAATGTCCACAGGCGGACTATGAAAAGAAACAAAATTTGCCTCTTGCTCCACGCCCATCCTTGCCAACAAATCAGCATACCAATTAGCTTGACGATAGCAATGTCTAATCTGCACTTGCTGGAACCAAGCCACAGGATGCCTACAATCATCCAGTAAGGGAGAGACAACATTATTAACATAGTTTGCATTTTGTAAGACATCCACCACCACTTTAGCATCCAACTTAGCAATGACACATGGAATATTAAGTGAGCAGCAAAGCATGAGACCCTCCCTCAACCCCCATAACTCGGCAACAAAGCTGTTTGTTGCCCCAATATGTCTCGCAAATCCTACTACCCAATCCCCATGTTCATCTCTTATAACACCTCCACATCTAGCTTGACCCGTTCTACCTACACATGAGCCATCTGTATTCAATTTCTTCCAACCAGCTAATGGCTTCTCCCATTTGATACCTTTGACCACGCTACGGGATGGATTTCTTGGAGAAGCTACATAACATATAAATTCCATAACTTGGTTTTCAATCTCCAATGAAAGCTTCGCATTCTGATCTTTTCTGTTGAAAACAGCCATATTTCTGCTCTTCCACACATTCCAAACAGCAAAGGAAAACATAGTACTCCACGGGGGCTTCCCTTGGATACGGCTCTTGTTGTCTTTCCCATTTATGAATAACCATTCCTGTAAGCTGCACACCCAAAACCCCAAATCTGTCACCTTAACTGCTAGCTACCTCCATATTCCCTTAACCCTTTGGCAGTCCCTCAAAGCATGTAAAATTGATTCCGACTCCCTTTGGCAGATGGGGCACATATCCTCCTCAACAACTTTTCTCCTCACAAGACATTCTTTAACTCCTATGCTTCCATGAATACACGTCCACAAGAAAGTTTTAATATGAGGCAGCGTCTTTAACTTCCAGATCCAATCAGCACTAATAATAGCCACATCAGATTCCTTGTCCATAGCAATCCCATAGGCACTTTTTAAAGCAAAAGTACCTCTCGGATTTCCCATCTAAGAAAATCTATCCCTTCCTCTACTAGTAATTGAGATAGGTGTGGCTTGAATCATTGCTCTAATGTCTAAAGGCAAATCAAAAGGAATTCGGTTCCAATTCCACCCTGTATCTATTAACACATCCTTGGCTTCTCCTATTTGATACCTCTGACCACGCTACGGGATGGATTTCTTGGAGAAACTACATAATATATAAATTCCATAACTTGGTTTTTAATCTCCAATGAAAGCTTTGGATTCTAATCTTTTCTGTTGAAACAGTCATATTTCTGCTCTTCCACACATTCCAAACAAGAAAGGAAAACATAGTACTCCACGGGGGCTTCCTTTAGATACGGCTCTTGTTGTCTTTCCCATTTATGAATAACCATTCCTGTAAGCTGCTCACCCAAAACCCCAAATCTGTCACCTTAACTCCTAGCTGCCTCCATATTCCCTTAACCCTTTGGCAGTTCCTCAAAGCATGTAAAATTGATTCCGACTCCCTTTGGTAGATGGGGCACATATCCTCCTCAACAACTTCTCTCCTCACAAGACATTCTTTAACTCCTATGCTTCCATGAATACACATCCACAAGAAAGTTTTA
This sequence comes from Castanea sativa, assembly GCF_040712315.1. NCBI lineage: Eukaryota > Viridiplantae > Streptophyta > Magnoliopsida > Fagales > Fagaceae > Castanea > Castanea sativa. Next base: position 51,912,665 of record NC_134020.1, on the reverse strand, counting down.
ATATGAGGCAGCGTCTTTAACTTCTAGATCCAATCAGCACTAATAGTAACCACATTAGATTCCTTGTCCATAGCAATCCCATAGGCACTCTTTAAATCAAAAGTACCTCTCGAATTTCCCATCCAAGGAAATCTATCCCTTCCTTTGCTAGTAATTGAGATAGGTGTGGCTTGAATCATTGCTCTAATGTCTAAAGGCAAATCAAAAGGAATTCGGTTCCAATTCTTAACACATCCTTGATTTCCATTTGCGTTGCCTCTTGAGTTAAGGGTCCTTGAATTAGCTGACGGAGAGATCCTTTACTCATCCAGTTGCCCCTCCAAAAACTGATGTTGCCATCTCTACTTATCATCATCATGCTGCCTTTTTGAAATGTCTCTCTTCCCTTTTTCATTGCTGCCCAAATCTGAGAGCATGGCAGCCTGTCAGCATTAAAAGCTTTTAATCTTCTATCATTACAATATTTCCGCCACAAGACTTGAGCCTATAGAGCTTCCTTTTCTGTGTGCAGCCGCCAGTTTAGCTTAGCAAGAAGGGCTGTATTTCTGCCTTTTGCAGTCTGCAAACCCAGCCCCCCATCTTCCTTAGGCTTGGTTACTTTTTGCCATCCAACCCAATGGATTTTCCTTGTATTTTTCGAGGAACCCCATAAGAAATTCCGATTAACCCGATCAATCCCATCCAAGATTCTCCTAGGAATATAGTTACACTGCATAATATAAGATGGGATTGCCGCCGATGAAGCTTGAATAAGAATAGTCCGACCAGCCAAGGATAACATGTTAGCCTTCCACCCTGCTAGCTTTTGTTTCACCCTTTCCAAAATGAAATTAAAATCATGAGGAGATGAACCCGAATGTTTAATAGAGAACCCAAGATATTTTCCAAGCGAATGGGTGGATACAAAACCAAGGATATCACTTAAAGACTCCCTAGTATCCCTATTCACATTAGGCGAGAAATAAACTCTCGATTTTGTATCACTAATCGTTTGCCCGGATATGCTACGAAAATCATCAAGAATGTCTCTAATGGTGGAACAATTATTACCATTAGCTCTGGCAAATAAAACTAAATTATCCGCAAAAAACAAATGTGAAAAGGTCGGACAACTCCGAGAAGCCTTAGCAGGCTGCCAAAGGTGGGCATTGCATTTTTTATCAATGAATTGACCCAAATACTCCATGCATAGAATAAAAATATATGGTGATAGTGGCTCTCCCTGCCTTATCCCTCTTGAAGGGTAAATCGGCTCAAGAGCCTCTCCATTAAACAAAATGGATGTGGAAACTGAAGAGATGCAACTCATGATAATGTCAATCAAATCAGTTGGCAAGTTTGCTCCAATGAGCGTATCCCTTATGAAATTCCATTCCAATTTATCATAAGCCTTCTCTAGATCAATCTTTATCGCCATATATCCCACCCTCCCTTTTTTCTTACTAAGAGTATGAACAATTTCTTGCACTATGATAGTGTTATCAACATCCTTCCTTCCTGGAACGAAAGCCGCTTGAAGAGGAGAGACAAGCTTATCTAAGTTAGGCCTCAATCTAGCCACAATAATCTTAGTTATAATTTTGTACACAGTGTTACAAAGACTAATCGACCTATAATTGGCTAAGGTTTCTAGCCCTTGAATCTTAGGGATAAGGGCAATGTGAGTTTTGTTTAAAAATTCTGGAACTTTCTTTTCGGTAAACACCCTTTTCACTACACTCACCACAAAACTTCCAATAATCAACCAAAATCTGTGAAAAAACCCTGCATGAAGCCCATCCGGTCCTGGGGCTTTAAAGGTCATTAAGGACCAAAGAGTTGCTTTTATCTTTTCCTCCAAAACTGCCCCACCAATACTCTGTTTCTCCTATTTAGTTAGGCTGATTTGCCATGGAGACATGGAAGGGGCTGTTCAGGACACACAAGAGAAGGAAGAAGTGTACACCCAGTTGAACCCGCTCCTAATGAATTCCTTAATTGCATTTTCCTCATAAATCCACTCCCCTACTGCATTTCTTATCGCCATAATCCGATTCCTTTTCCTACGCACCAAAGTTGAAACATGGTAAAAAGCGATATTTCTATCTCCTTGCACCATCCAATTAACCCGAGATTTCAAAGCCCAAATCTCTTCCTCTTGATTAAGCACAACATCAAGATCCTTAAGCAGCTCCTTTTTAAGATTGATGAGAAAAGAGGAAGATCTAATAGATAGGGCCTACTGAACACCATTCAATCTAGGCATGAGATTCTTTTTCCTATTGAACACATTCCCAAACTGCATTCTATTCCACATTGTTGCTTTCTCTGTGAATTTGCCTATAGCATCCACCAACATCACAAGTTGTCTCCAAGCCTGAGTAACAATGCTGGGGAACGATGGGTTTGAAAGCCAGCATGTTTGGAACTTAAAAGGTTTGTTCCTCCAAGCGCCCTTCCTAGGCTACATTTCCATCAATACAGGGTGATGGTTTGAGTGGCACCTAGTGACGTGAACCACTCTTGCTTCCGGATACAAAAGGCACCAACTGGGGTTAACAAAAAACCGGTCTATCCTTTCTTGGATAAGCGCTTGGATGTCTCTTTTGTTGGTCCAAGTGAACCGAGGTCTAGAAAACCCAATATCTATCATACTACATTTATCCAAACACTCTTTAAAAAGCAAGGACCTATTTGCACTCACTGCTCTTCCCCCAAACTTATCTTCCCCCATAAGGGGTTCATTAAAATCCCCAGCTAAAACCCAGGGCATGTTATGCAGCTCTGAAACTTTACTTAAATTATTCCATAATATAAGTCTCCTAGCAGTCTTAGGGCTAGCATAAATAGCAGTAAACATCCAGCTAGCATCAGAATTACGTACCTTAACTATAGCATGTACTTCTTACTCTGTGTTGGATAGCGGAGTAACCTCCACTCTCTTTGAATTCCAGAGCATCCAGAGCCCACCAGCATAACCAATAGTCTCCGTATGAACAACTCCATCAAAAGGCAATCGATTAGTAATCTCCTTCGCCCTTTCACCCACAATACGGGTTTCCATCACCACTAAGATTGCTGGATTATGGTTGTGAACCAACTCGCAGACATGCTTTTGGAAAGAGGGCTTCAAAGCGCCTCTGCAATTCCATAATATTATATTCATGATAAGATTGTGGTTTGGGGTGAGGCATTCATCAACAAGTGGTAGTGGCTTTACCTCATTTCTCAAACTCCATCTGATCCACCTCAACATATCCCTCGTCTGACCTTTGCCCGGCAACATTATCAAATTGTGTTGAAACACACCCATCTCCATCTCTTGCGAAGCCACTAGTAAATTAAAAACCTTGGTTGGTTGGAGCCCTTGAATTAGCTTCAGTTTGTTCCCCATGAGGAGTGTGGAAATTGGTTACCATTCCAACCTCCTCCTCTTTACCAGACATTCTATCGAGTTTACTTCGCACAACATAGGGACCGGTGCCTCTATCAACGCATCCATCGGAAGTTGCCACCAAGGAATTTTAGCCTCCATCCACGCTGGGTCCAATAGTGGTAGATTACCTATCCTTGCGCTCACCTCTGTCAATGGGAAAATAAATTCCCCTGCTTTCTTGAACTTCTCGTTGCGTCATCCCAAGACATGGTTTGGATTCACTCAAATTTCGGCAAGCACTACTTTTGGAACCTTGACTACAAACCCCTTTAAACTCAAAACCCATATCTGGTAGCTACATAGTTATGGATTGAAGTTTAGCAGATGCTCTCAGCTGCTGGTCTCCATTTTTCCTGCGGCTTATCTCTTTACCGTGAATGGTTTGCTCGGCTTGTCCATGGGAGGTGATGTGCAGAGGTATTGCTGTTCCTGACTTAGTATCTCCAACAACGTTCAATAACAAAACTTGAGCTACCTTAAGTCGAGCCAATGTCTTCTTACCCCTAATTGAATCCTTACGATTGGGCTTGGGCTTATTTGCTTCTAACCCAACCCGTGTTTCTACAAATTCTGGACCAGGCAAAATATGGTTGCCTTCTAAGATACTATGGGCCCGTTGGCTATGCTCCTTCCCTGTGTGTTGAATAGTCTCAGTGAATAAAGGCCTATTTACGGCCCTTTGTGGTGGCAACTTCCTTTTAGTCTCTCTAGCAGAATCGCTACTGGAATCATCTTGCCCGCGAACCACATTTGTCTTTAGCACACTCCCACTTCTCCCTTGATCTTGTTGTGGCTGCCCAACGTCTTGAGCAGCAGAGGGCCCACCACTCTTCTGGTTTCTTGTCCCATTTTTCTTCTGGTTAACCACTACCCATGGTTCATATCCCCTGCCCGTTGCAACCACATGCTCACTGACAGGCACGCTCTTCGTGGTCCCCCTCCTAGCCTTGTCCTTATTTGTGTCACACTCTTCGCATGATTGCTTAACCAACTCACCTTCTACAATCGTTTTCGCCATCCTCAGTGGAAAATCATGCTAGATAATGTACGGACAGTGCTCACGTTTATGCCCCATTCTTCCACACCTGAAACATTGCTTTTGAATGCCCTCATAACAGTCAGGTGTTCAAACTTTCCAATCAATATGGCTGTTACAAGAGGTTTATTCATGTCAACTTGGACACAAAGCCTAGCAAACCTCCCTCTCGCTTCAAATTCGGTGTGCATATCTACCCTTAGGACATTACCAATCATCTTACTAATTTGGTGTAAAGCTTCTGCGTTATAATACTCAATCGGAAGTTCATTCAATCATATCCATACTGCAATGGAGGATATATTTGCCGTTGCCGGGCGAAAGTCTGGTTCCCAAGGTCTGATTGATAAAAAGTGCTTCCTAATGAACCATGGTCCCCTCTTCAACGTGGCTTCATAGTCCTCTCGCAATGAGAAACGAGTGAGGAAAAAGCCATGCCCTAAGTCCACACAATCTAACCTCCCAACAGGCCTCCATAACGATAGCAGCCTATTATGAAGATAGTTAAACCCAAACGAACGTCCATACACCTTTACAATAAGCACTCGCGCCCACAGCCTTCTAATTTGCTGTTCGAAACCCTTCGAGAGCTTAACCACCACCAGACCTTCTCGGAGAGCCTTTATTTCATCATCCAACTCCACGTCATCTTCCATGAAGCCTCCGAAACTAAAGGCCTGTGTAAAGGCTCCTGGGATCTCTCTAATCAATTTATCCTTGAAGGATGTTACACGATTCCATAAGCTGAAATCATGGCTCGGTGATGACGGAAATGAATCCTGTCCTTCCTGAAATCCTGCATGGTTTACATCTTTTAACTTCTTAATGCTACGTATTAATACTTCTTGTTCTTCCCTAGAGAGAGAGACAGAGCGCTCCATCGGCCTAGCTTTTCTTATTCTTCTTACAAAAAAAAAAAAAAAAACTCTTATTAGCAATTCAGTATTATTGGTCATGGACCATGATGATCACATGCTCACGCTTTCTAAATCTAATTCACCTCATTCCTTCTTTCTCTCTCTTTTTTTTTTTCCCTATTCAGACCTTTCTCTTTCCAACTCTTCACTCCTCGTAGTCCTCTCCTCTATTCTCTCTAATTTTCAAAAAATCCCGATGTTGCTGTTGCCACTTCCGCTCTTCTCCAAACCACCGTCATCGTATGACCAAGTCTCGAACTAGCCAGCATTGCGCCACCCACCAGCTAGTGTTTCTCTCCACCAACGATCTATCAACCCCTGCTACGCATTTGCCGGCTCCACTGCTTAGCATCTCCAAACTGCACCGCTAGCTCAATCACTTCCCAGTAAGTTCTCTCTCTCTGACTTAGAGGGCGTTTGGATTCAACTTATCCCAGCTGCGTTTTGCGTTTCAGCGTTTTCAGTTTTTTTTTTTTTTTCAAGCCGTAGTTGTTGACTAATTCCACCCACAAATTTCACTTTTCAGCAACTTTTTCATTAAAAATGGGTCCCATAGCACTATTCACACATTTAAAAATTATTTTGCTACAGTGTTTTCAGTTTTCAGCAATAAGTTCTATCCAAACAAACCCTTAACACGAAAGAAAATAAATTGACATTGGAATTTTTTTGAATTTTTTTAGTTAGTGGGATTGAAATTAGATGGTGGGTTTTTTTGGCTATGGGATTTATGGGTTCTTTTAATTCAGGTCTTTTTTTTTCTTTTTTTTTTTTTTGGTGAAGTTGTGATTTAAAAAAAAAAAAAAAATTTCATTCTCATGGTGGTGATTTGTACCAAGACCCAAGAAATTGTTGATGGGTATATTTTTTTGCTTGGTATAATGGGTTGGATTATTTATCTATTTTTTTTTAAAAGTTTTACTTGTTGGTTTTTCTATTTGATGGTGTGGGTTAGGATGGAAAAAAAAATGAAGAATTTAGTATGTAGTTGATGTCACTGGTAATACCAATTAGAAAACAATAAATGTTGTTATTGTTGAAATAAGGGCTGTCATTGGTAATACCAATTAGAAAATTTTGTTATTGTCTCTCTCTGATTTTTAAGACTAAGCTTTTTTGTTGTTATTGTTGTTGTATGTAGTTTTCACTATATATTATTTGGCAGTTTTTTGAAGTTTTTGTCATGGTTCTAAGGGTAAATCAAGTGTTAACTATGAAGCATTGATGTGGATTCAGGATTTGGATTCAGTATGATATAGATATTTTAATGTGAAAATATCAGACAAGCATCCCTTCTTTGTACATTGGTCAGAACATATGTTTTAAACCTTTCTCATGCTTTAACTTGTAATTATGTTCCTTTAAACTGAAGGTCATGTCCTAATGTTACATGTTCAGGATGATGCAAGAAGTTATTTCACATGTTCAGAACATTAAAATTTTTATTTTTAAAATAAAATTTTAAGTATTGGATGCTTATCTTGGAGTATATAAGAAGTACTGGACACTCCCTTGTTTGTTTCTTTTAGCTAGAGTGGCAAATGTATGGCCTAGATCTGGTTTTCTTATGACTTGTTTTTTGTTTTACTGAGATTTACATGTTTCCTTATTGTTGCAGGAAAGAAGAAAAAAGAACAACATGATGCTCAAGCTGGATTGGGTCTGAATCCTGCTTATGCTGGAGCTTATGGAGTTGCGCCTCCAGTAAGCATGCTTTCTTTTTTGGGACCACTTCTGAGTTCATTTGAAATGTGGTTTCATGTTTTAGTCATTTTTCTTAATCCCTTGTGCTCTATATGCTTTCATATGGGTGTGTTAATACTTTATATTTTGTAATTCAATCCTTATCATGTTGCTCTCTCTCACTCTCTCTCCAGAATGGTGCAGCTATCTCAAATACCCTATCCGGGTGGTGTAAAGTCTTTGGTACCAGAGGCACCTGCTCCACCAAACAACATATTGTTCGTGCAGAATCCTCCCCATGAGACAACTCCTATGATGCTGCAAATTCTCTTCCACCAATATCATGGTTTTAAGGAAGTTAGAATGGTGGAAACAAAGCTAGGAATTGCCTTTGTGGAGTATACAGATGAGATGCAATCAACAGTTGCGATGCAGGCACTCCAAGGTTTCAAGATAACCCAACAGAATCCAATGTTGATCATGTATGCAATGATATAGACAAATTAGGTTTTACCTTTTCTATCCACATGGGGGAAGGCTGAAATGCATTTTCAACTAGGATATTACCTATTGAATTAGATGTGATATCTTCTCATTTGCTAGTTATCTTCGTTACATTCTCATTTTTCAAAAGTAGCCTTTAGAAGTGATTGTGTATCATTGTAATTGTAATCTTTTCATTGTTGTTCTACCCCTTTGAAAAAGAATGAAGTAGCTTATCTGACTCCTTTTTGAGTTATCAACCCCCTTTAAGTTTCATTTCCGTTTTGCCTCTCATGTGCCTTGAAATTTAGTGACATCTTAACTGTTTGGAACACGATGATGGTTTTAACTTTTAACCATATATTGAAAATCTGTACTGGCGTGAAGAAATGGTGGCAAACTGCAAGGCTTATCCTTTATTGCCTTCTGCGTATTCCACAAACTTATAAAGCCAAAATTGTGCCTCGAGAGATCTCAAAATTATTGCCCTTGGGCTTGTACAGTTGCAATTTACCAGCCAGGTCTGCTTATGGTATTGTTGACATGGCATTTCATGATCATTTCATTTTGCACTGGAATACTAAAATAGAACTAGATTGGCAAATTTTGTTGTTGATTGTTTTTTTTTTTTTTTTTCAATATATACAAAGGAGAAAGGACGCGATGGAAACTCCAACAGGTGCCAATTGAAATTGTCAATTGGCCAATGTATAATGAAGAATGTTAGGAAAATTAGTCTTTAAAGATGACCGTTCACTTTTTTGCTCATTAAAGGCAAATCACATACATTGCGCTGCATAGAACGCTACAGCTTGCAAAACTTCGAGTTTAAAATTGTTAGGGATTCAAGAAATGTTTCTAATTCACATTTACAAGTAACACAGGCAACAAGATCTTTTAAAAAATGCCATCAGAAGTTCCAGGAGCATGATGCACCAAGAAAAGTTAGCCACCAATTGGAAGAATCACTACAAGCTTATTGCTCAAAAACCACACTCTATACCCTCTCCAACTCGGCATTGTGCTTGTCCAACTGGTCTTTCAGCTCTTTTCTCCATCCTTGGATCGGTTTCTCCTGCTTCTTGATAATCTCAGTCTTTACCTTTAATTCTTCCTCCATCATAGCAATCTCCTGATAAAAGCAGAAATCACAATGAAAATGACTTATTTCAACAATAACAGCCCACACCTTTTGAAATTAGAACAACCTTTATTTAAAGCTTGGCTAAAACAGACAGAAATTTCCATGACAAAGACAACCCAACAGAAGAAAAACTACATATACCATAATTCACAAAAATTATCTATAATTTACTGCAATTAGAGCAAAAGTTAGCCTAGATGCTGTATACTTGAACAAATACACCCCCATAATTTGTAATTGCAATTTGAACCAACCAAGTGATGTAAGAAAACTGCCAACTCATGCTCAAATTTCTAGTGGCACCCGAAGCAACTAAGACAATGCATATCTCTCCATTATTAACATCTAAAGAACTAAGGAGGCAATATTAAGATGATAAATTCTAATATTTGGACGAAAAATATCCTCTTTGCCAACAAATGGGGGGTTTTCACAAACTTCACAATATCGGGTAGTTGAACAGAATTAATAGAAGAAACAGCCTTGTCTATGAGCACATCCTTGGCAAAATCAAGACCAAGTGTGATGCATGCACATATATGAAGCCTTCCTCATTAGATTGAATTTGAGTGTTATTAGGAGTTAGTTAAAATGATAGAACTATTAACAAATTAATGGGTGAAATTAATAAGAAAACTCAGAAGACAAGTTGTTCAAAGGAAAACCAAGAATCCAAACACTCAAATTATACACCATCAAATAGAAAAACCAACAAGTGAAACTTAAACAAAAATAGATAAATAATCCAACCCATAATACCGAGCAAAACAATTTACCCATCAACAATTTCTTGGGTCTTGGTACAAATCACCACCATGAGAATGAATTTTTTTTTTTTTTTGTTGTTGTTGTTGTAAATCACAACTTTACAAAAAAAGAAAAAGAAAAAGACCCAGATTAAAAGAACCCATAAATCCCACAGCCAAAAAAACCCACCATCTAATTTCAATCGTTAATCTCAAAATTAACTAAAAAAAATTCCAATGTCAATTTATTTTCTTTCGTGTTCCCAATGAAAATTCAAAGAGAGAGAACTTACTGGGAAATGATTGGGCTGGCGGTGCAGTTTGGAGATGCTAAGCAGTGGAGCTGGCAAAGGCGTAGCAAGGGTTGATAGATTGTTGGAGGAGAGAAACGCTGGCCGGTGGGTGGTGCAATGGTGGCTGGTTCGAGACTTGGTCGTATGATGACGGTGGTTTGGCGCAAGAGCGGAAGCGGCAACAGCAACATCGGGATTTTTTGAAAATTAGAGAGAATAGAGGAGAGGACTATGAGGAGTGCAGAGTTGGAGAGAGAAAGGAGAGAGAGAGAGAGAGAGAGAGAGAGAGAGAGAGAGAGAGAGAGAGAGAGAGAGAAGGAATGTGAGTGAATTAGATTTTTTTTCTAAGTGACGTGGATTGATGACGTAGAGTTATTTTAGAGCCATTAGATTTAATGGAAGAGGTTAGGATTTCAGCTATTGCACCCTGTGCAATGCCTTAAGTATTGCACGGGATATGAATCCCATTGACTAGAATATGGTACAAAATGTACTTATAAGTGCAAAATGTAACTACAAGTAGTCATTTTTTTCTGACCAGTCAAAACAGTGCAAAATTTTATTCAACTTATCTAGTTTATATACAACTTCTTAAAACTTCAACTTTTTCAAAGTAAAACTATATTTTGGCTTAAACTTGTTTTTCTAATTCAGTAATTCAATGAAAATAAATTCTCACAAACGAGCTCCGGACAAAAGGACACAATGGCATGACATCATGAGAATTGTCAAGGAGGGGGCAGTTGAAGTTGGTAGAAATTCTCTCTTGTCGCTAAATAGTGTTCAAAATTAGCTCTACTTGGAATCTTTCAAGCAAATCGTCTATTGTCACTAAATTGCTTTCAATGGCTCTATTTAAGAATATTTCAAGCAAATTACATCATGGTTGCACCGTTGCAGTCAAGAGAGGCTTGAATTGGTGAGACATTTAATCGGCCACGATATTGATATGAAACAAGAAAAGCATTACAATGCTTCTTTGTACTAAGTTAAATGTATTTATTGCTTGTCTTTGTTCTCTAGCATTAGTTTTTTTATTTGAGAAACACACATACATATAGGAGAAGGGGATGAGATAAGGGAATACACTCACACGCCAACACCAAAACTGTACTACATGCGACAGTTAGTATCGCGAAGCAAGTGATAAATGTTATGCGTTTACTTTGTTTAATATGGAATCAATGAAATTTCATTTTCACGAAACCTTTTGCATCATATTCAAAATTGACAAAATATAATTACTGATTGACTAGCTAATCTTCATAGTTTCAAACTTTCAATGATCCATGTACAATTACTTAAAATCAAACTTTAACAATAAGTTTTTAACTCAAATGCTAATTCCTAGGGTGTTAGCTATCCAATGATTTTTACTGACTTTTTGCCTTTATTTAATTAAGTAAATTCCCTCTTCATAGAATAATAAAAAAAAAAAGTTAGTTAATGGTTTCAAATCCCACAGGTGTGTAACCTAAGAAATCAAGAAGGCAAAAAATCAAAGTTCCATGGTGGGGTATATGGACAAAATAAAGCAATTACCTAACAATTATTTGGAGAATATATTAATAAAACATATGCAATGTACGTGGATAAAGAACGAAAAAAGAAATCTAAAGGATGAAAACTTTGAAAAGAAAAGTTACAATACATCTTCATCCATGCCTTTTTTCGAGTTTTGTCTCTCATTTATAAAATAAGTCATATTCAAGCCATCAGAAATCTCTCTCTCTCTCTCTCTCTCTCTCTCAAAGACCATTAGAAATTATTGAAGTGTGTGTGCATTAGGATTTTGGAATCCTTTCCCAAAAGCATGACTATCCAAATGAGAATGTATAACTCTTTCAAGCATTTAATTTCAAAACAACCTTAAATCCATAATCTTTGCATAATTAACACCAAGCTCTACCAACACGAGCAATTCTTAGGTACTCTCGGTGCACAATAAATAATGCTTTTTCCTTTTATATTCTTAGTGAAGTTTACTTATTAAATTTGTGGTATGATTCACCATGATTGTGAAAAAAGAAAGTACTATTTCGCCAATACTCCGAGAGTACCTAGAGATTTTCTAACCAACTTTGATCTTATATGTAAGAGGTAAAACCTGGCTAATAAATTTTCCCAATTTGGCTTAACCAAATGTCTAGAAAATGCCTTGTATGTCACACAATTGACCATTTCATTTGAGATGTAGATGATGCAATCTATTCTGAGCAAGCCAACAAAATGTCCTATATGCTGGAGTCAGCTTAGGCGGCAAATCAAAACTATAGACTGTACTTCACCACCACTCGGAATTTTCCTCATGAAAATGAGATGCAATTGGCAATCAACTCAAAAAACGTAATGTACAGAATAATGTATAACTAAATGGACGTGGATTTCAAGGTATTCACACCTAACCACGCGGTTCTAGTCCCCACAAATTTGTTTTAATGTGAACTGGGCCTAATATTAATTAATTACAAAAACCAAATTGTCAATGTTAACCTTTGTCGGAAGTGTGATTTGTACGTAGACCCCAGTGCATTACGAGACGTAGGAGCTGTGTGTTAGGCCATCAACTTGACAACCTTGCAGTGGGGTTAGATAAATCAGGTTTTCAATAAAAAAAAAAAAGAAGAAAAAGAAAAAAGAAGAGAAAGAAGCAGATAATTAGGTCATGACAGTGATTGACACCATTAAAAGTGTTTGGTAGAGTAGTTTGAGTGATATTATTAGGGTATTTTTAATATACATGTAAAAATATGTGTAATATTTTTTAAAATGTGAGTTGTAATGTTAAAACTCACATGCCAAACATATCCTATTTATTTTAAAAACTAACGTTGTCAAGAAATTTTCCTATAGTTACATTCAAAAAATGAAAAAAAATTGGCCAATACATATTTGCAATGATACGAAAAATTAATTATTTTCAAAAACTAAATTTGTCAAGAAATTGGCCAATAATTCCATTCGAAAAAAAGAAAAAAGAATTTGGCCAACACACGTTTACAATGATACAAACCATTAGTTAGTTTCAAAAACTTAAAATCTCTTGTTGTGGAATAATATACACGTGGTGTGAAACCTACTTTACCACATTAAAAAAAAAATGAATTAATTAAAAGAAGCTGTCAAGAAATTGATCAATAATGTATAGCAGACATCATTTACATATGGGCTACGCGTACTAATTATAATAACATGGACCAGGCAATTAATATTACTAGGATATATAGTTTGCAAATGAATTTTTGCTTGGTCTGAAACAATCATATATGACTCTTTCTGCAACACATGCAAATACGAGAATGTTCAAAAGTCCAAGATTAATGCTACTATTTAATTAGTTTAAATGGTCCTAATCTTCAGTGTAGTTTTCATTAAAATACCAACCAAAAACTTTAACAACAGTAGAAAGTTTCTTCCAAAACCAGATCACATTGTAATATACTAGTTTTTTTTTTTTAATCTTATTGTTCATCTGGACTATTTCAGAGCATACGTACAAGATGTATTTAGAGTTTACTGGGATCCAACTGGCCTCTATTTTTAATTACAAAAAAAGGTACAGAACGTTCAAAATTATATTATATTAATGGGCTAATTCATAATCAGTTAGGCTGGAAGCATCATATTTTATTAAAAAAATGTTCTACTCAATGAAGGGATGGCTATATAAAGTGTCAGCCTTGCCTCAGTGTTCACTCACAAACTAGTCTAAATTTATTCTAAGCCACAGAAGTCACCGAAGCTGTGGGACTTAATTCTCTAGTGTTGCTCAAAAAATGGCCAATCTTTGGCCTCACCTTGTCTATGCATTGGCACTAATCTTATTAGCTACCAATGTAGCTGCCGATGATCACAAGCCTTACATTTACGCTTCTCCACCTCCACCACCTTACGTTTACAAATCGCCACCACCACCTCTACACCACAAATCACCACCTCCCTACCACTACAAATCACCACCACCACCTCCACACCACGAATCACCACCTCCTTACTACTACAAATCACCACCACCACCTTCACCATCACCTCCTCCACCTTACCATTATAAGTCCCCACCCCCTCCTTCTCCATCTCCACCTCCTCCTTACGTCTACAAGTCCCCACCACCCCCATCTCCATCACCTCCCCCTCCATATGTCTACAAGTCACCTCCACCTCCATCACCCTCACCACCTCCTCCCTACGTTTATAAATCCCCACCTCCCCCATCACCATCACCGCCTCCTCCCTATGTATACAAGTCACCACCTCCCCCATCACCATCCCCACCTCCTCCATACGTTTATAAATCACCACCACCACCACCATCTCCATCTCCTCCTCCTCCATACGTTTACAAGTCTCCACCACCACCATCACCCTCACCTCCTCCTCCTTATATCTACAAGTCACCACCTCCCCCATCTCCTTCACCCCCACCTCCTTACGTCTACAAGTCCCCACCACCTCCATCTCCTTCTCCCCCACCTCCCTACGTCTACAAGTCACCTCCCCCGCCTTACCTCTACAAATCTCCCCCACCCCCATCTCCATCACCACCTCCTCCATACGTTTACAAGTCACCACCTCCTCCATCTCCTTCACCTCCTCCTCCTTACGTTTATAAGTCACCTCCACCACCTTCCCCATCACCTCCTCCTCCTTACGTTTACAAGTCACCTCCACCACCATCCCCACCACCACGAGATCGCTACTATTACAAATCTCCACCACCCCCCACTGGTTACTAGTTAAAGTAATCATGATTTGTAATGTTTTGTTTTGCAGATTATAATTTGTTAAAAGAGAATAATTGCTGTTGAAGTAATCAGATACTGTCATTAGGTTTGGTTTATTATTATATACTTTGGTTCAGTGTCAATCAAGGCGACCCAGTTAAAACAAAGGTTGAATTCGAAGGACATTGACGCTTTAGCGCGTTCTTAGGCAAAAATATATAATTTTATTGTAATGAACAGATAACATATAAGTTTGTGATTTCTTTAATTGGACACGAGTTCCATGCACGTATGAATAATAATGTCTCTTGTAATTCTTTTTCTATAATTGGATCATGTTATTCCATTCCATTTGTGGTTGACTCTCTCTCTCTCTTTCATATTTATACTATTTTAGGCAATGGACAATTGCTATAATCGTAATCAAGATCAATAAGATGTATGAACTTTGGAAACATGAGCATAATCCCAGGGAAGGGGGATGATTATTCTTGACTTAAAAAATGTTATAAGTAATACTACAATCACAAATTATTTTATAATATTTTAACAAATTGTTGTAGTAGCAAATTTGTACTGATTCTCATTTAGGTTCACCACTAACATCACTTTTTTACTTATCAATAACTACTTACCACATCAACAGTTTGTAAATATTTTAGTTTATAAATTTTAATACAAAAGAATTATGTACTAAGATTCTCTAGAGGTTTTAGTATAACTACACAGTAGAGCTTATAAAATCCTATCCATTCATTTTGCATTAAGTGGGTCGGATTTTGACTCATTGTCAACATTTAATAAATTTTAGCTATTAAAATTTAAAAAATGCTATGTTTACAACATTTTTACAAAAATATTACAACAAATCCTAAATGACTAGTTGGCTTAAATTATAATCCGTAAAACAATTTGTAGGATTTATTGTTGATGTAACATTATTCATTACCATATAGCATCTATTTAACTCACTAATAACCTGAGCAAATCCAATATATCCATTGATTTCAAATTAGATTGATTCGATTTCAGAAACCTTATCCCTAAGAATTTTATTGATAGCATGACAACTAACCAATCGGACAAAACTGTCCACACCCCACATTTGGGTGGACGGCTAAGCCTTAGGCGGCTAATGAGGTTGAACAAAGAGAAGAAAAAATCTCAGAAAAATCCACATACAAAATACATAAATCTAACATTAATGATTATTGGCAATTGATACATGATTTAGGCTACTAAAATTAATTAATTTCTATTCTATTTGTTATTTTATTATATTTATTATTATTACCAAATAAATAAATAAAATGACTGCAAATACAAATAGGGAAAAAGGGAATGAATCCGCTTTTAGGAATCATTCAATATTCAAAATGATTGTCTCAATGTATCATGTAATTTTTTTTTTTGACACAAAATATAATTTCTACTTTAGTCTAAATTAAGTGTATATATGTATGAAATTCTCTTCTGGAGACTTAAACCCCGGCCTTTGTCCCCCACACCCTACAAGCATTTTTACTTGTAGAGTGACCACCGTACCAAGGGTGCGCGGTGGTATCATGTAAATTCTTTAAAATGAGGATTTTGAAACATTTAGATAGAGAATTAAATGTCATTTATTGATCATTACATACAATTCAATTAAGATATAGTAAGAAATAATGGTTTTTTTTTTCCTATTCTCTTTTGGTTTGAGAATTGAAGGTTTTTTATTGGGTTAATTCAAAGAAAAAAAAGAGATTATAATTACTCAATCAAAATAAATACAAATATCTTTAGGAACAAAGAAAAAAATGTTTGTTATGCTTGATATCTTTAAATTGATCTGTATTTGTCTTAATTCTACTATTTCTTCAAGCAACACACAAAATTTGTATAACGGGTCCATTTGGATGTAACTGAAACTGAAAATTGAAAAACACTGTAGTAAAATAATTTTTTAATGTATAAAAAACATTGGTCACGCTTAAAATTACTGTTCATTGGCCTAAAATCACTGTTCATGGCCAATGAACAGTACACAATGCGCGTCCCAGTGAAGAAAAAAAAGAAAAAGAAAAGGGAAGGGGCTGAAACGCAGACGCTGGGCATTTCAGCCCCTCCCAAACGCACACTACAAGTCCTCAAGCTAAGAGTATCAATGAAAAAATGTGTGTGAAAAATGTGTTGGCAGTCTTCCTCCTCACATGCTTGGTGTGTTAAGCAACAAATCTACTTTGAATCCGTATGTTGTGATTAATTTGTGCTGATAACGACTGTGCTGGAATCGAGGTCAATCAAAAGAGACATTTCAGAGTTCTTCTAAACAACATCAAAGATTTGTGTTGAGTTGCTCAAATCAATGAGAGAGAGAGAGAGAGAGAGAGAGAGAGAGAGAGAGATGATTCTATAACTTGAAATTAAAAAAAGAAAGAAAGAAAGAAAGCTACTTTGTCTTAAAAAAAATGCTAGGTATCAATGATGACTGTAGAAGTTTTTTTAGGAGGTTATTAAGAAACTTAAATTAAAAAAATTTAATAAAAAGTGAACTTGAATTTATCAAATTATCAAAAAAAAAAAAAAAAAAAAAAACTCAATTCCATGAAGTTTTATAATTTCCTTCTATGAGTTATTCTATTTTGAAATTGTTACATTATAGTTGTAAGTACTCAAAATGTGATAGTTCAAGCCCACAAAGAACAGTGATGCCTTATTCTCCAAATTGAGCCCAAACAATAGAATTTATGTAGAGAATGGGAAGACAGTCCAAAAGTAGCTTAGGATCAAGCTTTGGTTAATGTCTGAAGAGTTCAAAGTGTTATTGAAATCCCCTTAAGAAATTGTTTACCAGTGATACTCTCCTCGAACTTGCCCAAGAATTGGTTACTTAAACACAAATGTTCTAAGTTTGCCTTCTCTTTTTCCCTATTCTCCTTTCTTTCTTTCCTCTTCTAGTAGAACATGTTCCAACCCCTTAATTTGGAGATTTCCCTTCCTTATGTATCATTCTCTCTTGCATCCTAACCCTCCATCTGTATGCTTCAGGGCTTTTCTTAGAATACTTGTCCCATCATAATCCTATTGAAGGTGGTAGAAGGAGCTGCTAGCTGTGAAGTTACTGTCCAGGTGTCATTTTTTCATTAATACAGTTGATAAGATTGTTGCAGGGTATTCAATGCGGAGGGGGAATGTATACTCTCCAGGAAGCTTCCTCCCATCATCTTTACCCCCCCCCCCCTTTATGGTTCTTTCTCTTCTCCATAAGCCCTCTCGTAGTTCTACTCTGCATTCTGTATTCCCTCACATCCTTGGGTTGGTGATGTCTTTGGGTCATACACCCTTTTACTATACAAGACATTTCGTATTCCAATTATCTTCGGTCCTTGGACCCCCTACAAAAGTCATTACTAGTTGTCAATGTGGATAGGCATGACCATTTTATTTTATTAAGTTTGTATAACATTTTTTATGCAATTGCTATTATTTTTATAAAAATATGTTAAATTAAATGACAAAATGCAACCTACTAGCATTATATTATTTATTGACCTACATAGCTACACTTACCCATATATAAATATTACATTAAATGTTTACTTCACCAATCAAATGCTCGAATTATCACTAACTTTATAATTTTTTTTCTTGAATCACTAACATACACTTAGTGTTTAATTATTGTTTGATTTTGGACTGGATAGATCTGTTATCAAAGTGTAAAAAATATTTGAGGGTAAAATAAACTCAAATTTTTTTTTTGAAGTCAACGGGTTGAACCTCTAGACAACAAGTGTTGCCGCCCCTACTAGGTGTCCTAAATGGCCTGATTGGGTTGGTCGGGTAAATTTTTATTAGATCCACCACCTATTCGATTACTTGAAAATTTTAAAAGTGTAAATCTGATTTTGACTCTGTTAAGTATGGTTGATTTTTGTTGGGGAACGATGGGTTCGAAAGCCAGCATGTTTGGAACTTAAAAGGTCTGTTCCTCCCAGCACCCCTCCTAGGGTGCATTTCCATCAATACAAGGCAATGGTCTAAGTGGCACCTAGTGAGGTGAACCACTCTTGCTTCTGGATACAAAAGGTACCAGCTGGGGTTAACAAAAAACCGGTCTATCCTTTCTTGGATAAGTGCTTGGATGTCTCTTTTGGTAGTCCAAGTGAACTGAGGTCTAGAAAACCTAATATCTATCGTACTACATTTATCCGAACACTCTTTAAAAAGCAAGGCATGTTATGCAGCTCTGAAACTTTAATTAAATTATTCCATAATATAAGTCTTTCAGTAGTCCTAGGCTAGCATAAATAGCAGTAAACATCCAGCTAGCATCAGAATTACGTACCTTAACTATAACATGTACTTCCTACTCCGTGTTGGATAGCGGAGTGACCTCCACTCTCTCCAATTTCCAGAGCATCCGGAGCCCACCTGCATAACCAATAGTCTTCGTATGAACAACTCCATCAAAAGGCAATTGATCAGTAATCTCCTTCACCCTTTCACCCCTAATATGGGTTTCCATCACCACTAAGATCGCTAGATTATGGTTGTGAACCAATTTGCGGACATTCTTGCAATTCCATACTATTATATTCATGATAAGATTGTGGTTTAAGGAGAGGCATTCATCAACAAGTAGCAGTGGCTTCGCCTCCTTCCTCAAACTCCATCCGATTTGCCTCAACATATCCCTCATCTGACCTTCGCTCGACAACATTATCAAATTGTGTTGAAACACACCCATCTCCATCTCCTGTGAAGCCACTAGCAAATTGAAAACCTTGGTTGGTTGGAGCCCTTGAATTAGCTTCATACTGAGTTTGTTCCCCATGAGGAGTGTGGAAATTGGTTACCATTCCAACCTCCTCTTTACTAGACATTCTCTCGAGTTTACTTCACATAACACAGGGACTGGTGCCTCTATCTGCGCATCCATCGGAAGTTGCCACCAAGGATTTTTGGCCTCCATCCACGCTGGGTCCGATAATGGTAGATTGCCCATCCTTGCACTCACCTCCGTCAACAGGAAAATAAATTCCCCTGCTTTCTTGAGCTTCTCGTTGTGTCATCCCAAGACATGGTTCGGATTCGCTTAAATTTTGGCAAGCACTACTTCTGGAACCTTGACTACATGCCCCTCTAAACTCAAAACCCATATTTGGTAGTGGCATAGTTGTGGATTGAAGTTTAGTATAAGCTCTCAGTTGTTGGTCTCCATTTTTCTTGTGGCTTATGTCTTTACTGTGAACGGTGTGCTCGGCTTGTTCGTGGGAGGTGATGTGCAGAAGCGCTGCTATTCCTGACTTAGTATCTCCAATGGTGCTCAATAACGAAACCTAAGCTACCCTAAGTCGAGCCAATGCCTTCTTACCCCTAATTGAATCCTTACGGTTGGGCTTGGGCTTATTTGCCTCTAACCTAACCTGTGTTTCTACAAATTCTGGACTAGGAAAAATATGGCTGCCTTTTGAGATACTATGGGCCCGTTGGCTATGCTCCTTCCCTATGTGCTAAATAGTCTTAGCGAATAAAGGCCCATTTGCGGCCCTTTGTGGTGGCAACTTCCTTTTAGTCTCTCTAGCAGAATCGCTATTGGAATCATCTTGTGCACGAACCACATTTGTCTTTAGCGCACTCCCATTTCTCCCCTAAGCTTGTTGTGGTTGCCCAACTTCCTGAGCAGCAGAGGGCCCACCACTCTTCTGGTTTCTTGTCCCATTTTTCTTTCGGTTAACCACTACCTATGGTCCATATCCCCTGCCCGTTGCAACCTCATGCTCACTATCAGGCACGCTCTCTGTGGTCCCCCTCCCACGCTTGTCCTTATCCGTGTCACACTCTTCGCATGATCGCTAAACCAGCTCACCTTCTACAATTGTTTTTGCTGTCCTCAGTGGCAAATCATGTCGGATAATGTACGGACAATGCTCATGTTTATGCCCCATTCTTCCACACCCGAAACATAGCTTTTGAATGCCCTCATAATAGATAGGCCGTTCGAACTTTCCGATCAATATGGTTGTAACAAGAGGTTTATTCACGTCAACTTGGACACAAAGCCTAGCAAACCTCCCTCTCGCTTCAGAAGTGGTGTGCGTATCCACCCTTAGGATATTACCAATCATCTTTCTGATTTGGTGTAAAGCTCCTTCGTTATAATACTCAATCGGAAGTTCATTCAATCTTATCCATACTGCAATGGAGGATATATTTGCCATCACCGGGCGGAAGTCTAGTTCCCAAGGTCTGATTGATAAAAAGTGCTCCCCAATGAACCATGGCCCCTTCTTTAGCATGGCTTCATAATCCTCTCGTAATGAGAAACGAGTGAGGAAAAAGCCATGCCTTAAGTCCACGCAATCTAACCTCCTAGTAGGCCTCCATAATGACAACAACCTATTCTGAAGATAGTTAAACCCAAACGAATGTCCATACACCTTTACAATAAGCGCTCGTGCCCACAGCCTTCTAATCTGCTGTTTGAAACCCTTCGAGAACATAACCGCCACCAGACCTTCTCGAAGAGCCTCTATCTCATCATCTGACTCCACGTCATCTTCCATGAAGTCTTTGAAACTAAAGGCTTGTGTAAAGGCTCCTGGGATCTCTCTAATCAATTTATCCTTAAAGGATGTTACACGATGCCATGAGCTAAAATCATGGCTCGGTGATGACGAAAATGAATCCTGTCCTTCCTAAAATCTTGCATGGTTTACATCTTTTAACTTCTTATTGCTATGTATTAATTCCTCTCGCTCTTCCCTAGAGAGAGAGACAGAGCGCTCCATTGGCCTAGCTTTTCTTATTCTTCTTACACAAAAAAAAAAAAAAAAAAAACTCTTATTAGCAATTCAGTATTATTGGTCATGGACCATGATGATCACATGCTCACGCTTTCTAAATCTAATTCACTTCATTCCTTCTCTCTCTCTCTCTCTCTCTCTCTCTCTCCTGTTCATACCTTTCTCTCTCCAATTCTTTACTGCTCATAGTCCTCCCCTCTGTTCTCTCTAATTTTCAAAAAATCCCGATGATGCTGTTGCCGCTTTTGCTCCTGCAACAAACCACCGTCATCGTATGACCAAGTCTCGAACCAGCCACCATTGCACCACCCACCGGCCAGCGTTTCTCGCCACCAACGATCTATCAACCCCTGCTATGCCTTTGCCGACTCCACTGCTTAGCATCTCCAAACTACACCGCCAGTCCAATCACTTCCCAGTAAGTTCTCTCTCTCTAAACTTTCATTGGGAACACGAAAGAAAATAAATTGACATTAGAATTTTTTTTTGAATTTTTTTTAGTTAGTGGGATTGAAATTAGATGGTGGGTTTTTTTGGCTGTGGGATTTATGGGTTCTTTTAATCTGGGTCTTTTTGTTGTTGTTGTTGTTATAAAGTTGTGATTTAAAAAAAAAAGTCATTCTCATGGTGGTGATTTGTACCAAGACCCAAGAAATTGATGATGGGTATATTGTTTTGCTCGGTATTATGGGTTGGATTATTTATCTATTTTTGTTTAAGTTTTACTTGTTGGTTTTTCTATTTGATGGTGTGGGTTAGGATGGAAAAAAAATGAAGAATTTAGTCTATAGTTGATGTCACCAATAATACCAATTAGAAAACAATAAATGTTGTTATTGTTGAAATAAGGGTTGTCACTGGTAATACCAATTAGAAAATTTTGTTATTGTCTCTCTCTGATTTTTAGGACTAAGCTTTTTTGTTGTTATTGTTGTTGTATGAAGTTTTTCACTATATATTATTTGGCAGTTTTTTGAAGTTTTTGTCATGGTTCTTAGGGTAAATCAAGTGTTGACTATGAAGCATTGATGTGGATTCAGGATTTGGATTCAGTAAGATATAGATATTTTGATGTGAAAATTCCATAAGTAGGATGAACTGGACATTGATACAATGCTTAACATAATAACTTATTGTTTTATATTAATCAGACAAGCATCCCTTCTTTGTACATTGGTCAGAACATATGTTTTAAACCTTTCTCATGTTTTAACTTGTAATTATGTTCCTTTAAACTGAAGGTCATGTCCTAATGTTACATGTTCAGGCCGATGCAAGAAGTTATTCCACATGTTCAGAACATTAAAATTTTTATTTTTAAAATAAAATTTTAAGTATTGGATGCTTATCTTGGAGTATATAAGAAGTACTGGACACTCCCTTGTTTGTTTCTTTTAGCTAGAGTGGCAAATGTAAGGCCTACACCTGGTTTTCTTATGACTTGTTTTTTGTTTTACTGAGATTTACATGTTTCCTATTGTTGCAGGAAAGAAGAAAAAAGAACAACATGATGCTTAAGCTGGATTGGGTCTGAATCCTGCTTATGCTGAGCTGCGCCTCCAGTAAGCATGCTTTCTTTTTTGGGACCACTTCTAAGTTCATTTGATATGTAGTTTCATGTTTTAGTCATTTTTCTTAATCCTTTGTGCTCTATATGCTTTCATATGGGCGTGTCACTACTCTATATTTTGTAATTCAATCCTTATCATGTTGCTCTCTCTCACTCTCTCTCCAAAATGGTGCAGCTATCTCAAATACCCTATCCGGGTGGTGTAAAGTCTTTGGTACCAGAGGCACTTGCTCCACCAAACAACATACTGTTCGTGCAGAATCTTCCCCATGAGACAACCCCTATGATGCTGCAAATGCTCTTCCACCAATATCATGGTTTTAAGGAAGTTAGAATGGTGGAAACAAAGCAAGAATTGCCTTTGTGGAGTAAACAGATGAGATGCAATCTACAGTTGCGATGCAGGCACTCCAAGGTCTCAAGATAACCCAACAGAATCCAATGTTGATCGCATATGCAAAAAAATAGACAAAGTATTAAAAATCTGTACTGGCGTGAAGAAATGGTGGCAAACTGCAAGGCTTATCCTTTATTGCCTTCTGCGTATTCCACAGACTTATAAAACCAAAATTGTGCCTCGAGAGATCTCAAAATTATTGCCCTTCGGTTTGCACGCATTGCAATTTACCATCCAAGTCTGCTTATGGTATTGTTGACATGGCATTTCATGATCATTTCATTCTGCACTGGAATACAAAAATAGAACTGGATTGGCAAATTTTAGCCTAGTTGCTGTATACTTGAACAAATGCACCCCCATCATTTGTAATTGAAATTTGAACCAAGCAAGTGATGTAAGAAAACTGCCAACTCATGCTCAAATTTGTAGTGGCACCCGAAGCAACTAAGACAATGCATATCTCTCCATTATTAACATCTAAAGACCTAAGGAGGCAATATTAAGATGAGAAATTCTAATATTTGGACGAAAAATATCCTCTTTGCCAACAAATGGGGGGTTTTCACAAACTTCACAATATCGGGTAGTTGAACAGAATTAATAGAAGAAACAGCCTTGTCTATGAGCACATCCTTGGCAAAATCAAGACCAAGTGTGATGCATGCACATATATGAAGCCTTCCTCATTAGATTGAATTTGAGTGTTATTAGGAGTTAGTTAAAATGATAGAACTATTAACAAATTAATGGGTGAAATTAATAAGAAAACTCAGAAGACAAGTTTTTCAAAGGAAAACCAAGAACCCAAACACTCAAATTATAGTGATCTTCTCTTGAAGAAATTATGAGAGCAACATGTAGAAAATCAAAACAAAATTTTCTAATTGGTATTACCAGTGACATCAACTACAAACTAAATTCTTCATTTTTTTCCATCCTAACCCACACCATCAAATAGAAAAACCAACAAGTGAAACTTAAACAAAAATAGATAAATAATCCAACCCATAATACCGAGCAAAACAATTTACCCATCAACAATTTCTTGGGTCTTGGTACAAATCACCACCATGAGAATGAATTTTTTTTTTTTTTTTTAAAAATCACAACTTTATAAAAAAAGAAAAGAAAAGAAAAAGACCCAAATTAAAAGAACCCATAAATCCCACAGCCAAAAAAACCCACCATCTAATTTCAATCGTTAATCTCAAAATTAACTAAAAAAATTCAAAAAAATTCCAATGTCAATTTATTTTCTTTCGTGTTCCCAATGAAAAGTTAGAGAGAGAGAACTTACTGGGAATTGATTGGGCTGGCGGTGCAGTTTGGAGATGCTAAGCAGTGGAGCCGGCAAAGGTGTAGCAAGGGTTGATAGATCGTTGGAGGAGAAAAATGCTGGCCGGTGGGTGGCGCAATGGTGGCTGGTTCGAGACTTGGTCGTATGATGACGGTGGTTTGGCGCTAGAGCGGAAGCGGCAACAGCAACATCGGGATTTTTTGAAAATTAGAGAGAATAGAGGAGAGGACTATGAGGAGTGCAGAGTTGGAGAGAGAAAGGAATGAACAGGAAGAGAGAGAGAGAGTGAATTAGATTTTTTTTCCAACAAAGTTTCTCTCCAAATTAGTTTGGAGATAAACTCTACAAACTCCTCGTATATCTTTTTTTTTTTTTTTTTTTTTGTAAATTTTGAAAATCTAATCGTTGAATATTATGTTCCTTATGTTCTTAACATGCATATCAAATTTCGTTCAAATTGGATATTATTTACAATTTGATCAAAACACTTATTTTTTATACATAATTTTAGATCATAAAAATTTGTTATCTTAACATTTGTTTGATGAGATAACAATTGATCTTTGATCTTCTTAAAATTTTACATGCATGAAGAATATAATAAAAACATGCAATTTAACGGTTAAATTTTCAAAATTCACACTTAATATAGAGATATACAAAAAGTTTGTAAAGAAACTTTGTTCTTTTTTTTCTAAGTGACGCGAATTGATGACGTAGAGTTATTTTAGAGCCATTAGATTTAATGGAAGGTTATGATTTAAGCTATTGCACCCCGTGCAATACCTAGAGTATTGCACGGGATATAAATCCCATTGTTTAGTATAAGGTACAAGATGTACTTACAAGTAAAATGTAATTTCAAGCAGTCTTTTTTTTTTTTGACCAGTTAAAACACTGCAAAATTTCATTCAACTTATCTAGTTTATATACAACTTCTTAAAACTTCTACTTTTTCAAAGTAAAACTATATTTTGGCTTAAACTTGTTTTTCTAGTCCAATAATTCAATGCAAATAAATTCTCACAAACGAGCTCCGGACAAAAGGACACAATGGCATGACATCATGAGAATTGTCAAGGAGGGGGCAGTTTAAGTTGGTAGAAATTCTCTCTTGTCACTAAATAGTGTTCAAAATTAGCTCTACTTGGAATCTTTCAAGCAAATTGTCTCAAGCAAATTACATCATGATTGCAGTGAAGAGAGGCTTGAATTGGTGAGACATTTAATCGGCCACGATATTGATATGAAACAAGAAAAGCATTACAATGCTTCCTTGTACAGAGTCAAATGTATTTATTGCTTGTCTTTGTTCTTTTTTGACTTTAGTTTTTTAATTTGAAAAACACACATATAGGAGAAGAGAGATGAGATAGGAAAATGCAGTCATATATCAATACCAAAATTGCACTGAATGCGACAGTTAGTGTCGCGGAGCAAGTGATAAACTCCTTCTCAATATCACACCTTGCTGATGTGGGATGACTCAACAACACTGAATTTTTTTTATTTTAGTTGGTGCTAAATGTTATGCATTTACTCTGTTTAATATGGAATCATTGAAATTTCATTTTCACGAAACTTTTTACATCATATTCAAAATTGACAGGATATAATTACCGATTGACTAACTAATCTTCATGGTTTTAAACTTTCAATGATCCATGTACAATGACTTAAAATCAAACTTTAACAATAAGTTTTTAACTCAAATGCTAATTCCTAGGGTGTTAGCTATCCAATGATTTTTACTGACTTTTTGCCTTTATTTAATTAAGTAAATTTTCTTTCAAATCCCACAGGTGTGTAACCTAAGAAATCAAGAAGGCAAAAAATCAAAGTTCCATGGTTGGAAATACGGACAAAATAAAGCAATTACCTAACAATTATTTGGAGAATATATTAATAAAACATATGCAATGTATGCGGATAAAGAACGAAAAAAGAAATCTAAAGGATGAAACTTTGAAAAGAAAAGTTACAATACATCTTCACCCATGCCTTTTTTTCGAGTTTTGTCTCTCATTTATAAAATAAGTCATATTCAGGCCATCAGAAATCTCTCTCTCTCTCTCTCTCTCTCTCTCTCTCTCTCTCTCTCTCTCTCTCTCTCTCTCAAAGACTGTTAGAAATTATTGAAGTGTGTGCGCATTAGGATTTAGGAATCCTTTCCCAAAATTGCATGACTATTGGAATCGAGAATGTATAACTCTTTCAAGCATTTAATTTCAAAACACTCTCAAATCCATAATCTCTGCATAATTAACACCAAACTCTACCAACACGAGTAATTCTTAGACACTCTTTGCACACAATGAATGATGCTCTTTCTTTTCGTATGTATAGTGAGGTCTACTCATTAAATTCGTGTTGTGATTCACCATGATTGTGAAAAGAGGGAGCACTATTTCGCTAATACTCTGAGAGTTCCTTGAGATTTTCTAACCAACTTTGATCTTGTATCTAAGAGGCAAAAACTGGCTAATAAATTTTCCCAATTTGGCTTAACCAAATGTTTAGAAAATGCCTTGTATGTCGCACAATTGACCATTTCATTTGAGATGTTAGGAGTGTGCAGCGAACCCACTAACTCGCCAAAACCGACTCGACCCAACTCAACTCGCTGGGTTAGGTTGGTTTTTAGGGCTTGGTGGGTTGGGTTGGGTTACTAATTTTTTTTATTTATTTTCATAGTGAGTCGGGTTGGGTTTGGGTCATAAAATTTCAAACCCGACCCGACCCGACCCACCCATATATTTAATAAAATTTTTAAAATAATTAGTTCTTCCTATCTTATATAAAAGCTAATTAATTTACACAAATCCTAGTAAATTACTATTATTGTTTAGTCATTAGTGTTGTTTGCCTTTAAGGAATTACATTGATACTAATCTTTAAGTTTTTTAAATATATTTATATTTATATTTTTTTCTACTCAATTTAATAATAATAATAATAAAAATTGGTACAACCCATAGGTTCAACCCGACCCATATGGATTGGGTTGAACTTATGTGATGGGTTGGGTTGGGTTGAATTTTTTTTAACCCACCATGATGGATTGGGTCAAAAAATCTCTTTAATCTGACTCAACCCGATCTATGCACACTTCTATGAAAGGTAGATAATGCAATCTATTATGAGCAAGCCAACAAAATGTCCTATGTACTGGAGTCAGCTTAGGCGGCAAATCAAAACTACAGACTGTACTTGACCATCACTTGGAATTTTCCACATGAAAATAAGAATGAGATGCAATTGGCAATAAACTCAAAAAACGTAATGTGCAGAATAATGTATAACTAAATGGGATTATCAAAAAAAAATATTGTATAACTAAATGGACGTGGATTTCAAGGTTTTCACACCTAACCACGCTGTTCTAGTCCCCACAAATTTGTTTTAATATGAACTGGGCCTTATATTAATTAATTATAAAAACCACATTGTCAATGTTAACCTTTGTCGGAAGTGTGATTTGTACGTAGACCCCAGTGCATTATGAGTAGGAGCTGTACGTTAGGCCATCAACTTGACAACCTTGCAGTGGGGTTAGATAAATAAGATTTTCAATAAAAAAAAAGAAAAAAGAAGAAGAGAAGCAGATAATTAGGTAATGACAATGATTGAAACCATTAACTATTTCAAAAACTAACGTTGTCAAGAAATTTTCCAATAGATCCATTCAAAAAAAGAAAAAAAAAATTGGCCAACACACATTTACAATGATACAAAAAATTAATTATTTTCAAAAACTAAATGTGTCAAGAAATTGGCCAATAATTCCATTCAAAAGAAAAAATAAAAAAGAAAAAAGAAATTGGCCTACACACATTTACAATGATACAAACCATTAATTAGTTTCAAAAACTTAAAATCTCTTGTTGTGGAATAATATACACGTGGATTGAAACCTACTTTACCACATTAAAAAAAAAGAATTAATTAAAAGAAGCTGTCAAGAAATTGATCAATAATGCATAGCCGACATCATTTACATATGGGCTACGCGTACTAATTATAATAACATGGACCGGGCAATTAATATTACTAGGATATATAGTTTGCAAATGAAATTTTTGCTTGGTCTGAAACAATCATATATGACTCTTTCTGCAACACATGCAAATACGAGAATGTTCAAAAGTCCAAGATTGATGCTACTATTTAATTAGTTTAAATGGTCCCAATCTTCAGTGTAGTTTTCATTAAAATACCAACCAAAGACTTTAACAACAGTAGAAAGTTTCTTCCAAAACTAGATCACATAGTAATCTACCGGTATATTTTTTTTAATCTTATTGTTCATCTGGACTATTTCAGAGAGTACAAAATGTATTTAGAGTTTACTGGGGTCCCACTGGCCTCTATTTTTAATTACAAAAAAAGGTACAGAACTTTCAAAATTATATTATATTAATGGACTAATTCATAATCAGTTAGGCTAGAAAGCATCATATATTATTAAAAAAATGATTTACTCATTGAAGGGATGGCTATATAAAGTGTCAGGCTTGCCTCAGTGTTCACTCACAAACTAGTCTAAATCTATTCTAAGCCATAGAAGTCACCGACGCGTTGGGACTTCTCTAGTGTTGCTCAAAAAATGGCCAATCTTTGGCCTCACCTCGTCTATGCATTGGCACTAATCTTATTAGCTACCAATGTAGCTGCCGATGATCACAAGCCTTACATTTACGCTTCTCCACCTCCACCACCTTACGTTTACAAATCGCCACCACCACCTCTACACCACAAATCACCACCTCCCTACCACTACAAATCACCACCACCACCTCCACACCACGAATCACCACCTCCTTACTACTACAAATCACCACCACCACCTTCACCATCACCTCCTCCACCTTACCATTATAAGTCCCCACCCCCTCCTTCTCCATCTCCACCTCCTCCTTACGTCTACAAGTCCCCACCACCCCCATCTCCATCACCTCCCCCTCCATATGTCTACAAGTCACCTCCACCTCCATCACCCTCACCACCTCCTCCCTACGTTTATAAATCCCCACCTCCCCCATCACCATCCCCTCCTCCTCCATACGTATACAAGTCACCACCTCCCCCATCACCATCCCCACCTCCTCCATACGTTTATAAATCACCACCACCACCATCTCCATCTCCTCCTCCTCCATACGTTTACAAGTCTCCACCACCACCATCACCCTCACCTCCTCCTCCTTATATCTACAAGTCACCACCTCCCCCATCTCCTTCACCCCCACCTCCTTATGTCTATAAGTCACCACCACCCCCGTCACCTTCACCACCTCCTCCCTATGTCTACAAGTCCCCACCACCCCCATCTCCATCACCCCCACCTCCTTATGTCTACAAGTCCCCACCTCCTCCATCTCCTTCTCCCCCACCTCCTTACGTTTACAAGTCACCACCCCCACCATCACCCTCACCTCCCCCTCCTTACGTCTACAAATCTCCCCCACCCCCATCTCCATCACCACCTCCTCCATACGTTTACAAGTCACCACCTCCTCCATCTCCTTCACCTCCTCCTCCTTACGTTTATAAGTCACCTCCACCACCTTCCCCATCACCTCCTCCTCCTTACGTTTACAAGTCACCTCCACCACCATCCCCACCACCACCACATCCCTACTATTACAAATCTCCACCACCTCCCACTGGTTACTAGTTAAAGTAATCATGATTTGTAATGTTTTGTTTTGCAGATTATAATTTGTTAAAAGAGAATAATTGCTGTTGAAGTAATCAGATACTGTCATTAGGTTTGGTTTATTATTATGTACTTTGGTCCAGTGTCAATCAAGGCGACCTAGTTGAGACAAGTGGGAATAAAACAAAGGTTGAATTCGAAGGACATTGACGCTTTAGCACGTTCTTATGCAAAAATATATAATTTTATTGTAATGAGCTAATAATATATAAGTTTGTGATTTCTTTAATTGGACACGAGTTCCATGCACGTATGAATAATAATGTCTCTTGTAATTCTTTTTCTATAATTGGATCATGTTCTTCCATTCCATTTGTGGTTGACTCTCTCTCTCTCTCTCTCTTTCATATTTTTACTATTTTAGGCAATGGACAATTGCTATAATCGTAATCAAGATCAATAAGATGTATGAACTTGGGAAACATGAGCATAGTCCCAGGGAATGAGGGATGGTTATTCTTGACTTAAAAAATGTTATAAGTAATACTACAATCACAAATTATTTTACAATATTTTGACAAATTATTGTAATAGAAAATTTTTACTGATTCTCATCTTGGTTCACCACTAACATAATTTTTTCATTTACCAATAACTACTGACCATGTCAGCAGTTTATAAATATTTTAGGTTACAAACTTTAATAAAAAAAAAATATGTACTAAGATTCTCTAGAGTTTTTAGTAGAACTACACAGAGAGCTTATAAAATCATATCCATTCATATTGCATTAAGTGGATCGGATTTTGACTCATTGTCAACATTTAACAAATTTTAGCTATTTTAATTTGAAAAATGCTATGTTTATGATATTTTTACAAAAATATTACAACAAATCCTAAATGACTAGTTTGCTTAAATTATAATCCGTAACAATTTGTAGGATTTATTATGGATGTAACATTATTCATTACCATATAGCATCTATTTAACTCACTAATAACGTGAGCAAATCCAATATATCCATTGATTTCAAATTAGATTGATTCGATTTCAAAAACCTTATCCCTAAGAATTTTATTGATAGCATGACAACTAACCAATCGGACAAAACTGTCCACACCCCACATTTGGGTGGACGGCTGAGCCTTCGGCGGCTAATGAGCTTGAACAAAGAGAAGGAAAAATCTCAGAAAAATTCACACCCAAAATACATAAATCTAACATTAATGATTATTGACTATTGATACATGATTCAGGCTATTAAAATTAATTAATTTCTATTCTATTTGTTATTTTATTATCTTTATTATTATTACCAAATAAATTAATAAAATAACTGCAAATACAAATAGGGAAAAAGGGAATGAATCCACTTTTAGGAATCATTCAATATTCAAAATGATTGTCTCAATGTATCATGTAAATTTTTTTATTTTTTATTTTTTTATACAAGATATAATTTCTACTTTAGCATAATCTAAGTATATATGTGTGTAGCTCCCTTTTGGAGACTTGAACCTTGGCCCTTGCCCTCCACACCCCACAAACACTTATACTTGTGGAATGACATTTGAATAGAGAATTAAATGTCATTTATTGATCTTTACATACAATTCAATTAAGATATTGTAAGAAATAATGGTTTTTTTTTTTCTATTCTCTTTTGGTTTGAGAATTGAAGGATTTTTTATTGGGTTAATTCAAAGAAAAAAAGAGATTATAATTACTCAGTCAAAATAAATACAAATATCTTTAGGAACAAAGAAAAAAAAAGTTTGTTATGCTTAATATCTTTAATTTGATTTGTATTTGTCTTAATTCCGCTCTTTCTTCAAGCAACACACAAAATTTGTATTTCGGTTTTCAGCTGTATCCAAATGGACTCTAAGAGTATCAATAAAAAAACGTGTGTGAAAAATGTGTTGGCAGTCTTCCTCCTCACATGCTTGGTGTGTTAAGCAACAAATCTACTTTGAACCCATATGTTGTGATTAATTTGTGTTGATAACGACTGTGCTGGAATTGAGGTCAATCAAAAGAGACATTTTAGAGTTCTTCTAAACAACATCAAAGATTTGTGTTGAGTTGCTCAAATCAATGAGAGAGAGAGAGAGAGATGATTCTATAACTTGAAATTAAAAGAAAGAAAGAAAGAAAGAAAGCTACTTTGTCTTAAAAAAAATGCTAGGTATCAGTGATGACTCTAGAAGTTTTTTTAGGAGGTTATTAAAAAACTTAAATTAAACAAAATTTAATAAAAAGTGAACTTGAAAATTATCGACAAAAAAAAAAAAAAAAAAAAAAACTCAATTCCATGAAGTTTTATAATTTCCTTCTACGAGTTATTTTATTTTGAAATTGTTACATTATAGTTGTAAGTACTCAAAATGTGATAGTTCAAGCCCACTAAGAACAATGATGCTTTATTCTCCAAATTGAGCCCAAACAATATAATTTATGTAGGGAATGGGAATGCAGTCCAAAAGTAGCTTAGGATCAAGCTTTGGATAATGTCTGAAGGGTTCAAAGTGTAAATCTGATTTTGACTCTGTTAAGTATGGTTGATTTTTGTTGGTGTTACCTAATACCTATATATGAATGTAGGCATAGACTATTGTGTTAGTATGAGAGCACTAGTGGTAACTTGTAATACTAATAAGTAATTAATAATAGATTTTTGTTAGTATTGTACGTGAATGTAGGCCTTAATTTGCATGCGCTATACTTAAAAAATAGAGTAGTCAAGTTAAAATTTAATTAAGGCTCCTTATAATTATTTATATAGTTCATTTCTACTTGCTAAACACCTAATTTGAGACTCATCGCATGCCCTTAAAACACACTCATGCATTCCTATCCAACCCAAATCCATTCAAGTCAAGCTATCTCATGATTCACATATGTCTATTTGTTAATGATGCATATTTTTATGATTTTCTCGTGTGATTCCATGTTCTCAAAACAATTTTGAATTCGTTTACAAAGTTTAGTTGAATTTTTACAGAAAATTAGCTGAATTATTGGATATTAGTTTAGCACAAGTAAATAGAAAGATCCTCCTGCCCTCATATGCTCTTATTTTTTTAAAATAATGGACCACGTACATTCAGAATTGGATAAAGGAAGCAAGTAGCTCTTAAATTGCTTAAATACGTTGTGGGACAAGTACCATAAAATTTAAATTAAACTTGACCTACCAGCTTGTTTTTCATAATTTGACCAAGACCAACAAGTACTCCAAAACCTTCGCCAGTTAGACACCATATGTAGTTGTCTTTATCAAATTCATCAATAATCAAAATGTTTTTTTTTTTTTCTTTCTCAACTAGCCTTTCGTCTTCAACTTCAAGTACTGATTAATGAAGGGTACATATATCTAACTGATTGTGATGTGAACACTGGCCTCCAATAATATATCATGACAAGTTGAGAACCATATACATTAACATTAATCTTTAAGTTATCCACCGGCAAGAAATGAAACAAAAAATCTCGGTCTCACTATCGTTTTCCAAAATTTCATGCATATTATTATAAATGATTAGCAATATTTTAATCACCGTTAAGCTCTTGTTAGTATTTGAATGATATCTTAAAATCCACTGCTTCTACAAGGTCTATGTCAAAACTTTTGTTATGCACAACTGATATGAGAGAGAGAGAGAGAGAGAGAGAGAGAGAGAGAGAGAGAGAGAGAGAGAGAGAGAGAGAGAGAGAGAGAGAGAGAGTAAAACTGTGTATTTAATATGATTAATTACAATTGTTATATGTATTTTTTTTTTACAAGATAAAAATTTTACTTTGGTCTAATCTAAATGTATATGTGTGTGAAACTCTCTCCTGAAGACTTGAACCTCGGCCCTTGTCCCTCCACACTCCACAAGCACTTATACTTGTGGAATAATCATTGACTAAAAGTATGCGGTGGTAATTGTACATGTACCTTTAAGTGTGAA
The DNA here is from genome assembly GCF_040712315.1 of Castanea sativa. Taxonomy (NCBI): domain Eukaryota; kingdom Viridiplantae; phylum Streptophyta; class Magnoliopsida; order Fagales; family Fagaceae; genus Castanea; species Castanea sativa. The sequence continues at coordinate 51,878,551 of NC_134020.1, read as the reverse complement.
TACTTTTTTTGTTTGATAGAAAATATTCAAGATGGGCTCAAGATTTATCTAATTAATGTAACTTTTGTCAATGCTAATATTAATACAATTATTTTCTATTGGATATGATTTTTTAATATATTAGGTATATTGTTTTCTTATGTCCCATGCAAAATTGAAAAATGATTAGAAATTAATAATTATTTCATCTATAAAATGTTTAAGTATAAATTACATTTAGACTTCTAAAGTCTACTACAAAACTAAACGAGTTCTACTTGATTTTCATTGTGCCCCAAATTATCAAAATAATTAATACTCCCCCTTTGCCCTTCTTTTGATGATTGAAGTCAACACAAGAAAAGAAATATATCTTTTCTTAGTGATATTCCAAATTAAAAAAAAAAAAAAAGAGAGAGGTAAAAACACATTTTAATACCTTAACTCAGGTAGGTCACATGACTACATGAGTTTAAAATTTATAAAGTAAATTGTAACCAAATGGTCCCAAAAAAAAAAAAAAACTCACATCTTCTCAATGTTCTCATAGCCAAAGGGACTAGTAAACATATATGCACTCTAGTGATCACACATCTACACAAATGACAAAGCAATGCTACCTCCATAGCCAAAGGGTTCTCTGTCATATATATGATCATATTCCTTGTGCTAACAACCACATAAAGCTGAATCCAACCCATTCGAGACCTATTCAAAATCCAAATACACTCACTATTCCACACTATCACCGCTCATATATCCATATATAAAAACAAAACCACAAAGTTATCATTCATACATACTTCATAGCCCTTCAGTTTTCAACCATATATACCTAACTATGGTCGGCAAATCCACAACCTAAATGGCCTACTACGATCCTCATAGCATATTGACGAATTTTGACGTCGTATATCATGAGGGGCCAAAGGGATTATAGTGTTATTTATTTATTTAGATAATTTGAGGGTGTTGTGTATTTTCTCGAAGATCAAGTATAACGAATCTAATTATTTTAATTAATCTCAAAGATTTCAGTGTCTAATTTACGTAATGTTGAAATATTTTTGTAAAATGTATAATAATTTATTTTAAATTTTGATTAAACATTCATTTAAGTGAATATATGAAATTAGCTTTACTATCACTGATAGCATTTTCGTTTTAAACTTAGAATTCAAATCTAAGTAATAATATTTTTTAATATACATCAAATCTAAGTAATAATAGTTTTTAACATTGTTAGGGTTATGTGTTTTGATATTATCAAACTATGCCAAATTATATGTCTTTTATTGAGTTTTGATATATCTTAAAATTGTAATTGAAGATGCAAAATTTGCTCAAGAAAAGTGATTTTTCAGCACATTTTCAGCACATTTTCAGCATGTATCTTGATAGAAGCTCGATACCTCCTCAAAACCTACTGTCTCCTCAATACAAGCTCGATACTACCTCAATACATCGAGCTTTGCAGATCTGCAAAAATCAACAACACGAGAAAACCCATAACTTATTTTTTGAAACCCGAATTGAGATCTGTTTGAATTGATATTTAAAGGACATTAGAAGTCATCTATTAAAAGACTTTTTTAGAGAGAGAGAAGCACTCTATTTATGTGACTAGGGTTTTGTAACCAATTTCTCTATTTCACTATACCTAAAAGTTTCAAAGAAAATCTGAAAATATATACATTGGTGAAGAAGCTGAAGTTATAGCAGCCATCATATACATGTGAAGAAAACCTTCAAGAGGTTCTTGAAGTCAATTGGAGGTTTCAATTGTGATTGTGGGTGGAGCGTTCATATATTAGAGAGTTCAGAGGTCTTGAAGTGGTAGAAAGTTTAATTCTACTATAAGTTCATCTACTGAGATTGTAGAGTTTAGGGAAAAAGGTTTTGTAATGGATTTTAAACTTCTTTTAATTTATTATAGTGGATTGTTTTTTGGGAGGGTTTTCTCCTAAGTTTTTTATTGTGATACTAGTTTGTTTCCTTAGTTTTATTGAATCCTCATATCTTATCTTATTTACTATCTCCACTATGAATAATATTGATATTTGTTTATTTAATCAAGAAAGATTTATAATAGATCTAATTTACAACTTGACTTTAAAACTTGTTAATTCTATAAACCAGGGTTTAAATTTCTCATCAAATATACATCTATTTTCATTCCATTAATTTCATAGCTTAATTATCTTTGACCAAAAACTTATGGAAAATGCTAGAGATAAAAAATATTTTACAATTTTTTTTACAAATTGTTGATGTGGTGAGTTATTATTGGTAAGTGAAAAAAATGATGTTAGTAATCGGCTCAAATGAGCACCCATAAGAATTGGCCAACATACATTTACAATGATACAAACCATTAATTAGTTTTTAAAAAAATAATGAAAATTTTATTATAAAAAAATGAATTAATTAAGAAGAAGAAGCTGTCCAGAAATTGATCAATAACGTATAGTAGACATCATTTACATATGGTCGACGCGTTATATTGGTGCTAATTATAATAACATGCATGGACCAGGCAATTAATATTGCTAGGATAGTTTGCCACTGAGTTTTTGCTTGCGCTTGGTCTGAAACGATCATATATGACCCTTTCTGCAACACAAATAAGAGAATGTTCAAAAGTCCAAGATCAATGCCAATATTTAATTAGTCTAAATGGTCCCAATCTTCAGTGTAATTTTCATTAAAAGACCAACCGAAGACTTTAACAACAGTAGAAAGTTTCTTCTAAAACCAGATCAAATAGTAATATAGTCGTTTTTTTTTTTTTTCCCTTATTGTTCGTCTGGACTATTTCAGAGCACAGGTACAGATAGATTTAGAAGCTACTGGGATAGTGGGATCCATTGGCCTCTATTTTCAATTACAAAAAAGGTACGAAACTTTCAAAATTATATTAATGGGTTAATTCATGATTAGTTAGACTGGAAGCATCATATATTATTAAACAAATGAATTACTCATTGAAGGGATGGCAATATAAAGTGTGAGCCTTGCCTCAGTGTTCACTCACAAACTAGTCTTAAATCTTTTCTAAGCCATAGAAGTCACCAAAGCGTTGTGACTTCTCTAGTGTTGCTCAAAAAATGGCCAATCTTTGGCCTCACCTAGTCTATGCATTGGCACTAATCTTATTAGCTACCAATGTAGCTGCCGACGATCACAAGCCTTACATTTATGCTTCTCCACCTCCACCTCCACCGCCCTATGTTTATACATCTCCTCCACCACCTCCTTACTACTATAAATCACCACCACCGCCTTCACCATCACCTCCTCCACCTTATATTTACAAGTCTCCACCTCCCCCATCTCCATCACCTCCCCCTCCTTACGTCTACAAGTCCCCACCTCCTCCATCACCATCACCTCCTCCTCCTTACATCTATAAATCTCCTCCACCACCCTCACCATCCCCTCCTCCTCCTTATATCTACAAGTCACCTCCACCTCCATCACCTTCACCTCCTCCTCCTTACATATACAAGTCCCCACCTCCTCCATCACCCTCACCACCTCCTCCCTATGTTTATAAATCACCACCACCACCATCTCCATCTCCTCCTCCTCCATACGTTTACAAGTCACCACCACCACCATCACCCTCACCTCCTCCTCCCTATGTCTACAAGTCACCACCTCCCCCATCTCCTTCATCCCCACCTCCTTACGTCTACAAGTCACCACCACCACCATCACCCTCACCACCTCCTCCCTACGTCTACAAGTCACCACCTCCCCCATCTCCATCACCCCCACCTCCTTACATATACAAGTCCCCACCTCCTCCATCACCATCACCTCCTCCTCCTTATATTTACAAGTCACCTCCACCTCCCTCACCATCCCCTCCTCCTCCTTATGTATACAAGTCCCCACCTCCCCCATCACCCTCACCACCTCCTCCTTACATTTATAAATCACCACCACCACCATCTCCATCTCCTCCTCCTCCATACGTTTACAAGTCACCACCACCACCATCGCCCTCACCCCCACCTCCTTATGTCTATAAGTCACCACCCCCACCATCACCCTCACCTCCCCCTCCTTATGTCTACAAATCTCCACCACCCCCATCTCCATCACCACCTCCTCCATCCCCTTTACCTCCTCCTCCTTACGTTTATAAGTCACCTCCACCACCTTCCCCATCACCTCCTCCTCCTTATGTTTACAAGTCACCTCCACCACCATCCCCACCACCACCACATTCCTACTACTACAAATCTCCACCACCTCCCACTGGTTACTAGTTCAAGTATACTAGCTAGAGGTTTACGTAAGTATATTAGAGGTTTACGTAAGTATATTAGATGGAAGCCCTCTTTTATTTTCATTTCTAACTTTTTACCTTAACTCTTTTTTCTTTCTTTTAATTTTACTTTTACTTTCTCGCATCATTAATTTATAATAATAATTTGTTCCATTTTGTTTTGCAGATTATAAATTGTTAAAAAAAAAGAATAATTTCTGTTGAAGTAATCAAATACTGTCGTCGGGTTTGGTTTATTATTATGTACTTTGGTTTGGTGTCAATCAAGGCAACCCAGTTGAGACAAGAGGGAATAAAACAAAGGCTGAATTTGATGGACATTGATGCTTTGGCATGTTCTTGAGCAAAATATATATATGATTTAATTTTAATGAGTTGATAATATGTAAATTTATTATTTCTTTAATTCGGCATGAGTTCCATGCACGTATGAATAACAATGTCTCTTGTAAATCTTTTTCTATAATTGGATCATGTTCTTCCATTCCATTTGCGGTTGACTCTCTCTCTCTCATATTTATACTATTTTTAGGTAATGGGCAATTGCCATGTTCTCAATCAAGATCAATAAGTTGTATGGATTTGGGAAACACGAGCATAATCTTGAGGGAAGGGGGGATGACTACTTTAAAAAAAAAAATAATGCTACATTTACAAATTATTTTACAATATTTTTACAAAATTTTGTTATGACCAACTTTTTACTGATGTTTATCTAGGGTCATAACTAAAATCACTTTTTCATTTACTAATAACCATTTACCACATCAGCAGTTTGTAAATTTTTTTGTATATCTAGCATTACTCATTAAAAAAATAATATAAGTAATGCTACAATCATAAATTATCTTACAACATGTTTACAAACTGTTGTTGTAACCAATTTTTACTGGTTCCCATCTGGATCCACTGCTAATATCATTTTTCACTTACCAATAATTACTCACCATATCAAAGTTTATAAAAATTTTAATTTTAAATTTTTACTACAAATTATGTACTAAGATTCTCTAGGGTTTTTAGTATAACTATGCCTTAGATTTATAAAATCATATCTATTTATTTTGAATTAAGTGAATCGGATTTTGGCACATTGTCATTATTTAATAAATTTTAATTATTATAATTTGAAAAATGTTACGTTTACAATATTTTCACAAAAATTTTACAATAAATCCTAAGTTATAAATTGTTATTTGTGGAGAAAAAATAATTTCAATAGTAGACTTAATTATAACCAGTAAAAATTTGCCACATAAGTCGTAGAATTTACTGTAGATGTGATATTATTCGTTACCATATAGCATCTATTTAACTCACTAACAACGTGAGCAAATTATCTATCCATTCATTTCAGAGTAGATTGATTTGATTTCAGAAACCTTATCACAAAGAATTTTATCGATAACATGATAGCTAACCAATCGGACAAAATTGTCCACACCCCCACGGCTGAACCTTAGGCGGGTCATGAGCTTGAAGCCTAGAACAAATAGAAGAAAAAATCTCATAAAAATCCACACCCAAAACACATAAATATAACATAAACAACACACCAAGTTTGTACTCAAGTCCTGATCAAGCTAAGGCCTAAGAGTATCAATTAAAAAATGTGTAGGCAGTAGCAGTACTCTTCCTCCTCACATGCTTGGTATAAGCAACAAATCTACTTTGATCCCTCCCATGCTGTGATTAATTTGTGCTGATAATGACTGTGTTGGAGGCGAGGTTGATCAAAAGAGACATTTCGAAGTTCTTCTAAACGATATCAACGATTTGTGTTGAATTGCTCAAATCAGAGAGGAGAGAGAGAGAGAGAGAGAGAGAGAGAGAGAGAGAGAGAGAGAGAGAGATGATTCTATAACTTGAATTTGAAAACATAAAAAAGAGAGGAGAACAATAAAAAGCTACTTTTTCTTTAAAAAAATATATACGCTAGGATGGCTCTCAAATTTTTTTTAGGAGATTGTTAAGAAACATAGATTAAAAAAAAATTTAATAAAAAGTAAACTTGAATTTATCAAATTGTTTATACAAAAAAAAAAAATAAAACTTAAATACATTAAGTTTTATAATTTCCTTCCAATGTAGGCTCTAAAATTTTTTACAGCATAGTCATTAAAAAACCTGAATTAAACAAAACAAAAATATAATTTTTATATACTGACATCACAAAAAAACCCACAAAATATATAAAGTTTAAATTTTCTTTCTATGACTTCTTATATATTGAAATCATTGTCTGATATTTTTATTATCAATATTATTAGCTACATCTTTTTTAATGAACACAACGAAACAATTATTAAACTATTGATCTCCCATTTAATTTCTAACATCTTGCTTAGATATGTAATAATATAAACAAAATGCATAATCATTTTTTATGATTTGTTCCAACCAATTTTTGTATTCCTTAAACTAATTAGGATTAATTGACTCAATGCTCTACTAATTTCTTTTTTAGGGAAATCGTGGCCAAGAGGTTGTCAAGAACCTCTTTGTAAGATGAGAAATTAATTTGCTCATAGCCTAGGATTTAAAAGAAAATGATTCAAGTCAATACAAATTTGCTTAGAAGGTGAATCTTGTCATAGAAGTAATTTTCTCATAAGAAAATTATTCATAGTACTAGCAAAAGAATAAATGACAAACTATAAGTTCATCATTTAATATATTCAAAATAAGCATTCAGCCATTATATTAATCATGTTTAATAAAGTATTCAGGTATTACTTTAGTGCATATTTGTGCATACGAAATGTCACATAAATTCATCTAGCAAACACTAACAGACTAATTTATTTGAAAAGGTGCATTTTTTAGGGAAAAAAAACAATTTTAAAATATGCATTTTGAAATCACAATTTAAAAAATCAAAATTAAACATTTGATTTGGGCTAATTTGTATTTGTTTGGGCAATTTTTGAGAAGTACTATGCCCATAATATTATTACAACAAATTCTAAATGGTAAATTATTACTGGAACAAATTTGAACATATTTTTGAAATTACCTTTTTACTCATTAGTAATCTACAACTTATAATTTATTTGTGAAAATGTTGTGAATATAGCATTTCTCACAATTTTTTGTTTCAATCTTCAATGGATCAAAATTTTGGAGAAATAGCAATTTATTTTAGAAAATTGCAATTTTGGAGAAATAGAAATTTTTTATTTTAGAAAAAAATAGCAATTTTAAAATATGCAAATTTTATTCTTAAAGGGCTAAAATTTTTATTTATGATGTTCAAGTTTTTACTTAGGGTGGTCAAGATTTTTTTTAGGGTGATCAACAACCAATATTAATTTAAAATTTAATTTTTTAAGATATATAAAATAAAAAAGTTCAAGTCAGGTGGTCACATAACCACCCTAATTAACAAGTATAGCTGCCCCTATTTCCTTCTACGAGTTTTTATTTATTTATTTTGAAATATTTACATTATAATTCATTGTCGGTTGTAATTATCTATTATCAATATGCTTAGGTGTCTCCATTTTATTTTGTTAAGTTCATATAGCATTTTTTTTTATGCAATCGTTATTATTTTTATAAAAATATATTTAACTAAATGACAAAATGTAACCCACTGGGACTATATTATTTATTGATCCACATAGTGACACATATCCATATATAAATATTATACTAAGTCTTTACTCAACCAATCAAATACTCGAACAATTACTAACTTTTTTTTTTTTCTTGAATAACTAACATAAATAACACCCTAAGTGTTTAATTGTTATATGGTTTTGGACTAGACTGATAATCTATGATCTAAGTGTAGATATATATATCTGAGGGTAAAATAGACTAACAGAAAATATTTTATTTTGAAGTCAAGAGGTTCAAATAGACAATGGAAAAGTACACCATGTTTCCGTAACATGAGTCTTCCACCTCACAGGAGTCTTCCACCTCACATGAGGGTGGACCCCTTATAATCATTTATATAGTTATGCCACCTACTCAATGACTCGAAAATTTTAGAAGTATAAATCTGATTTTGACTTTGTTAAGTATGGGCGATTTTTTTTTTTTTTTTTGGTGTTACCTAATACCTATATATGAATCTTGGTATAGACTAGTGTGTGAGTATGAGAGTACTATTTGTACTAATAATAAGTAACTAATAGATTTTTGTTGGTATTGTACGTGAATGTAGGCCTCTGCATGCACTATACTTGAAAAATAGAGTAGTCAAGTTATAATTTAAGACTCCTTATAATCACTTATATAGTTCATTTCTACTTACTAAACACCTAATTTGAGATTCATCACATGTCCTCAAAACACACTCATGCATTCCTATCCAACCCAAATCCATTCAAGTCAGGCTATCACATGATTAACCATAAGTCTATTTGTTAATATTGCATATTTGTATGATTTTCTAGTGTGATTCCATGTTCTCAATTTTTTTTTGAATTCGTATACAGAGGTTTGTTGAATTTTTACAGAAAATTGGTTGAATTATTGTATATTAGTTTAGCACAAGTAAATGGAAAGATTCTTCAGCCCATGCATATATGCTCTCATTTTCTAAAAATAATGGACCACATTCAGGATTGGATGAAGGGAAGCAAGTAGCTCTTAAATTGCTTAAATAAGTTGCTGGACAAGTATCTTAAAATTTAAATTAAACTTGTTCTTCATAATTTTGTTGTTAAGCACACATTGACCAAGACCAACAAATCCAAGACCTCCACCAGTTAGTCTCTATTAGTACACCTCCAACCTAGCTAGTAGCTGTCTTTAGCAAATCCATCGATAAACAAAATGTTTCTTTTCTTAATTAGCATATCGTCTTCAAGTACTGATTAATGAAGGGTACATAATATCTAACTGATTGTGATATGTACACTGGCCTCCAGTAATATATATCATGATAAGTCGAGAACTATATATATTAATATTATTCTTAAAATCCACCGGCAATAAATGACAAAAACTATCTCGTTCTCACTCTTTTTCCAAAATTTCATGCATATTATTAAAAATGATTAGCAATATTTTAATCACCGTTGAGCTCATGTTAGTATTTAAATGATATCTTAGAATCCACTGCTTCTACCATGGTCTATGTCAAAACTTTTTTAATACACAAGTCCTTGCCTAAAGAAATCACTTCTATTCTCGGGGACCAATGAGTGTTAATTAACTTTTAAATCAGATAATATTTCCCTCCTTAATTATTAGTATAGGGAGTATTCATATTTAACTGTGTATTCAATATGATTAATTACAGTCTTATATGTAACTGTGTAAGTGTGAATACTTTTTTGTATGATAGAAAATATTTAGGTCGGGCTCAAGTTATGTCTAATGTAATTTTTATCAATGTTAATATTACACTATTTAATAATTTTCTATTGGATATGATTTTTTAAAATATCACATATATTGTTTTCTTATGTCCCATGCAAAATTAAAAATTGATTAGAAATTAATAATTATTTCATCTATGAAATGTTTAAGAGTAAATTCATTAAGACTTCTAAGGTCTAGTGGTCTGCTACAAAACTAAACACGTTCTACTTGATTTTCATTTTGCCCCAAATTATCAAAATAATTAATACTCTCCCTTTGCCCTTCTTTTGATGATTGAAGTCAACACAATAAGAAATCAAACATATCTTTTCTTACTAATATTCTAAATTCAAAAATGAGGTAAAACACATTTTAATACCTTAACTCTGGTTAGGTCACATGAGTTTAAAATTATATAAAGCAAATTGTAACCAAATGGTCTTAAAAAAAAAAAAAAAAAAAAAAAAAAAAAAAAAAAAAAAACCTTACATGTTCTCAATGTTCTCATAGCCAAAAAAAACTAGTAAACACATATATGCACTCTTGTAACACATCTACACATATGACAAAGCAATGCCACCTCCATAGCCAAAGGGTTCTCTATCATATGACATATTCCTTGTGCTACAACCACATAAAGCTGAATCCAACCCATTCGAGACTTGTCCAAATACACTCAATATTCTACATTGTCACCGCTCATATATCCATATATAAAAACAAGACCACAAAGTTATCGTTCATAGCCCTTCAATGTTCAACCATATATACCTAACTATCGTCGGCAAAAATTCTCTGGTTTTTTTATTTTATTTTATTTTAAATTTTAATCTTTTTTATTGGGAATATTCTACGTCTAGTACATATTGACGTTGTATGTCATGAGGTACCAAGGGGAGCACGTGTTAATTATTTTAATAATTTGAGGGTATTGTGTTTTTTCTTGAAAATTAGGTATAATGAATCTAATTTTTTTAACCTCAAAGATCTCATCATCTAGGTGTGCAATTTACGTAATGTTTAAATTTAATTTTTCTTTATATTTCAAAAGTATGCACAAAACTTAGTTAATTATGCATAAAAAAAATAATATTTTATGAGTAAGAAGCTTAACATGCATGTTAAGAATACAAAATATATGTAAATGAACGATAAGATTTAAAAAAAATATTAATTTGATAATAAGTTTTTTTTTTTTTAGAGAGTTTCAACCTATATGGTGTTCGCTTTTGATAATTGTTTTTATTATTAAACCAAGACACCAATCAGTTTTTAGTATAGGCAGAGATTGAACTTTAGATCTTTTATACAACCATCAAAGACTTTACTAGTTGAGCTAACTGGAACCCACATAATAAGTTATTTAATTATATAACATTAAAAAATAATTATATTAGGTATTACCTGATAATGTGTCTAAAAAAAATCGTTTATACCATGTATTAAACTAGTAGAATGTGAAAAGAAAAGATGCTATAAATTATAAGATATATCTTATTGAAACAGAAGTCAAATAAGATATATTCAACACATGCTTACGTCTTTGAAAGCTTCTTAATTTCCCTAGATATATACATTGTTATCATCTTGATGATAAGTAATTTTTAAATGCACCAGCTTCTATTTTGTCGGCAATGGATCTTAAGCTCTCTCTCTCTCTCTTGAATAAACAAGAAAGAGTCAAATTTTACCTTTATTAGAGCGGTGATTATCTTATAAGACCATGAAAACATGATTGGCAGGTGGGTTTAATAAAGTTATAAGATTTTTGGGTTTCATAAAGTTGACTAAAATGTTTAAATCTGAAAATGCAATATCAATTTGCCGACGTGCTGAATGCCTAAGTGGCTAACCTTTTTTTTTTGAGAACCAAATGCCTACTTTTTTTGGAAATGCCTAACTTGATTTAGGATAACTATTAACTATGCAGGAAAAATTAAAAAATATAATAGAACATGTTCCTATTAAGTCAATGTTCCATGTCACTTTTGGGATATTATATCCAATACTTTCATATATTCAACATAATTTTTTTCATTTTTTTTAGAAGAAACATAATATTTTTTTTCATTTGATCAATGATAATTAAAGCGACCATGTTCATTGGTCTGACTTCGAATAAATTTAAAATTTAATTCTAGGATACCTTTTTTTTTTAGGAAAATATTCTAGCATACCTAGCTAGATGATAAATTTTTTTTTTCGAGAAAAAAAATCATAATTCATACCACTTTTCCCCAAGAAAAAGTTAGAAATGTTCTTCATTCATTCTTGATGGATAGGGGGTTATGCATTGTTCTTGTTTCAAGGCATAAATATACTAGATTCAACTAGAGGGCTCTTGTGCCCATCATCCAAAGTTAATACTTGAAATGAAATGGAAAAAATATATATATATCTTTAAAAAAAATATTATGGCTTTACAAATTGGACACTCCATTGACATATACCAATACAAAAATGCTTTATTGATTGAAAAGATCACACAATAAATTCTGAACCCCGAACCTCAACCTAATTCACCCTCTAAACACAATTACTATTAGCTAATAAATTAAATTGTGAAATCTGATCACACAGTCAGGATGGCCGAGTGGTCTAAGGCGCCAGACTCAAGTTCTGGTCTTCGAGAGAGGGCGTGGGTTCAAATCCCACTTCTGACATTTTGTGTTTTCCTTTTATTTTTTTTATTCGTTTATGGGATTTCTATTTATATATTCTTTTATACATCTAAAGTCAAGTATTGTATCGTATTTACCAACTTTTTTGGATACGCGTTTACCAATTTTTATTTATTTTTTATTTTTTTGGATATGCCTAAAATGGGTTTCTAAAAAAAGAAAAATAAAAAGGATATGCCTAAAATATTGTTCTTTCACTTCTTCTTAATTATAATACATTTAAGTCAAGTGTCATAATTAAAATAAATAAATAAAAAGTCTAAGTCATGCAATATTGTACCAAATTTTTGATATGTCTAAAATATTGGCATTTTCGAAGTAATAAAATCCCATTGGAAATCGTATCCAAAAAAAAAAAAAAAAAAAATCCCATTGGAAAACAGTAATAGTAACAGCTCATGAGAACAATTCTTATAAAGAAAAGTGTTTTCCTTATTTTATTGATGAGATTCAACTCTTCAAGCTTTAAACCAACGTCGCAAGGAGTCGTTTTCGGTTTTCATTTTCCCTCTGCTCCTTTGATCATCAGCGTTTAGCAGGCAAATACTATGGCATATATATACACACACACTACCCACGATCCCATTTCCAAGAATTTTTATTATGAAAGGATGAAGATGGTCTAAGAGCTCATAATTCTCGGACTTGAATGCTTGAATCTGAACTCCTTTTGTATAATTGCAAGATGTGAAATAAATAAGTAATTAGTCAATTAGGTTTAATCATAATTTTTCACCTCAAATTATAATGTTTGAGATTAATTTTTGATGTCCAATTTAACAAATTAGTCCCATCATAAAAAATAAAATAAAAAAACAAATTAGTGGATATTGGGTGGTGCCGTGGAGTGCACTAATTTATCAAAGTTTATTTATTACTGCATCTTGATTTATATTATCCACCCTACCCCACTGTACTAATCCTTTCATTGGATACTAATATTGCATATTAATCTTAAATCAAAGTATTAAATATTGTAGAAATTTATAACTTAGATAGTGCAGGTGGTACAAATCTTAAGATAAGAAGTTACAATTAACTCATTAAATTTTAACTCAAAGTAAATTATATTAATAAAGTATTTATTTTGAACATATGGCCAAAGCAGCCAAATATATTTACGTTGAGTCACACATAATTTTTATTATATAATATACAATATGTGAACCTACAATTTAATTAATAATATGAATTCATAGCTGTCTTTTAGAGGTCCAAATTTCTAAAAGTTTATTATTAAATTTAGGAGAAATGCATTTTCCCTCCTTTAGTTAATCCAAAAAACACAAATTCACAAACCCCTTGAATTTCAACTTGATATATTCTCAACCCTTCCATAAAACATAAAATCCCTTGAATTTCACTATTAGACACTCATGTCTCAACCCTCTCCTTTGATCAAGATTAAAGTGTAAAAGCTAACATATATATGAGCTAAACATCATATTCTAACCAATGAGATCGATCGATATATCGTTTCTTCATGATCTTATGTAATTATGCCTTATTTAGGCCTGATGTCAAAAGCTTGATTTTCTCCTTTTTATTAGAAATAATTCTCAATAATTATATTTTTTACCTCAAAAAAATAATTTTTATCTTTATTTTATTGATTCATGATCTAATAATATTAATTTCTTTTATTACAACAAGCCAAGTAGAAGAGATTCGAAGTTAAATTTGACTCAACGAAAAAACAAAATAATAATCCATGGACTCACATAGAGCTTTTCTAGGGTATGGAAACATTAAAATTCTATTAGATAAATCAAATATTTCTTAACCATCTTCTCAAAAAAGAAAATCTTAACCATGGCAATAAATTGACTCAATTGCGTTAATTTTATAAGATTGAGTACAAGTGAAAAATTATCTCATTTACACCCCTAAATGCTTGTATATGATCTTGAAGGACTTGTAAGGCCAGTGTTATTTGTGGTAGTGTACTGCAAGTGTGTGGTGATGAAGATGAAGCAATAAATATATATATATATAGCACATATTAGCAAACCACACACTAGTGACATTGAACTATATATTGAAGCAGAAATAGAACACCATAGCATATATAGACTCCCCAAGGCCCATGCGCAGGGTTTCACATTTCTGTTCCTTGTGTGCCACATTCTGTTCCTGTTATCAAATCTAACCCTTTTGGGCCTAATTGCATGGTGGGATTAGCACTAACCCTTTGTGTATAGTGACATTTTCTACGATAGTTGTTAGAACATAATTGAATGATTAAATTAAAACACACACACACACACACACGTATTCCCTCATAAAATATAATTAGCTCTATCAGTGCTGATACTGATTGATCTATTTGTTTAGTATACGTCTTCTGTTTTCAAATATTAGCTGGTGCAGTGGTGCTGTCCCATAATTTAGTGTCTTCGATATGCAGGCATGTCAGCCATGAACAAGTCTAACATGGATAGTGAAGAGGGTCCTGTATAGTTTGGTAATTAAGCACTCATTAGCTTGTTCATCACCCTAGAAAGCTTGTTTTGAACGCAAACAGCTCTAAATTATCGTTTAACTATATTGATCAGAGAGAGAGAGAGAGAGAGAGAGAAGATATGAAGAAACTGCATGACAGAAAAATTCGAAGTCAAAATGCTGGCCTTCCATCAATTAAACCGTGTCAGACTTGCTCCAATTTGCCTATTTTAAATTGAAAATAGAATGTTCTTGCTAATTTCTGATGATTTTTTTTCCTGTTTTTAAGATCGAATCTTAATCCGTGAGTAAGGGCAGAGCCACATGCATTTGAGTGGAGAAAACTGTCCCGTTGAATTGTTTTTGGGAAAAAACGTGAGAGTAGTTTATGTTAGAGATTATGGTCCAAAAAGTCCAAAAACTTATCATAAAGTGCAAGTAAATTAAGTTTAGGGTTAGTAGTCTAAGGTTAATTTAGGGTTCTTACTATATAAACCCTACATTGAAATTATTGTGATGTGTATAAATGATATAGTAAGAATGTCATCATCAATGGTGATGATGTTGTGATCGGCAGTCAAGTAGGTTCGTCCAAATGAGTCAACAACCACGTCCCTATGCCTGCATTTGTCGTGAAAATCCCTCCTTATGTGCTCACTGGTGTGGTGTCTGCCACAGAGTTTCCGATGATAAAGTCAACGTATAGAAGCTTTAAGATAGTATGAAAGCTTAGAATATCAGAGCTACGATGTATTTGTATACTAGTATGTGTGTATGTACCTTGTTTGGTTCTGAAGGGTGTTTATATATGGCTCCATTGCTTCTAGCCATTGTGACCTTTAGTGTGGCTTTAGTGCTTCTTTTGTAACGCCTCTGGACTCATTAATGTGGGTTTTGATGAGCTTCCAACGATCTGACAGCTAGTTTGTAACTATTCAAGATATTGAATCCTCTATTAATGGTTTTCCTTCCTTCGTCCACGAGGTGGAGGGGTGGATGAAGGTGCTTAATGGGTTCGTCTGGGCAAGGAGGTTCGTTGGGCCTATCAGTTGCCCCCCAGGTTCTGTGGTCGTCCTTACATGTCATGACGACCATCAGAAGATGAAAGGTTTCTTGTCCGGACATGACTCTTGGGGTTCCGTTCCGCATTCAATGTGCAGTGGCGGCGCCGTACGCATCGTGGGCTCGTGGCATGTTCTAACTGGTGGAGTTAATACCCCCACTCACGTGTCTCTTGGGTTTCCCGCTGATTTTCGGGTTTTTTGTGCCTAGTTTTTAAACCTCCTTTCTTTTCTCTTTCTTCTTTACTCTCTCTTTTCTTCGCCATTACTGCCCTGTGCTTCTTCTTCTCCGAGCTATTCCTTCTGTGATTTCTTGCGTTTTTCCTTTCTGGGGTTGCTTTTTCTTGAGGTATGGCTTCTTCTCACCTTCTTTACTCTTCGTAGCATAGGTAATTTGTAAGGGTTTCTGATTTTTTTTTGTTTTGTTTTTTTTAAAAGGAATTTGCCCTTCTTTTTTTCATTTCTTGGGTTCCATGGTTGGTAGCTCTGAAGTAAGGATGCTTTGCCCCTCTGTCTCATTTCTTTTTGCGCGTTTGAGGGCTTCTCTAGGAGTTTCTCGCACCTTTTGCCCTTTAGTTGAAGGTTTTGTGTTTGGGGGTAGTAGCTTAAGTGTAGTTTTGGCTGATCTATTCCCCTTACTCCATGAGTCTGTGGATTGGTTTGAGGGAATAGTGGGTGAACGGCGAATTATGTCAGAAGTGAGGTCTAGTGAGCTAGAAACGAGGTTGTCATCTAGCGACGACCATGTTGAGGTGGAGGAGGATATTGCGGCTTCTGGCCTAAGAAAGATTAGGGCTTTTCGTGCCCTTGGAGAGGTATGTGGCCTAGACACCGAGACACTCTCCAGGTTTAGGAATAGGTTTCAATTCCCTGAAAGGGTTAGGGTTTGTCTTCCTCTTCCTCATAGAGAGGAACGGGCATGTCATTTTTCGCCCAGAGAAGTGTGTTTCTATGAGGCTGCCTTCCTGTATGGTCTTAAGTTTCCCGTCCATCCATTCATTATAGAGCTTTCGAATTATTTCAACATTGCTCTTGGGTAACTTATGCCAAACTCATGGAGGATTGTGATTAGTTGTATGGAAATTTGGATGGCTGTCACTAAGGGGGACATGATTAGGGTGGACGAGCTCACATTCTTGTACTGTTTAAAGGAGTTAAAAGAGAAGGGGTACTATGAACTTGTGCCCTGGGTCAGAAAGGCTAGGATCATCACGAATCTACCATCGTTCTTCCGATATTGGAAGTTGAGGTTCTTTTTTGTGTTCGGGGACAAGTGGGAGACTCCTTCTGATGAGTTCTGGGGTGACATTCCTAGGTTACTTCATCGTTGGAGAGCCCTGTGTCTAGGTGTGTCATCCTTCTACAAGTCTTTCTTTTTACTGCCTTTCTTTTTTTATTATTTTTTTAACCTCTCTATTTGTTGTGCAGTTAAGAAGTGTCCAAAGCTCAAGAGTAGGTACAAGAGGTGGGTTGAAGCGGCTATTGACTACGCCAAGACCATTGACGATTTCGACGATTTGGTCGACCCCAGAACCTTAGCTCGTCACTGCCTTAGTCTAGAGCCTTCTTCCTTCATTCTGCATGCCATTGAAAACGAGAAGAAGAAGAGTAAGTGTTTATTTAGTTCATCGCTGTCTTTTTTTTTTTTTTAACAAGTGTTTCTCTTTCGCAAAGATGACGATAAAGTTCAACCAATGGATGTATGCCAAAATGAGGGCCAAGGAGCCCTTTTCCAACCTCGGGAAGAGGGTGGTGCGTGTGGTGGAGAAAGGGGTTTTCATCACTCCAGCTACCTCCGTCCCTGAAGTGACGAGGACTACTTCCCCAGCAACCTCGGTGGAAGAGATCACCCCACACTCGAAGAAGCAACGCGTGGCCGACAAGGGAAAAGAGAAGGCCAACTCCCGCTCATCCGTCATTTGGGACGACGTTGGCCTTGCACTGACAAAGGCACAAGATGTCTTCACTCCTGAAGAGTTTAAGGTCCTCTTTGGCATGCCTTCTAACGAGATTGTGGGTCGTCATATCCACAAGCTCGTCCAGGTAATGTGCTTGTGCAAGTTTACCTTTTCCTTTCCCTTCTTTTGTATTGTTTTGAAAGTTGGATCTTTTTTTCAGGTACGGGCGGAAACCATTCACATTACCTCGGAGTACTTGAGCCATGAGGCAAAGGCTGCGTCAATGGGGTCCAGGGTGAAGGCTCTGGAGGCAAAGAACTCGAAGCTGAGGAAGGATCTCATTGCTACCATGGACGAGGCCAACACTGCCAAGGAGAAGGCTAAGGTCTTGTTTGACGATTTGAGGGCCGAAAAGCAGCTGACCCTAGAGAAGGATGAACAGCTCCAGGCTGCAAAGGAGAGAGTGAAGACTATTGCCGCCAAGTCCGTTGAAGCCTTTCAACAGACTAATGAGTATAATACTGTGCTCTTTAGTTGGTACTACAAGGGCGTCAAGCTCTTGCGGCGGTACCTCATTATGCACCCCACTGGTGTAGATCTTGAAAACCTGGATCTGGAGGAGGTGAACAAGGATACGGTGGCGGACGAGGCTTCACAATCTGCTGTTGTTGCTCTTGAGGAAAATGTTCCAGAGCCTACTCAAGCTGGTGGTGATGGGGTTGAAGCTTAGTGCAAATACTCATTTTTTTGGGTGCCTAGTGTGTTTTTGGGCTTTTAATTCTATCTCTAGAACAATATTTGTTGCCAAGTGTTTTTAGGCTTTTGATTCGGACATAATATATTCATGTTTTACTTGCTTACTTTCCTACTTCCATTGGTTTGTTCTTCGGTATGCTTAACACTTCTTATCTGTATGTGGTTCATGCTTTTTACCTGCATCTTTGCCTGTTTGCCCCTAGGTTAGGCCTGCATCCGTCTAGGCGGAATTTCATTACTTAGCCACTTTTAGGTGTCTTATGCCCATTTAAGGGATTTTGTCATTTGACTTCGTCAGTAATTTACATCCGTCTAGGCGGAATCTTATTACTTAGCCAATTTTTAGGTGACTTACACCTATTTAAGGGATCTTGTCACTTGGCTTCGTTAGTGATTTACATCCATCTAGGCAGAATCTTATTACTTTGCCAATTTTTAGGTGACTTACACCCATTTAAGGGATCTTGTCATTTGGCTTCGTCAGTAATTTGCATCCGTCTAAGTAGAATCTTATTACTTAGCCAATTTTTAGGTGACTTACACCCATTTAAGGGATCTTCTCATTTGGCTTCGTCAGTGATTTACATCCGTCTAGGCGGAATTCTATGACTTAGCCAATTTTATTTTACTTACATATGATCAAGGAATTTTGTCATTTGACTTCGTTAGTGATTTACATTTGTCTAGACAGAATTTTATCACTTAGCCAAGATCTTTTATTACTTCTAGGCTTGCATACAGTACATTGAGATGTTAGCTGAATAGTACTTTTATTACTTTCTTTCAAATGTGAATACAATCGTCTGTTACATTTATTGGTGGTACTTCTTAAAATGCTCAATATTCCACAGTCGTGGTAGTTTCTTCCCGTCCATCGTTTCTAAATGATAGCTGCCTTGTCTTGAGTAATGGATGACATTGTAGGGTCCTTCCCAGGTTGGACCAAGCTTCCCCTGGGTTGGATCCTTAGTAGCAAGTGTGACTTTACATAAGATGAGGTCCCCTATGTGTAGTCACCTGAGTTTCGCTCTCTTGTTGTAGTACTCGGTCATCTTCTGGTAATAGTTCGTCATCTTCTGGGATGCTCCATCTCTTACTTTGTCTAGGCAATCTAGGTTGACTCTCAGCTAATCATCATTGTTGCCTTCACTAAAGACTTCTCTTCTCATGCTGGTGATTCCCACTTCGATTGGAATTATTGCCTCGGTGCCATAGGTAAGCCTGAAAGGATTTTACCCTGTCGGGGTTCTTGCTGTAATCCTGTATGCCCATAGATAGTTAGGAAATTCTTCTGGCCAAGCACCGTTTGCTTCCTCCAACCGAGCTTTGATGATCTTGAGTAGCGTCTGGTTTGTCACTTCCGTCTGTCTGTTGGCCTAGGGGTGACCTGTAGACGAAAATTGGTTCTTGATCCTTAATCCTGAGCAAAAGTCTCTGAAGCTTTGATTGTCAAACTACCGCCCGTTGTCCGATATGATCGTCCGTGGTATTCTGAATCTACAAACTATGTTCTTCCACAAGAAGTTCTGGATCTTTAACTCCGTGATGGTTGTCAATGCTTTTGCTTTAACCCACTTTGTAAAATAGTCAATAGCGACCAGTAAAAACTTTACTTGTCTCTTACCTCGTGGTAGTGGGCCCATGATGTCAATTCCCCACTGGGCAAATGGCCATGGGGAAGTTATTGGCGTCAGTCTCTCTGCTGGGATGCATTGAACATGTCCAAATCTTTGACATTTGTTGCATCTCTTGACAAACTCTCTTGCATCCTTCTACATAGTATGCCAGAAGTAACCTGTTCTGATGATTTTACTTACCAAAGACCTTGGGTCTGCATGATCTCCGCAGATTCCTTCATGGACCTCCTCCATGATGTACTTGGCCTCGCTTTCGCCGACGCACTTTAGGTAGGGTATGGAAAAGCCTCTTTTGTACAGGGAGTCGTTCATGATAGTGAACCTGGCTACCCTACTCTTGACTTTCCTATCTTCCTCAAGTCTTGTGGAAGTTTTCCATCTTGGAGGAAGGATAGAATTGGGGTCATCTAACTGTTTTCACTCTAGATTGCGAAGGTGAGGATTTCTTCAATGCTGGGGCGCTACTGGACTTTCATCTTTAAATATATGCTTGTCGGCCCTGCTCCTGATGACGCCTGTCTTACTATCTCGTCTACCCCCATATTCTGGCTTCTAGGGACTTATATGACCTCTACCCGATCAAATTCTTGGGTCAAATACCTCGTTAGTCTCAGGGCATCCTTTCCTCATTTCCTTCATATTCCTCATTTATTTGCCCCACAACCAGCTTTGAATTGCTCTGGAGAAGCAGGTTTTTGGAGCCCAATGCCTTTCTAACCCTTAGTCCCGTTAGTATTGCCTCGTACTGAGCTTCATTATTGGTGGCAGGGAACATCAGATGAACTCCATACTTGAGCGTCTCTCCTTCTGGGGTGATGAAATAACCTCTACTACAGCCCTCTTTCGGGCTGACGACCCGTTAGTCTAGATTGTCCATCTTTTTTCTTTGTCCTTGTCTGGGAGTGTAAACTTGGCAATGAAGTCTACTAGTGCTTGCACCTTGATAGCTATTATGGGGTGGTACTCAATATCGAACTGGCTAAGCTCGATTGCCCATTGAATCATCCTTCCTATAGCCTCGGGCTTGTTCATTGACTTCTTTATGGGTTGGTCCGTCATTACTAGGATAGAATTCACTTGGAAGTATGGGCGCCGTTTTCGTGAGACTACAATCAAGGCAAATGTAACCTTCTCGATCTGTGGGTATTTTGCTTCAACTCCTTGGAAGGCTTGATTGACATAGTAGACTGGGAGTTGTGTTCCACCCTCCTCCCGAATCAAGGCTGCATTCACAGCTGTAGCTGACATTGCCAAGTATAAATACAGGTCTTCTCCTTCTTTGTACGGGCTCAAGAGGGGTGGATTGCTCAAAATATTGCTTGAGCTCCTGGAAGGCTTTTTCACACTCTTCCGTCTAGGTGAAAGCTTGCTACAACTTTTTGAAGAAGGGTGGGCAGTTGTCTGTTGCTTTAGAGACGAACCTGTTGAGTGTTGCTATTCTTCCTGTGAACTTCTAGACTTCCTTCACAGTCTTAGGCGACGTCATCTCTAGTATGCTTGTACCTTCTTTGGGTTTGCTTTTATCCCTCTCTAGGACATCATGAACCCTAAGAACTTCCCTGATGCTATACCAAAGGCACACTTGCTGGGGTTCAACTTCATTTGATACTGCCTGAGAGTAGTGAACGTCTCTTGGAGGTCATCCAAGTGAGCAAACTCTTGCTCTTGACGAGCATGTCATCCACGTACACTTCCATGTTCCTCCCGATCTGTTTGCTGAACATCTTGTTTACTAACCTCTGGTAGGTTGCTCCTGCGTTTTTCAGTCCGAAGAGCAATACCTTGTAGCAGTAGAGCCCTTGGCTTATGATGAAGGCAGTCTTCTCCTGGTCTTCTTCTGCCATCTTTATCTGATTGGATCTTGAGAATGCGTCCATGAACGTAAGGAGCTTATTTACTGCTGTGGAATCCACCAGCTGATCTATCCCTGGCAGGGGGAAGCTATCCTTTAGGCAGGCCTTGTTCAGGTCCGTGAAGTCTACGCACATCCTCCATTCTCCTTTTACCTTCTTTACTACGATGACGTTGGTTAGCCAGTTCGGGTAGTAGACCTCATGAATGAAGTCCGCTGCTAGCAGTTTATTGACTTCGTCCATGATTGCCTGGTTTCGTTCTAGAGCAAAGACTCATCGTTTTTGCTGGATAGGCTTTTTCTCTAGATCTACATTTAGCTTGTGTTGGATGATCTTTGTGGATATGTGACTCCATGTGAAAACGTCTAGGTTGTCCTTGAGGAATTGGACTAGTTTCTTTTTCATTTTTGGGCTCAGAGTCGTCCCTACCTTTGTAGTCTTCGTTAGTTCCTCGTCTACCAGTTCTACAGTCTCTAGGGCTACCACCTTCTCTTCCTCCTTCTCCTTGATCATCCACATATGGTTTTCCTTTGCAGCTAACGTTGCCTGGTAGCATTTCCGAGCTAGTACTTGATCTCCCTTTACTTCGCCTACACCATTTTCTTTAGGGAACTTTACCTTCAGGCAATAGGTGGACGTGGCTGCCTTCTAGCAGTTGAGTGTAGGCCTTCCAATTATTACCTTCAGGATCCACTTTTAGCTATTGAAAAGCAGAGAGATAGATGATGTCCGCAAAGATACTGTTGTCTATGAGGATTCTCCTAGTGTTAAACCCTTCGATCATAAGCATTATAACTAAGGGGTCATCATGCGGCTACTTCACCTTTCAGGCATCTTCTGTGAACAGGATGTCCCTGTCTATCCTCCTTTGTTTCAAGGGTGGTACCCTGTGGATACTGTTCACTTGCCTTCATTGTGACTTCTTGAGAGATCTGAACGACCCCTCTGTTAATGGTCCTCCTGTGATCGTCGTTATCTCCCCTATTGCGCTCTGTGGACGATGGGACGTGTGGTCCTCATCCCTCGAAGAGGCTTCATGCTTGTCCTTGTTATCTCCTCTAGACTTGCTAGAGTCTCCCTTCTTCACAAACTTCTACAACTTCCCTTTTTGAATGAGCTCTTTTATCTGCTCCTTCAAGTCTCTGCAATCTTTTGTGTAGTGGCTATGATCCTTGTGGAAACGGAAATACTTCTTGTCGCGCGCATTAGGTGATGAGTGCAATGGCCTTAGTCACTTGAGGTAATGCTCATCTTTGGTCTGCGGCAAAATTTTATCAATAGGCATAACTAAAGGTGTGAATTTTACCATCCGAGGGGTTTTATTGTCCTTCCTCTTGTTCCCGTCTATACCCTGATAATCTCCTCGCTCTTTTTTTTGTCCCCTCCAATCTTCTTCCTTTCTTTCCCTCTCTTTGGGTTTCTCTTTGTCCTTTATTGCTGTTAGGGCATCCTCGGCGTTCATGTACTTCTGCGCCTTCAAGAGCATTTCTGCCATCGTCCGAGGAGGGCTTTTCGCAAGCGAGACCAAGAACTTCTTGGATTTTAATCCGGCTTTAAATGTTGTTAGCTGCACCTTGTCATCCGCCTTATCTAATTCTAAGGTCCCTCGGGTGAAACACTTCACATATGACCTCAGAGTCTCCTTCTCTCCTTGCCTAATGGTGAGCAGGTGGTCTGCTGGCCTTTTTGGGTGTTGTCCTCTGGCAAAGTGGTGTATGAAGGAACTGCCCAATTGCTCGAAGGTGTCGATGGATGATGTTGGAAGCTTAATGAACCATTCCTTTGTTGCTCCTTTGAGAGTGGTAAGGAAAGAACGGCACAATATCTCGTCAAGGGGCTATTGGAGGCCCAGAGTTGTCTTGAAGGTGTTAAGGTGGTCCAAAGGATCCTTTAGACTGTCGAACTGCTCAAGTTGTGGAATACAAAACTTTGAAGGAATTGGGCACTCCAAAACTGCTGCTGTGAAGGGTGAGTTCGTCCTTCTGACCATCCTGTCCAAGCTCTAGTTTGTCTTTTCCTGTATTGCACTTCTTAGCTCGTTCATTTCCTTTCTCATTTCCCTGAGGAGGTTCGAGCTTTCTCCTTCCGGAGTAGCTGGTCATTGGCAGTCATTCCTTCTTTGGTTGTCTCTGTCATCATCTCGGTTGGTCCTAGAACGATTATCCTCTTGCTGCAGTCGTAGCCTCCTCTATTGGTTTTGTCTTGTGAGCTCCTCCACACTGGCTGTGAGTGTTTGGATTTACAGGGCTAATGCTGCATATCTTGGGGAGTGTTGGACTCCATCTGGACTTTTGAGTTTGAATGGAACTACGCTCTCGAACCTCAGTATGAAAATGTCATTTCCCATAAACGGCACCAAAATGATGATGTTGTGATCGTCAATCAAGTAGGTTCATCCAGATGAGTCAACAACCTCGTCCCAATGCCTGCAATTGTCGTGAAAAGCCCTCCTTATTTGGTCACTAGTGTGGTGCCTGCCATAGAGTCTCTAATGATAAAGTCAGCGTATAGAAGCTTTAAAAAAGTATGAGAGCTTAGAATATCAGAGCTACGACGTATTTGTATACTAGGATATGTGTATGTACCTTGTCTGGTTCTGAGGGGTGATTATATATGGCTCTATTGCTTCTAGTCGTTGTGGCTGGCTTTAGTGTTTCTTTTGTAACGTCTTTGGGCTCATTAATGTGGGTTTTGATGAGCTTCCAACGGTCTGACAGCTAGTTTGTAACTATTCAAGGTATTGAATCCTCTATTAATGGCTTGTCTTCCTTCGTCCACGAGGTGGAGGGGTGGACAAAAGTGCTTAATGGGTTCGTCTGGGCAAGGAGGTTCGTTGGGCCTATCAAATGGTTTTCCACTATGAACATAAATCATCAAACCAAACAATGTTAAGTTCTTGCTTCCGTTTTTTTCTTCTTTTTCTTTCAATTACTCAACATCTTTAGTGATTTAAAATTTTACAATTTTTTTGAAAATTATCATATATAATGTACTAAATTCAAAACAACATTGAAATTCAATTCAAATCCAAATCCAAATTAGCTTTTCATTATAATCTAATTTTACACCAAGTTTTCATTTTTATTTTCTTAATTTTGATATCAAGTGACCCGTTCATAATACTCAATACAAAATTAAGTTCGAATGGATACTTTACTCATCTAAGTAAAATAACATCATCATCATTACTGTTAACTTAGTTTATTTAATTGTATTGATTGAAATAAGATGAATGTTAATAATTTTTTTTCTTTAAATAAATTAAAAGATGACATTATAATTAATTGAAGTCCTTCAACTTCCTATTTCTCAACTAATCAAACTACATGATCAATTCGATTGTTAATTTAGCTGGAATTTGTATACTTCAATTGACTCAATTGTTAGTTTTTATACGCATTATGGGTAGTTTTGCCATGGTATTTGATTCTTTTAAATAGATTAAATGAATTTTTTTCATTAGACAATCTCGAGTTGTTTTCTTAGAATATTTAAATATGGTAATTTTATAGCTAAAAAATTTCTTAGCTGATTTTATTTTATTTTTAAAAAAAATTGTTGGGTCGAAATTGTGCATTAGATCATAAATATCATATTAGCTTGTAACCACATGCATACTTATAGATTGATGCATTTAAAAATAAACATAACTCAATCCATATTAAAATTCCTACCTAAGGATTTATAAGGATATAAGGATATTATTTGATTGTGTATGCAAATTGTTCATTCTTTTTTTAAAGGTAATAGAATTTCAACCTATAGCATACTCTCTATGATAACTATTGTATAATCCCGTGCATATGCACAGGTACATTTAAAAACAATTACAATTACATGTATATATGAGTTCAAATTAAACTTGATTTAAGAATTACAACTGTGGGGAGTAAAAAGACCCTGATGGGAATATGGGCCATTGGGCCATGCTAAGGAAGGCCGACCTGCTCTTGGGTTTAGGACTTGTCAGTACTACGGGTCGGCCCATACGCTGAGGATCCGAGGATCCAGCCGAGGGTGAATTTCCCTTCGGATGGATACCGGAGAACCTGGGACTTCATGGTAAAGGTTAGGGAATGACACGGTCAAGACTATTGGTTAAAGGGGGTGAACCCTTGAATGCCCTAGAAGCACCGATGTTAAGGAAATACCAAAGATAAAGGCTGTCACCTCCACATTAAAGACCCTGCACCTACCACCCTGGCCGCATTAATGGGGAAGTGACACCTGAACAGTGGAAGGGAAACTTCTGGTTACTATTCAAAGGCACTGAGAAAAGAAATATCTAGGCTAAGGGGGAGTTGGGGCAACACGTGTACAAAGTATCAAAAAGAAGAGTATTTAAGGAGCAATCTAGAACAGAAATGGAGGATCCCTTTTTGTAATCTAAAAGAAAGAAAAAGAAAAAAGAGAAAGAGATAATATAAGAACTGTTCTCGGCTTACGTCCGAGCAGGTTGATTTACAGTATTCCTTGTTGTTTTTAAGTGTTTACAATCTTTGGCTTGTCATTTAATCCTCAAACACTTCTAACCTGGGTTTCAAGCCCACACTTTACAAATCATATTATTTAAGGCTCATTGGGCCTGAGCCCGTAACTGTTCTTGGGGCCAAGTGCAATTGTGCACTTACAATTGGCGCCGTCTGTGGCAAAATCTAGTCTAGAAGAGATAGGGATACTATGGCAGGCTTAGGTGCTCACCATGCAGAGTTACAGGGATCACAGCCGGAAGATCATTTCGAACGTCTTGAACATCGAAGGGATCGTGAGGGGAGTGTCCATACAGAATACCCAGGTGTTAGCCATATTCATGAGGGGGGTAGCACCACCCACGATGAGGGTTCTAAATCTATGCAGAAGGAAATCAACCGTTTAAAGAGAAAGCTACGCCGCGCCAAGCGTAGGTTTTCACCGTCCTCATCTAATTCTTCCTCAGAGGAGGATAGGGGAGCTGGCTATAGCTCAAGGTCGCGCTCTCCCACCAGTGCAACATCTTCCGGTGAGGAGGACGACCAGCCAACTCGCAGACGTAAGAAGCCTCATTCTAGAGGCTTAGGTAACGATGCTATGAGTAGGGCGTTGCACCAGCTCTCTAAATCTCCATTTGCACGGAGGATTGAGAAAGGAAGGCTTCCCAGAAGGTTTACCCAGCCCACTTTCACCATCTATAATGGCCGGACTGATCCGGTGGAGCATGTGAGTCACTTTAACCAGAAGATGGTGGTGCACTCTCACAACGAGACCCTGATGTGTAAAGTTTTCCCCTCTAGCCTGGGACCTGTTGCTATGAGGTGGTTCAACGGCCTTAAGTCGGGGTCTATAAGTTCGTTTGGGGAGCTCACTAGAGCATTCGCTTCACGGTTCATTACGTGTAGCAGAGTACCTCGGCCATTGGACTCGCTGTTATCCATGACCATGAGGGAAGGGGAGACGTTGAAAGCATACTCCGATCGTTACTAGGAGATGTTTAATGAAATAGATGGCGACTTTGATGAGGTGGCGCTTAATACCTTTAAGGTAGGCCTCCCTACTGATCACGACCTGAGAAAGTCTTTGACTAAAAATCCTGTTCGCAGTGTACGTCGCCTCATGGACCGTATTGACGAGTATAAGAGAGTGGAGGAAGACCAACAGCAAGGAAAGGGAAAGGAGAAGGTTATCCCGCAGGAGAGAAGGGATTTCAGGTCGGACAGATACCACAATAACAGGCCGAGGAGAGATTACGTTGGACAGTTCGCCTCGGCAGCACCTCAGGCCATGAACATTGTATTCCAGGAACTAGTACATCAGCTGCTGGAGAAAGTTCGTAAGGAACCCTTCTTTAAATGGCCTGATAAGATGGCAGGAGACCCTGCGAAGAGGAATCAGAACCTCTTTTGCCAGTACCACCGGGATGTGGGCCACACTACCGAGAACTGTCGGACCCTGTGGAACCATCTAGAGCAGCTCGTCAGTGAGGGAAAGTTAAAGCAGCACTTGTGTCAGCCCACTGGGCAGGTCAGTCAAGTTGGCTCAAATAACCAGAGGAACAATACATCTCAGCCAGCATTGGGAACAATTAATGTTATCTTCGCTGCCCCTGGTAGAACCGGCTCAGGTCCCACTAGGGTGATGGCGGTTTCCCATCCTCAAGCCGAGGATGTGGGTCGCAGGCCGAAGAGGTTGAAGGGCACTTTGCCCGTCTTAGACTTCTCCGAGGAGGATAAGGTAGGGACTATCCAGCCCCATGACGATGCTCTTGTGGTCACCCTCAGAATAGGGAACTATGATGTGAGAAGGGTGATGATAGATCAGGGCAGCGGAGCAGATATCATGTACCCTGATCTATTTAAGGGGTTAAGGTTGAAGTTGGAAGACCTTACTCCTTACGATTCGCCGCTTATAAGCTTTGAGGGGAGAGCCGTTGTGCCAAAGGGACAGATCCGTTTGCCCGTTTAATCCGGCTCAGAAACGGTTGAGGTGGACTTCATCGTGGTTGATGCGTACTCTCTATATACAGCCATCCTTGCCAGGCCTTGGCTGCATGCGCTTGGAGCCGTCTCCTCTACCTTACATATTAAAGTTAAATTCCCCTCGGGGGAATGTGTTGAGGAAATTCTCGGCAGCCAATCGGTAGCCAGGCAGTGCATATCGGCTGCAGTACTGCATCAGACAGAAGCCGAGTCTTCGGCTTTGATCACCAAAGACTTATAGCAGTTAACGGCTCCTGATTCATCTGGAATGGTGACAGGAGATGAGACACATTGCGAGGGGTTAGAGAAGTTTCCAGTAGCCGATGACCCAGAAAGATTCTTCCAAGTCGGTGTACTTTTGCCACACCAAGAGAAGATGGAATTGTTAGAATTTCTGAAGGAAAATATTGATGTTTTTGCGTGGGATCCTTATGAAGCTCCAGGCGTCGATCCGAGCTTCATTTGTCATCATTTAAATGTCAACCCAGCTATTGTTCCGAGAAGGCAACCACCTCGGCGCTCCTCCAGAGAACATTCTGAGGCTGTGAAGGAAGAGGTGCTTAAACTCAAGAGGGCTGGGGCTATCAAAGAAGCTTTCTACCCCGAGTGGTTGGCCCATACAGATGTCATTAAAAAGAAAAATGGAACGTGAAGGGTATGTGTGGACTTTACTGATCTGAACAAGGCCTGTCCCAAAGATTCGTTCCCAATGCCACGTATAGATCAACTGGTGGATGCCACTGTCGGACATCCTCGGATGAGTTTTTTGGACGCCTTCCAGGGTTATCACCAGATTCCCTTGGCATTAGAGGATCAGGAGAAGACTGCCTTCATTACACCGACGGGGAATTATCATTATAAGGTCATGCCATTTGGCTTGAAGAATGCTGGGGCTACCTATCAAAGGATGATGACCAGAATGTTCGAACAGCAAATGGGGAAAACCATTGAAGTATATGTTGACGATATGGTGGTGAAAAGCAAAACAATACCCTCACACGTGAAAGATTTGGCCGAAACTTTTCAGATATTGAGAAAGTACAAGTTGCGCCTCAACGCCTCAAAGTGTTCTTTCGGCGTGGGGTCTGGAAAGTTCTTGGGATACATGATTACTCATAGAGGCATAGAGGTAAATCCGGTGCAAGTCAAGGCTATTCAGGACTTGCAGCCTCCTCGCAACCCAAAAGAAATTCAAAAGTTAACGAGAATGATTGCCGCCTTGAATAGGTTCATATCTCGGTCAGCTGACCGGTGTCGTCCTTTCTTCCAACTGTTGAATAAGTGGAAAGGGTTTTAATGGACCGAGGACTGCGAGTTAGCTTTTCAACAGCTCAAGCAATATCTTTCTCGGCCACCCATTCTGTCTCGTCCCGAGGCACATGAGATTTTGTTTGCTTATCTGGCAGTGGCCGTCCACGCGGTCAGCCTGGTCCTGATAAGAGATGATAACGGGGTGCAAAGACCGGTATATTACGTTAGTAAGTCTTTGGGTGATGCCGAGGTGCGTTATCAACCCTTAGAGAAAGCGCTCCTGGCCGTGGTTCATGCCACGCGAAAGCTTCCCCATTATTTTCAGTCCCACACGGTGGTTGTTCTGACCCAATTGCCCCTTAAGGCAGTGCTGCGTAGCGCCGACTACTCAGGAAGGATAGCAAAGTGGGAGACCATCCTGGGGGCTTTTGATGTTAAATACAAGCCTACACCTCGGTGAAGGGCCAGGTCCTCGCTGACTTGGTGGCGAAATTTGCCGAGTCATTACTGGAAGAAACTCTAAAAGAAGCACACATGGATGAAAAATCAGTTGGTGTGATTACAGTTGCCATGCCTCCGATTTGGAAAGTATATGTGGATGGGGCGGCTAATCAGAGAGGATCTGGTGTTGGACTTGTTCTAACGTCCCCTGAGGGAATTGTCTTCAAAAAATCTTTAAGATTGGCGTTCTCGGCTACTAACAATGAGGCCGAATACGAAGCGGTCTTGGTAGGCATGAAAATGGTGCATAGAATGGGTGGAAAGGAAATCCATATCTTCTCGGATTCTCAACTGGTGGTCGGCCAGGTCACGGGAACCATGGAGGCTAGAGATCCAAGGATGCAGGAATATTTGGCCCAGATCAAGCGCCAGCAAACTAAATTTGACTCCTTCGCCTTAACCCATATCTCTCGAAGCGGAAACACTCATGCAGACTCCTTAGCCACGCTGGCAACGTCCTCAGCTCAAGGTTTACCTAGGGTTATCCTCGTTGAGGATTTACTAGAACCTTCTCTAGTCATTACCAACGCACCTCGCATCCACCTAATAAGGCCTGGACCTAGTTGGATCGACCCGGTCATATCTTTTCTTAGGAATGATGTCCTTCCTGAGGACAAATCTGAAGCAGATAAGATACGCCGAAAGGTGCCACGTTTCTGGCTGTCCGAGGACCAAAAACTGTACAAACGATCCTTTTCAGGACCGTACTTGTTGTGTGTACACCCTGATTCAACGGAAGGGCTTTTAGAAGAATTGCATGAAAGGATTTGTGGCAGCCACACTAGGGGAAGATCCTTAGCCCACAGAGCTCTGACACAGGGTTATTGGTGGCCCAATATGCAAAGAGAGGCCCAGGACTATGCCAGGAAATGTGATCAATGTCAGAGGTTCGCTCCTAATATTCATCAACCTGGAGGAGTTCTTAACCCCCTTTCCAGTCCTTGGCCCTTCGCACAGTGGGGACTAGACATAGTTGGGCCATTTCCGAGGGCAACAAGTAATAAAAGATGGCTTCTCGTAGGAACAGACTATTTCACTAAATGGGTTGAGGCCGAGCCCTTAGCAAATATTAGAGATGTTGATTCCAAGAAGTTTGTCTGGAAAAACATCGTTACTAGATTCGGTATACCACACACATTCATCTCAGACAATGGTGTTCAGTTCGACAGTAAGGCTTTTAGGAAGTATTGTGGTGACATGGGTATTATAAATAGATATTCCACCCCAGCTTATCCTCGAGGAAATGGGCAAGCCGAGGCCGCTAACAAAGTCATTGTCAGTGGGCTGAAGAAAAGGTTGGATGATGCGAAAGGCAGATGGGTAGAAGAGCTCCCTCATGTTCTGTGGACGTATCGGACCACACCGCGCAGGTCCACTGGAGAAATGCCCTTCTCTATGACTTATGGAGCCGAGGCGGTGATACCCCTGGAATCTGGTTTTCCCACCCTAAAGACGAGCTCTTTTAATCTAGAGAATAACGCGGGGCTCTTGGAGAAAGGCCTAGATTTGCTTGAGGAACGGCGCGAGGCAGCAATGGTCCAAATGGCTTATTATCAACAGAAGATAAAACGGGGATATGACGCCCACGTGAGGCTAAGGCCACTTGCACCTGGAGATCTCGTACTAAGAAAAGTTGTGGGCACCTCTAAGAACCCAGCTTGGGGTAAGCTAGGACCTAACTGGGAAGGCCCCTATCGCATTGTTTCAGTAGCAGGCATAGGATCATATCGGCTAGCTGACCTAGATGAAAGAATTGTACCACGCCCATGGAATGTAAATAATCTTAGAAGATATTATTATTAATAAAGTGTGCTTTTGCCAGTGAACATTTCAAAGTTATGAGTACCTCTGACGCATGCAGCTACTGTTCTCAAGAATCAAATAGAAACTTGGTTAAGTGTAGTCCTCGGACCACAAACCTTGTGAAAATTGATATCTTATCATTTGTTAAACAGAACCTTAGTTATGCCGAGTCCTCGGACCTCCTACTTTGGGAAAATTAACATTCGAAGTTGCTGATCTCAAGAATCAAACAGAAACTTGGTTAAGTGCAGTCCTCGGACCACAAACCTTGTGGAAATTGATATCTTATCATTTGTTAAACAGAACCTTAGTTATCCCGGGTCCTCGGACCTCCTACTTTGGAAAAATTAACATTTGAAGTTACTATCTTCAAGGATCAAACAGAAACTTGGTTAAGTGCAGTTCTCGGACCACAAACCTTGTGGAAATTGATATCTTATCATTTGTTAAACAGAACCTTAGTTATGCCAGGTCCTCGGACCTCCTACTTTGGGAAAATTAATATTTGAAGTTACTATCTTCAAGAATCAAACAGAAACTTGGTTAAGTGCAGTCCTCGGACCACAAACCTTGTGGAAATTGATATCTTATCATTTGTTAAACAGAACCTTAGTTATGCCAGGTCCTCGGACCTCCTACTTTGGAAAAATTAACATTTGAAGTTGCTGATCTCAAGAATCAAACAGAAACTTGGTTAAGTGCAGTCCTCGGACCACAAACCTTGTGGAAATTGATATCTTATCATTTGTTAAACAGAACCTTAGTTATGCCGGGTCCTCGGACCTCCTACTTTGGGAAAATTAACATTTGAAGTTACTATCTTCAAGAATCAAACAGAAACTTGGTTAAGTGCAGTCCTCAGACCACAAACCTTGTGGAAATTGATATCTTATCATTTGTTAAACAGAACCTCAGTTATGCCGGGTCTTCGGACCTCCTACTTTGAGAAAATTAACATTTGAAGTTGCTGATCTCAAGAATCAAACAGAAACTTGGTTAAGTGCAGTCCTCGGACCACAAACCTTGTGGAAATTGATATCTTATCATTTGTTAAACAGAACCTCAGTTATGCCGGGTCCTCGGACCTCCTACTTTGGGAAAATTAACATTTGAAGTTGCTGATCTCAAGAATCAAACAGAAACTTGGTTAAGTGCAGTCCTCGGACCACAAACCTTGTGGAAATTGATATCTTATCATTTGTTAAACAGAACCTCAGTTATGTCGAGTCCTCGGACCTCCTACTTTGGGAAAATTAACATTTGAAATTACTATCTTCAAGAATCAAACAGAAACTTGGTTAAGTGCAGTCCTCGGACCACAAACCTTGTGAAAATTGATATCTTATCATTTGTTAAACAGAACCTCAGTTATGCCGGGTCCTCGGACCTCCTACTTTGGGAAAATTAACATTTGAAGTTGCTGATCTCAAGAATCAAACAGAAACTTGGTTAAGTGCAGTCATCGGACCACAAACCTTGTGGAAATTGATATCTTATCATTTGTTAAACAGAACCTCAGTTATGCCGGGTCCTCGGACCTCCTACTTTGAGAAAATTAACATTTGAAGTTGCTGATCTCAAGAATCAAACAGAAACTTGGTTAAGTGCAGTCCTCGGACCACAAACCTTGTGGAAATTGATATCTTATCATTTGTTAAACAGAACCTCAGTTATGTCGGGTCCTCGGACCTCCTACTTTGGGAAAATTAACATTTGAAGTTACTATCTTCAAGAATCAAACAGAAACTTGGTTAAGTGCAGTCCTCGGACCACAAACCTTGTGGAAATTGATATCTTATCATTTGTTAAACAGAACCTCAGTTATGCCGGGTCCTCGGACCTCCTACTTTGGGAAAATTAACATTTGAAGTTGCTGATCTCAAGAATCAAACAGAAACTTGGTTAAGTGCAGTCCTCGGACCACAAACCTTGTGGAAATTGATATCTTATCATTTGTTAAACAGAACCTCAGTTATGTCGGGTCCTCGGACCTCCTACTTTGGGAAAATTAACATTTGAAGTTACTATCTTTACGAATCAAACAGAAACTTGGTTAAGTGTCGTCCTCGGACCACAAACCTTGTGGAAATTGATATCTTATCATTTGTTAAACAGAACCTCAGTTATGTCGGGTCCTCGGACCTCCTACTTTGGGAAATTTAACGTTTGAAGTTATGACCATCAATAACCAAACAAGAACTTGTCCAAGTACAGTTCTCGGATCACAAATCTTGTTGGTGTCCTTGCCCTTATCACACATGTTAAGGAAATTATTACTTCTCCATTTGTTAAAATTAGATCTTCGGTTCTTTATTTTTGAAGTGTCAAATCTGTTCAGGTTATAAAAGTTTGATCTTTATGTGAGTTATTTGCACGGTGACACGCTTTAATATCTAAAGTTATATGATAATTTTTGAAGTCATGATGGTTTGCATGGTGGAGTGACATTCCCTGTAACTACTTGTTATTACGAACTTTCATGGCAAACATAAAGAAAATAAAGTAAAGCAAAGGCAGTAATAATGAAGGCCGAATAAAACGTTTTTCATTAAGCATATACAAAGAAGAGAGATATAAAAATTCATAGACTGGGCCCTAAGCTAGGGAAGGGGAGCTTGATGGGAGCTGCTGCCATCCTCAGTACTCTTCAAATCCATTTCAAAGGTTGATAAGGCTTGTTTCCCTTTGTTTGTTGAAGGCATGAGGGGCTCCAGGCTTGGGGTCTCCTCCTTCTCGGCATCATCACGCTTGTCTTCCTCTTTATGGGAACCTTCAGGTTCTGTAGGAGTAGGAACAAGCTCTTGAACCACCGGAGGAAAAGTAGGAGAGGCAGGGGCAGGAGGGTCTTCAATTTCTTGAATGTCTAGGGGAAGCCAAATATTTTCGAGCTTCCTCAATTCAGAAACTTGAGGAACCCCTGCCATATTCATGGCCTCCCCCCAGACTTGCTGACAGTATTCACGGCACAAGGCCGCGAAAGCTTCTGTCAGCTCCTCTTGGGTTTTGATGACCCCCTCCTGATAACTGGCCTTCTTCGCGGCCTCCATGGCGTGCTTGTGGGCGTGAGCTTCCTCTTTAGCCAGCGCAAGCTCCTTTTCAAGATCGGAGCGTGCCTGTTGGATTTGGGCAAGCTCGTCCTCCTTTTGACGGAGGAGCTTACGCTGCGTCTCCACCTGACTCTCCATTGTCTTCAAGCTAGCCTTATCGCCGTCTCTCTCTCTCTTCAGATCGGCCAGCTGTGAAGTGAGCCTTCCTTTCTCTGCCAGGACCTGGCCCAGAGACTTTTCTGCTTCTTGTCTCAACTCCTGCTCCATCCCAGCACACTTTCGAGAGTCCTCCACGAACTTCTCGGCCGCAAAAACTTCTTGGATAGACTGAAAAAGGGTTAAGAAGGTTAAATGCAACGAAATGCTTATAAATAAGTGTAGAAAACAAAAGTGTGCAATTGGAGCTTACCAGAGCTAAACCCCTTTTTAACGAGAGGAATAGCTGCGGATGGCCCATCTTCTCCAAAGACTCCATGTCTTTGGGCAGCAGAAGAGACCGCTCCAGCACCTCGGCTAAGTGGTGGGCGTGGCCTTGTTGCACTGCTCTGATGCTGGAGTGGCAGGGAATAGGGGCACCGTCCAATCTCAGGTCAGGAGACCAAACGGCTGGCGCTCGTCGCACCTCAGCCACTTCTCTGATCTCCCCACTCTCAACCGAGCGGGCGCTCCCTTTGCCTTTATCTGGCTTCTGCTGCTGGGCCAGCGGCGGTTGCTGCTTTATTTTCTTTGCCTTCTCCCCACCAGCCACCTCGGCGTCCACCTTTCTCTTCTTCTTAGGATCGTCGGTGGGAGGCTTAGTGTCGGCTGGAAGAGGAGGAGGTGGTGGCAAGGCAGGATGAGCTTGGGACCCCCTCGCACCCTTCTTTGCCACCCGGGCACCTCTGTCAGACATGAGATCCTTAAGCGTGTCCATTTCTTCTTCGATTGAACTATCGTCTGAACGCGCTATCACTAGACCTGCAATCCCTGAGGCCTCGGCTTCTTCTTCTTCCTCCTCGTCGGAGAGGATAACAAATGGGTTTCCGCGAGGTCGTGGAGAGCCCTCGAACTGGAATTGTTCTATCTCCTCGTCCAAAGTGTTGGAAGAGGACACTCGCTCCTTCGGGATGGCAATGCCCTGAGAATGTACGGCGAGGGGAACTGCCGCTATGGGCTGGTTGTACAACACGGTGTGAGGGGCATCGGGGAGATCGCGGTCGTCCAAAAAGTTGCGCCGGGCTACGTTTATTTTTCTTCGCCTTCGGTCACCCGCGATTATAGCGTTTTCTATCTCCTGGAAGTCCAAGGAGATGGGATTGTACCCTAGAATCAGATGAGCAGCTCTGAGTTGTAGGTCCTCGCTGACAAACACCTCGGAGCGCAATACTCGGTTAAGATCAGCAACGTTGCAATGGCTTAAGCGTGGGCGCACGTGTTGCTTATCTGCAAAAGAAGACACCAAATCAAACGAACATGGTCAGATTCACACAACATATAGTAAACCTAAATAAATGTGAGTACGCATTTGTGTGAGTTTTAGAGGAGTTTGTGCGGGAAAGGGGAAGGTTAATCCTAAGGTGTCGCACCTGGATCTCCCCACTCAACTGGGCAGTGGAGGCCGTCATGCCAGTTCCCAGAAACGATCAGGTAGTCATCCTTCATGCCTTTGTTGGATTTGGGCAGACAGGAGATTAGCCTAACGACACTGGAGCGAGACTTAATGTAATAACCTACATTTGAAAGTTTATGGGACTCGTACAGAAAGACGACGTCGTGCCAGGTGAGGTTTAAACCCATCTACTCGTTTAGAGCATCGACACTACCCAAAACTCTAAAAACGTTTGGGAGGCATTGATCGGGACACAACCGGTGGTTGCGAAGGTACTCCCTAGTTACAGGTCTCATTGGGAGGGTCATCCCACCCTCTATAAAGGCTATCATTGGGATGATAACCTCTCCCTCTTTCCTAGAACCGGCCACGGCTTCTGCCGGGCAATATTTTAACCCTACATCGCCGGGAATGTGGTATTTGGCTCTGAAGCCTTCCATTCCGGCGGCGGTATCAACTAGACACTTAAACCTACCCATTAGAAAAGAATGAAAGGCTAAACTCTAAAGGGGAGAATATCTACGAAGACAGCCGAGGACTATATCCGAGGAGAAAAGATTAAGAATAGGGAGAGCAAGAACTTACAAAGTTGAAGGTGTGCAAATTTCCACGGTTTTGTGCAGGTAAAGTATGATTACTGATGTTTTGATGGGATTAGCCCCTGGGAAATTAAATGAAGGCGCAGGTTCCCGAAGCGTCACGATGTGCGGAAAAGCGGCCTCGAAATTATTTTCGTCCCGCCCAAATTTTCGTGGAGCAACGAGGACCGTTGGATACCCATCTCACCGTTGAACGTGGGGGACAAAGTGTAACTTACAGCAATAAATGGGCGCGTTTTTGAAAATTAAACCGCCAAGTGGCATCTTCTGGGACGCGAAACGGTTTCCACACGTGCAATCATTCACAAAGTATGTGGAGTAAGTTCTCGTCAGGTCAAAACCCTATTTTTCTCCTCGGACGTCGAAAATTAGAGTTTTGAGGGGCTATTGTGGGGAGTAAAAAGACCCTGATGGGAATATGGGTCGTTGGGCCATGCTAAGGAAGGCCGACCTGCTCTTGGGTTTAGGACTTGTCAGTACTACGGGTCGGCCCATACGCCGAGGATCCGAGGATCCAGCCGAGGGTGAATTTCCCTTCGGATGGACACCGGAGAACCTGGGACTTCATGGTAAAGGTTAGGGAATGACACGGTCAAGACTATTGGTTAAGGGGGGTGAACCCTTGAATGCCCTAGAAGCACCGATGTTAAGGAAATACCAAAGATAAAGGCTGTCACCTCCACATTAAAGACCCTGCACCTACCACCCTGGCCGCATTAATGGGGAAGTGACACCTAAACAGTGGAAGGGAAACTTCTGGTTACTATTCAAAGGCACTGAGAAAAGAAATATCTAGGCTAAGGGGGAGTTGGGGCAACACGTGTACAAAGTATCAAAAAGAAGAGTATTTAAGGAGCAACCTAGAACAGAAATGGAGGATCCCTTTTTGTAATCTAAAAGAAAGAAAAAGAAAAAAGAGAAAGAGATAATATAAGAACTGTTCTCGGCTTACGTCCGAGCAGGTTGATTTACAGTATTCCTTGTTGTTTTTAAGTGTTTACAATCTTTGGCTTGTCATTTAATCCTCAAACACTTCTAACCTGGGTTTCAAGCCCACACTCTACAAATCATATTGTTTAAGGCTCATTGGGCCTGAGCCCGTAACTGTTCTTGGGACCAGGTGCAATTGTGCACTTACAACAACGTACACATTTTTTATGCCATGAATTTCTACAATATGTAATGGTTTCTCATTAGAATTTAATTGGATCTAAACTCTTCGGTCTTCAGTTTTTTTACCTAATAATTCACTTACCATAAAAATTAAAAAATTAGATGGGACACATAACGCAAAATTGAACTCTAATTACAATTCAATTTAGAATCTAACTGAATTTAGACATTTTGATTTTTGCGCCTAATAATTCGCTTGACACACAAATTTAAAAATTAGATGAGACACGTGACTCAAAATTAGACTCCAATATATTAAGAATTCAATTAGATTTTCTCTCAGTTTTGACTATTAATATATATATTGCTCTTTATCATCAGAACAATACACTAATCGGTTTTTGTCAATTCTTTAAAACAACCTTATAAGTATATTATTTGGATTTTATGCAAAATTTTCATTCTTAATTGTTTTATTTTAGAAAAAAAAAATTTGTTACTCCTTTAACTTCATTTTCGTTATTGTGGTGCAATTGATTTATTTCATGTATAAATTTTTCAAATAAGCTATTAATAACCAATTTTTTAGAACATCGTTTGCTTTTACATTGAAATTTATATTTGAAACAATAATAATTTTTATAAGAACATTTGGATCATTAACTGTAAATTGTATGGTGCATTGTTTTCACTATACAAAGAATTAGAATCTTGTGTGCAGTCTATTGTTGTAGTGGAGAGAGTCTATGTTATAGTTAAACATTTTTTTTAGATTTAAAAATGTACAAAAATGTCATATAATTTAAATTTTAAGTGACAAAACACTAGATACAACTTAAATATGTAATGTTTAATAAAATTTGTTAGGTTCTAAGTACTTAGGAACTAATGTATTAGAACTCTAATGTGTATTATTGGCAAACCATGATCAAAACAGGTGTTTAGTCTTGTTTTAGACTTGCTCAAAGTATGTCATTCATGTAAAGTTGGAATCGAGTTAACTGCAGAAGTTACTGTGTAAATTTGCCTGGCTCGACCGATCGAGAATTAGACTCGACCGATCGAAAGTCCTGCAGATTGTTTTTTCTGTAGAATTTTCAACTCAGCCCTAAGCCCATATGACGTGTAGGGTTTTATGTTTTGACCTAGGTATAAAAGGCAAACCCTAGCCACGTTTTTGAGGTTGCTCATATTGCTGTTTGTGTGAATCTCTTGTGAGATCTAAGAGGTGCTTGTCTTCACACAAGCTTAGGATCATCAAGAAGAAGATTTATTCAAGAGCTTGATGATTATTCAGTTGCTGCCATAAGAGCTTAAAGATACACAAGCGAGAGTGCTTGTACTTGTTGGAGAATCCAAGAAAGAAGGAGTCTGTGGTCTCTGAGCTTGCACGTGGTCGTGTCAGTAAGTTTTCTACTGGTGGGTAGCAATAGGATGTTAGTGGTCTAAATCGCTATTGTACAAACTTCAATTCTTTCATAGTGGATTCAGTTTTACCTTGAGGATAGCTAGGTTAAACCCTCCCCAGGTTTTTTATCAGTTTGGTTTTCCTAAGTCATCATATATTTGTGTTTTTTATATTTCCGCAACTTTGCATGATATGATGTATTTGTGTTAACTTAGATCTGCTTAATTTACTTAAGTTAATAACTTGGCTAAATAAATAAGTTAATCCAATTGTGTTTTAAGGGGTTTAAAAACTATACAAAATTTATAAAATTGATTCACTTTAAATGGAGAATCGATCTTTTCCCTTACGTGATACCATAATGGTTTGCAAAATCTATTTCACAATATGCTATCCTTGAAGAGATAACAAACAAACTAGCTAGCCACTATTCTTGTAAAATAAGCCACATCCTTTGGTTGGGCAAGGTTTAGAATTAAACGCACTGGTAAATACTATTTTACAAGGTGGTGGATTCAACTCAAAAAATGCACACGCTTAGAATGGCTGGATATAAATCACATTAACAGGGTGTTTTGTATTGAATTTTAATCGACAGAAGTTGTTCGATAGAATCTTCATTCGGGAAATTCAGATATATTAACACTTACATTGCAACAGCAAGAGCAAGATGTTTAATTCAGCACCCCCCCCCCCCCCCCCAAAAAAAAAAAAAGAACAAGAATGTTTAGATATCCTTTGTAGTATAGTAACAATAACTTGTAGTCACGTAAAATAGCAACAATACATAGAACATATTTAAGAACATGAATTCCTGACTTACATTGGTTACATAACATAATACAATCAGTGCTTCTTACATATAGATCACATAGGATATCTATTTCATGTCTTTATTGTACACAAGGACACTTCATAAAAGCTACAATTCTTAAAAAAAAGAAATTACCATGCATACAATCCAAAAGAAAGTAATTATTCTTGGAACAATTCAAACTGATAATTTAATAGGTGCATTTAAAATAAATAGCCTTTTGGAGGCGGGAATCATTTATAGTAATAACCCAGTGAGGCAGCGGTGGAGACTAAGCTGGTGAATGTGCTGACTCATGGAGGTATGGAGGAAGTGACTAGAGATGATATGGTGGTGGAGGAGAACTGTAATAGTATGGAGTGGGTGGTGAAG
Source organism: Castanea sativa (assembly GCF_040712315.1). NCBI lineage: Eukaryota > Viridiplantae > Streptophyta > Magnoliopsida > Fagales > Fagaceae > Castanea > Castanea sativa. Next base: position 51,837,680 of record NC_134020.1, on the reverse strand, counting down.
GAGATGGTGGAGGTGGCGACTTGTAGACATAGGGAGGAGGAGGTGATGGAGATGGAGGTGGTGGAGATTTATAAATGTAGGGAGGGGGAGGTGAAGGTGAAGGTGGGGGTGGTGATTTGTAGACATAAGGAGGTGGGGGTGAAGGAGATGGAGGAGGTGGTGACTTATAGACATAAGGAGGAGGAGGTGAAGGAGATGGAGGAGGAGGTGACTTGTAAACATAGGGAGGAGGTGGGGATGGAGATGGGGGAGGTGGTGACTTGTACACATATGGAGGTGGTGGTGATGGAGAAGGGGGAGGTGGTGACTTATAGATATAGGGAGGGGGAGGAGGTGGGGATGGAGATGGAGGTGGTGGTGATTTGTAGACATATGGAGGAGGAGGTGATGGAGAAGGTGGTGGTGGTGATTTATAAACGTATGGAGGAGGTGGTGACGGTGAGGGTGGTGGTGGAGATTTATAGATGTAAGGAGGAGGAGGTGATGGTGATGGAGGAGGAGGGGACTTGTAGACATACGGAGGAGGTGGAGATGGAGATGGTGGAGGAGGGGATTTATAAATATAAGGAGGGGGAGGTGATGGAGATGGGGGTGGTGGAGACTTGTAAGTGTAAGGAGGGGGAGGTGAGGGTGAAGGTGGGGGTGGTGATTTGTAAATGTAAGGAGGTGGGGGTGAAGGAGATGGAGGAAGAGGTGACTTGTAGACATAAGGAGGAGGTGGGGATGGAGATGGGGGAGGTGGTGACTTGTAAATGTAAGGAGGAGGAAGAGATGGAGAGGGTGGTGGTGGTGATTTGTAAACATATGGAGGAGGAGGTGATGGAGATGGGGGAGGTGGTGACTTGTAAATGTAAGGAGGAGGAGGCGATGGAGATGGTGGTGGTGGTGACTTGTAAACATATGGAGGAGGAGGTGATGAAGATGGTGGTGGTGGTGATTTATAAATGTAAGGAGGAGGTGGTGATGGTGAGGGTGGTGGTGGAGATTTATAAATATAGGGAGGAGGAGGTGATGGTGATGGAGGAGGAGGTGACTTGTAGACATAAGGAGGAGGTGGAGATGGAGATGGTGGAGGTGGAGATTTATAGACATAAGGAGGAGGAGGTGATGGGGATGGTGGAGGAGGGGATTTGTAAACATAAGGAGGAGGAGGTGAAGGTGATGGTGGTGGTGGTGATTTGTAGACGTAAGGAGGTGGTGGTGAAGGAGATGGAGGAGGTGGTGACTTATAGACGTAAGGAGGAGGAGGTGCTGGAGATGGTGGAGGAGGGGATTTGTAAACATAAGGAGGAGGAGGTGAAGGTGATGGTGGTGGTGGTGATTTGTAGACGTAAGGAGGTGGTGGTGAAGGAGATGAAGGAGGTGGTGACTTATAGACGTAAGGAGGAGGAGGTGCTGGAGATGGTGGTGGTGGGGACTTATAAACATATGGAGGAGGAGGTGATGGTGATGGTGGGGGTGGTGATTTATAAATGTAAGGAGGAGGTGGTGAAGGTGAGGGTGGTGGTGGAGATTTATAGATGTAGGGAGGAGGTGGTGATGATGATGGAGGAGGAGGGGACTTGTAGACATATGGAGGAGGAGGTGAGGGAGATGGTGGGGGTGGTGATTTATATATGTAAGGAGGAGGTGGTGATGGTGAGGGTGGTGGTGGAGATTTATAGATGTATGGAGGAGGTGGTGATGGTGATGGTGGAGGTGGGGACTTGTAAACATATGGTGGAGGAGGTGAGGGAGATGGTGGAGGTGGTGATTTATAAATGTAAGGAGGAGGTGGTGATGGTGAGGGTGGTGGTGGAGATTTATAGATGTATGGAGGAGGTGATGGTGATGGTGGAGGAGGGGACTTGTAGACATATGGAGGTGGTGGAGATGGAGATGGTGGAGGAGGGGATTTGTAAATATAAGGAGGAGGGGGTGAAGGTGATGGTGGTGGTGGTGATTTGTAGACATAGGGAGGAGGAGGGGAGGGTGATGGTGGGGGTGGTGATTTGTAAATGTAGGGTGGTGGGGGAGATGCTGAGGGAGGAGGTGGGGACTTGTAAATGTACGGAGGAGGAGGTGGTGGAGAAGGTGGTGGGGGAGACTTGTAGTAGTAGGAGGTCGGGGGTGGGGTCAGAGATTTCAATGGCGGAGGTGGTGACTCGTCATGGTGATTATGTGGAGGGCGGTCTTCGTGCTTTGGTGGGTAGTCTTCATGCTTTGGTGGCAATGGTGATAAGTCTTCTTCTGGTGGTGGTGGCGAAGCATAGATGTAAGGCTTATCAGCAATTACCCTAGTTGCAATGAGGCAAAATGCTATAACGTAAATCAATGGAGGCCAATGCCTCAAGTGTCTCGAGGTACCCATTTCTTGCAATTCAACTCTAATTGTGAAAGGATAACTCCTATTGAGACTTGCATGGGTGCTAACCCTTTATATAGTGAACTCCATTAATCATTGTTTGAAAATGATAATTTTGTTTAATCCTTTAACAGGCTGTGTTAATGATTCAAAACAATATTTTCCCAAATATTTCAATGATTTTGTGTTGTCTAATTAATTATTTATGGCAACATGGTTTTGTTTTTTAGCAATGTGTTTTTTATGATGTGCTGCCAATAGATGGTTCCCACTAAGTACCTGAATCTCATTCCCACGAATGAAGTCAAAGTGGACAGAGTAACGTGCTATGATTGGGTAATCTCTATTTTTAAATTCTTCTTATCAATTTAATTAAAAGCACGTCCTTCAAACCTGTAGGAAGACAGAAGAGGATTGGATGAAAGAGACACGTGAAGGAACTAAAGTCAATATGCAACCTTGGTATAGACAGAGACTTTTTTTTTTTTTTTTTCTTGATGGAATAGTTGCTATAGAATATAGACACACTTTCAATTCCTCAGCTAATAGTTAAACCTTTCATGCACATTGCTTGACTTTCTATCCAGATGGGTACGCAACATATCAATAATTTCAACCAAAAAAAAAAAAATACTACATTATCCTGTGTCGGTTCCACGATTAATGTGATTTAGCAAAATTTATGATCAGTTTTTAAGAAAAACTTGAAAGCAGGATCTTCATGGACAATGCATAACTTTAGCTTCTTTAGATCTAGATGGGTGTGTTAGGTGGCAATTTCTACAAATAATATTTTTGTTTGGCTGAAATGTCGGTGCAATGATTTTGCTTTAGCAAATATTACTTACATGCATTATGCCATTTAAATAAATAAAAAAACTGAAGGACTTTCTTGATTAATTTTTTACATAAATTAAAATTGGGAAGGTGAAAAGCAGCTAATGTTTATACAGATCGCAAGAATTAATTTTAGTTATTAGGCTGGAGTTTTGTTATTGTCATAAGCCTAGTTTTTTTAGTGTAGATGGTGAAATTCCAATTTGATAAACAAGATAGCTTGGCTCCCGATTTGTTGTTTGTTGAATAATAGTTTTTTTGTCTCACTTTTAAGTTTTAATGTTTCACTTTATGATCTATCAATTGCAATCTAATTTTTTTTAATGCAATTATTATTTTGTAAGAAAACTATATATAGGAAAGTGCAATTAGTGAAACATTTTAGAGTAAATAAATTTTTTTTTTCTTATTTTCCATAGAGTTTCTCACTTATCAGATAAACAACTTCAAATTTTAGAGGCCTAAGAATGGGCTAGGAGACATTTTGTAAAGTGCTCCATAACTTTTAATAACTTCATTCAATTATCAAGTGAAGAAAAAAAAATGATTCAGCAAAAATCGAAGTTAAAAAGATTATGATAAGTTAGGATTTACGTATCCAAGTTATCATGGAATTTCTCTGAAATTCTTGTAGAATCTGAAAGCAGCTACGAATCACCATTGACCTAGCTAGTGGTGCAGCGCATACCTAGACAGTTGTGATCTGGAATTCTGACTTCATTATTCTTCAACTTGTCCTACGACTTTCTAACAATTTGACTTTGCGTAAGACCTACAAGAAACAAAAAAAATTATGTTCTTAATTTGTTTAAGATGTATATTATTTTCTTCAATAGTTGCCCTGTCTGGTTCCCATTGAATCTCGAAAGTTTGTTTAGTATTTTGCAAAAAGAAAAATGTTTATCTTTTATTCCCCCATTGAATCTGTACTCCATATTAGTCTATATACCTCGCAAAGATGCCGCAAGTTATTGCTCTCTCGGATCAACTTTGAAAATAAACGATCGTTTCACCCCCCCCCCCCCCCCTCTTTTCATTTATATTATCCTACCATTGTCAAATCTCATACAAAATTATTTAAAATTCTCTATATGTGTTCACATAAAAAAAATCTCAAGAAATGTTTATATATATTTTTTCTTATAATGAGTAAGGGAGAGAGATTAATTTGATAATGAAGTTGAAAACATTTGAAGAACTCTTCAAAGAAAAAACCATTCTTGGGAAAACCAATATCACAAGGAATATTTACTATAATAGAAATAATTACACCAATCTATAATCTATAATCACAAACAATGTTTAACCTGATTTTAAGGTCTAATTATTAGTTCAGTCAATTATACAAGCCTTAGGTTAAACATAAATCAAACATATCGTGCAACAGAAAAGTAAATAAGGTAATGATTTGATGACTTAGGAAAACTAACGAAACAAACCAGTTTCAAAGTAAAAAATCTAGGAGGACCAATCTCAAGAAGAACAATCCACTATCAAATAGAAATTTACAGTCAAGTATATTTAATTTGTAGTAACATTAATTATGATTATCAAACCTAGCTCTGAAACCCTCAGTCTTCTTTGATATGAATCTGTTCTAAACATGAGCCTCCAATCCACACTTTGATCTTCAGTACGCTTAATATCTAAAAATTTTCTTCACATAAACCTCTAGTCAATGACTCTAAAATCACCCTTGAAGGTTTAAATCTCTAGCACCCCTGATGACTAGAATGAGGCAGCAACTTCTACAACACCAGATCTTGAGGGTCTTCAAAAAATAACACCAATAGAAGATTTGAAAGAACTTTGGGTACAAAAACCCTAGATCTACAATAGGAGGCACAAGAAACACTTCTTTCTCAATCAAAAAGTTCTCTAGGGTTAGCTTAAATGTCCTTTAAATACTACAACAAACAGATCACGATTTGGGTTTTAAACGGACAAGTTTTGAGCTTTTTATATTTGCTGATTTTTGCTGATCTACGATCTTCAATCAATCGAAAATTCTCTTGATCAATCGAAGCTGTGAAAAATCCAAATCCTTAAATTAGTTTCCTTCCTGTTCTTGTACACTGAATACTGGCATTTGATCATTGTTTAATCATACCTATAGATTTAGTAATCTATATCTTGACAAATTTGTGCTCACATGATTGCCAACATATCTACACACATATAGAACCTAACACACAACACCAATGTAGACTAGACAAAACTTATAACCTTAGCAAGCGACCTATTTGCCTCCCACCTCTAGAAAAACTCTTCTATGCAATTTTCATCATAAAAGAACTTGTCTGCATAACCAAGAACTCGAATAGAGCAACGAACACATTTGTAGAGGTTTAAGAATTTATATGGTTTGAAGTTTGAACGACCAATTCACGACGAGAGTTTTCTGACAGTTTAGGTTTAAGAGAAATAAGGCTCATAGAAGCGGTTGCTGCAAATGTCGTTGAACAAAGTTTTTGTTTGACTAGAGACTGCACAATTGTGTGAACTTCAAACAACCATATATAACCCATTTAACATCCAAATTGTGTCAAATTTTATCTATTTTGAAGCTATGAATGTTTACTTTCCAATACAATAAGTTTCAATAAAAAAAAGATCGTTATAGTGTAAAAGATACGGGCAAAAGATCATAGACTTGTCATCCTTAAATAGTTTTAAATTCGACTCAACCCTAACACAATTTTATTGATATATGACCTAAATGAAATTATGTTTTGGCACTAGGATTGGCTAACATATCTATGAACCCTAACATATAGTGTATAATATATGATCTAGACACAAGTTTGTATAATACATAATTTTACTTTGAATGATTTGGTGATAATTATTAATGAATTTTTATAAGACAATTTTAAAATTCTCATATAATATACCAAAGGTCTTTTGGTTTCATTGAATATCTCTTAAGTAGATGAGCTTTTCGATAAATTTTATTTGAATTATATTGTCTATTTATATCTTTATAGATACAAAATATCAAGATTATTATAAATTAATAATTATTTAGATGAGCTTTTCGATAAATTCTATTTAAATTATAATGTCTCCTTATATCCTCTATAGATACAAAATATCAAGATAAGGATAAATCAATAATTATATTTCCACTCATGTAAAGTATATAATCGAGTAATGTCTTCTTGATTGATTGATAAAATATACGTTACCGCTAACTATTAGAATTTTTTTTTTTACGGGATATACAATTTTCTCAAAATATGTGACTCAATGCATTAAATTTACATTCTCATATTTCCTTCATGCATAAAAAATAAATAGATATGAAATAAGGGGAAATATCTGATGTACAGATTAAGAACAACATTTTTATAAATGACAGCGGCGTCATGTGTAGAATTTTTTGTGAGATGACTTGAATATAATGGAAATTATTAAAAATAGGGAGTTTTTTTTTTTTTTTTTGAGAAATATTATTTTATAGTTAATGGCTGAGATTAGCCCCACAGTTTGGGGGAAAAGTGCAATTAAACTATGTTTTTATTCTTAGTTTTTGGTCTATCAAAATCATATACAAAACTTGGTGAGTATATGGATTAATAAGTAAATAACATCATATTAGCACAAAAACTGATTCTGTTGTTTACTATTCTCTTTGCTTTTCTGAATTGAAGAAATAATTGGAAAATAAAATAGCAAGTACAAAAATGAGTAATAACCCCTAGTAGAGACTGGTATGTATATATTAAGAACAAAAATAATGTAATATTCCAATGGTTGAATTTTTAAAACAATAATTGAATAAAAACTTTATGAGGTAGTATATATAAAAATGAATTAATATACAACCCATGCATATGAATGGTAAAATTAAAAACAATCACAATTGCTGGATTACACACATATATGAGTTCTTATAAAAAAACACACACACACACATATTAGTTCAAATTATACCTAGCTAGTGTAAGAGTTATATATTTTTTAATTTGAATTGTTTTGTTACCATAGAGAGAGAGAGAGAGAGAGAGAATATGGTAGTTGGTTATTGAGAAAGACACTACCCCGATGGACAATGGGTGCAAGCACTCTACTTAAACATATTTATTTACACATTATTTGCTTAGAGTTTTGTAATTTAATTGATATTCTTCTATGTACAAAATTTTTGGAGGCAAGGACGGAGCCAAAACTTGGAGTTAGAAATGGCGACTTTGCTATTAGCTATGTGCGGTGGCTTCGGCCTTTGAGTTTACTGTTTTACTACTAAAGATTTTTGTTTAAAATTTTTTAAATGGCCAAGTTGTTTGTTTTTGGTAAAATATGATAGGCCAAAAATATATTGACCCATTTGAAAATTTTATTAATTAATTATCCAAATTAATTAATTAAGTCAATTTAACATGTAATAGCGTTGTAGCACAAACAAATCACCAATTAAACTAAATGCAGCAGAAAATAAATTTGATACGGTGATTTGTTTACGAATGGGGAAAACTTCCAAGACAAAACTCCACCAGATGAATTTAAGGTCACCACTCCTAAAAATCCACTATTATCAAAATAAGCGGTTACAAGTAAAATGAATCCCAGTACCTAATACCGACTTACAATTGAACCTTTACCCCAATACCCAATTGAACTTGTTTTATAGCGGCAATATCTTCTTTCAATGCACAAATCTCAGTACGTGACTAACCAGTGAGAAAGATGAACTAGAGAAATTTCTATCTCCGGTCACAATATTCGTGTATGGATACCAAAAGACCTTGAGATAGCTCTTAAAATAATTTTTATATATGTCTAAGGTTGTGAGAAAAGAAATCCTACACAAATACTCAAGGATATGCGTGTAATCAGATCTAGAAATTCTGATTTCGTAATTTTCGACAGATATAGCTTGTGTCGAGCTTCTATCGAGTTTTAACATTAATCCTCGATAGATAGGCTTTTGTTGAGACATCTGTCGAGTTTTAATGAACAACACTTTTTCACTTGTTTCATGGACAAATTTGGATGACTTTAACACTTGACTTGAACAACATGTTTCTTGTAGTCTTAAACCATCCTAGATCTACTCAATTACAAGTAAAGTGTGTTTTGTCAAAGGATTAGCCAATTACATCAAATATGTCTCTAACAAAATAGATTGATTGGGCTTAATTTTTTTTAGTTTTATTATTGGTGATTTTTGTTGTTGGGATAATTTTTTTGGGCTTTTATATTTTGTTTTAGATTTAATTTATTAATTTTTTATGTCCTTTAAAAGGTGAAAAATGCTAAAACTACAAATTTTTTACAAATTATTAATGTAATGAGTGGTTATTGATAAGTAAAAAGTGATGTAAGTGTAGGAAACTAATAAGAATTTGTTACCTCAATAGTTTGTATAGACATTGTAAAAATGTTTGTGGCTATAACATTACTCTCAAAAAAATTGATGGCGTTATTAAAGGGGGCAAAGTGTAATTATATTGAACAAAATTGCTAAAATTAGTACCTATTAATATAGTAGTATTTTAAAAAAAAAATTTGGGGGGGCCATTGCCCCCAGTCCAATAACAGCAACATCAATGTTTGGAGGTCTAAGAAAAAAAAATTTGAATCACAAAATTAACAGCATATTGTACCGATCTCAAAAACACAAACAAATTTTTCGTGGTTTGGAGTGAGGGTACATTGCCATTTGTGTAATATATAGGATTATCATTGAAGACCCTTCACGACTGGTAGCTATCTTAAGAAAAAAAAAAATACTAAACAGAACCTCATGTAAAGCTACTACAATTGGTCCCCACATTGCCCCAAAAAGAAAGTCCCCAATCGCTCAATCATTTTTTAGATACGAAGCCAGTTAGGTTTTTGTGTATGGTCTGCCACTAACGTGGAACCATTACTGTTAGTAATATATTTCATGATACTTTATACTTGCTGAGATAAAAGTCAAAACCAGTTAGTCTTTCCTCGTCTAAAAGTAGACATGCACGTCCTCTAGATCGATAGGCAAGATTTATAGCTAAAAGCATTAGGAAATACATTATCATAAAGCGGTGGATTAAACTCAAACGAACGCACTTAGAAGTTAGAATGCATGGATAAAAATTATACAAACCAGGGTTTTCTTGATTGAATTTTAATTGCTTGCAGTTATATAAAACAAATTTTGTTAGGGACATATTTTATGTAATTAGCAAATCCTTCGACAAAATGCATTTTATTTATAATTGGGTAGATCTAGGATGAGTTTAATACTTCTAGAAACAAGTGTTCAAGTCAAGTATTAAAGCCATGAAGATTTGACCAAGAAACAAGTGAAGAAAGAGCTGTTCACTAAATCTCGATAAAAATCTCGACAAAATCTTTTCTATCTAGATTTAATGTTAAAGTTCGACAGAAGCTCGACATAAATTGTTTCTGTCAAGACTTACGAAATCAGAATTTTTAGATCTGATTTTCGGCCCATGCTTGTATATTTGTACAGGGTTTCTTTTCTCACAACCCTAGACATATATAAGGCTTATTTTAAAGGCCGTCACACGAGAGAATACATGCAAAAAGTGCCCTAATTCATTATTCTCTCTAAAGAAGCTACTGCGTCTTTATGCCAAGGGTTTTGTGAACAAGGAGCTTCCTAATCTTCGTTGTTGATGAACTGAAGAACTTTACAGCCAACAACCTCTTCAAGTTGCTGGAGTTAGTCACGTACTGAGATCTGTGCATCATTGGTTAGTCACATACTAGGATTCGTATATTGAACGAAAAGATTGCCGCTACAATACAAGTCCAATTGGGTATTGGGGTAAGGCCGCAAGGGTTCAACTGTATGCTGATATTTGAGGATAGGTTAAAGGGTTTGGTAAGATTCATTATACTTGTAACCGCTTGTGATTGATAATAGTGGATTCTTGGGAGTGGTGACCTTAAAATCACCCGGTGGAGTTTTGCCTCAGTGGTTTTCCCCATTCGTAAACAAATCACCCATGTCAAATTTATTTTCTGTTGCATTTAGATAATTTGGTGATTTGTTTGTATTGCCAAGCTATTGCATGTAATTTAATCTAATTAATTAACTTGGGTAATTAATTAATTTGCAAGGAGTCAATTCATTTTAACCCAACAAACTTGATTTGGGATTTGAGATATAATAAAACTTGCATATTTCAACAAGAACCAAAATGCTAAGATGACATTTGCAATAAAAATTACATGTAGTCGGGCAAATTAGAAATATACATAGAACTTCTTAAAGAACTTGAATTTCTGGCATTCATTGGTTACAGAAAATAATACAATTGAGTTCTTCGTACATAGAGATCATTTGGGCTCTCCATTTCATGCCTTTATTGTACAAAATGACACTTGTTCCTATATAAAATTCAAATATGCAAAAAGAATTGTACGATAAATAAAATCCAAACTGATTATTATTCAAAAAATTCAAATTGATCATTTGATCATTTAATAAGGGGTAAATTTAAACTTAATAGTATTTTGGAGGTGGGGGTGATTTGTAGTAATATGGGGGTGAGGAAGACTCATCAGAAGGTGGATGTGGTGATTTGTGGAAGTATGGTGGATGTTCATGCTCAAATGGTGGTGGTGAGTTATGGAAGTATGGAGGAATTGGCCAGTGATTACGAGATGGGGGTGGAGGAGAAACATAGTAGTATAGAGGTGGTGGTGATGGAGAAGGAAGAGGTGGAGACTTATAGTAGTATGTTGGAGGGGGTGGGGACTTTAACGGAGGAGGAGGTGACTTATAGTAATAAGGAAGTGGTGGCGAGGGAGATGGGGGTGGGGGAGATTTGTAGACGTAAGGAGGTGGGGGAGAAGGAGATGGAGGAGGTGGTGACTTGTAGACATAGGGAGGAGGAGGTGATGGAGATGGGGGTGGTGCAAACTTGTAAATGTAGGGAGGGGGAGGTGAAGGAGAAGGTGGGGGTGGTGATTTGTAAACGTAAGGAGGTGGGGGTGAAGGAGATGGAGGAGGTGGTGACTTATAGACATAAGGAGGAGGAGGAGAAGGAGATGGAGGAGGAGGTGACTTGTAAACATAGGGAGGAGGTGGTGATGGAGATGGAGGAGGTGGTGACTTATAGACATAGGGAGGAGGTGGGGAAGGAGATGGGGGAGGTGGTGACTTGTAAACATATGGAGAAGGAGGTGATGGGGATGGAGGTGGTGGTGATTTGTAAACATAAGGAGAAGGAGGTGATGGGGATGGTGGTGGTGGTGGTGGAGATTTATAGACATAGGGAGGAGGTGGGGATGGAGATGGGGGAGGCGGTGACTTGTAGACATAGGGAGGAGGTGGGGATGGAGATGGGGGAGGCGGTGACTTGTAAACATATGGAGGAGGAGGGGATGGGGATGGAGGTGGTGGTGATTTGTAAACATAAGGAGGAGGAGGTGAGGGTGAGGGTGGTGGTGGTGGTGGAGATTTATAAACATAGGGAGAAGGTGGGGATGGAGATGGGGGAGGTGGTGACTTGTAAACATATGGAGGAGGAGGGGATGGAGATGGTGGTGGTGGTGACTTGTAAACATATGGGGGGGGAGGTGATGGAGATGGTGGTGGTGGTGATTTGTAAATATAAGGAGGAGGAGGTGAGGGTGATGGTGGTGGTGGAGATTTATAGACATAGGGAGGAGGTGGAGATGGAGATGGGGGAGGTGGTGACTTGTAAATGTAGGGCGGAGGAGATGATGGAGATGGTGGTGGTGGTGACTTGTAAACATAAGGAGGAGGAGGTGATGGGGATGGTGGTGGTGGTGATTTGTAAACATAAGGAGGAAGAGAGGCTGGTGAAGGTGAAGGTGGTGGTGGAGATTTATAGACATAAGGAGGAGGTGGTGAGGGTGATGGTGGTGGTGGAGATTTATAAACATAGGGAGGAGGTGGTGATGGAGATGGAGGAGGTGGTGACTTGTAAGTGTAGGGTGGAGGAGGTGATGGAGATGGCGGTGGTGGTGACTTGTAAACATATGGAGGTGGAGGGGATGGAGATGGTGGTGGCGGTGACTTGTAAACATATGGAGGAGGTGGTGATGGAGATGGTGGTGGTGGGGATTTGTACATGTAAGGAGGAGGAGGGGATGGTGAGGGTGGTGGTGGAGACTTATAGATGTATGGAGGAGGTGGAGATGGAGATGGAGGTGGTGGGGATTTGTAGACATATGGAGGGGGAGGTGATGGAGATGGTGGGGGAGGAGATTTGTAAACATAAGGTGGAGGAGGTGAAGGTGATGGTGGTGGTGGTGATTTGTGAACGTAAGGAGGTGGTGGGGATGGAGATGGAGGAGGTGGGGACTTATAAACATATGGTGGCGGTGGTGATGGTGAAGGTGGTGGTGGTGATTTATAAATGTAGGGTGGTGGAGGAGATGGTGATGGAGGAGGTGGTGATTTATAGACATAAGGTGGTGGAGGAGTGGGAGATGGAGGAGGTGGAGACTTGTAAATATATGGAGGAGGTGGTGATGGAGATCGTGGTGGGGGAGACTTATGGTAGTAGATAGGGGGAGGTGGTGGAGATTTCAATGGTGGAGGTGGTGACTCATAGTAATAAGGTGGTGGAGGAGAGTGCTCTGGTGGAGGAGGTGAAGCATAAATGTAAGGCTTATCAGCTACTACACTAGTAGCTATAATGCAAAAGGCTAAAGCATAAACCAGCTGAGGCCAATGCCCCAGATGTTTCAAGGTACCCATTTCAACTCTAATTGCCAAAGGATTAGTCCTTAGACTTGTAATGCTAACGATGAATGCCAACCCTTTATATAGTGAACTCCACAATCATTCTTGACAATGATGTTTTTGTTTATTCCATTTACAGGCTGTGTCAATGATTTAAATATCATTCCAAATCTCTTTTTAATGAATCAAATCTAAAATATTGACAGTCAATATGATTAGAAGTTTCCCACCATGTAGCTCAATTTCATTTTCATGAACGAAGTCCAGATGTACAGAGTAGGTAAAGACGGTGATTGGCTGGATGATGGCTAGTGATACAATTTTTTATCAATTTAGAAGCACATTCTATTGAAAGCTAAAGGGTACGTTTTTGTCTTCCACGATATAGAAAGACATAAGGGTAGGACAAACGTGTATATGAAAATTTAGAATTAAAGTCAAAATCCAAGTTGGCTTAAGATAGACTTTGTCTTAATAAGACCTGGCCCCTTCGTTTAAAGATAGCAATAGCTTTCAATATTGTTCTACTTGACCCCAGCCGTCGGCTCCTTTATTATTGTGTTTTAGCAAATATTTACTACGTGTTTTTCAGTATGACTTGAACACAGTCTTCATGCACAATGCAAAATTACTGTCTAGGTGGTTGTGTTGGATAGCTATTATCTACAAATATTTTTTTTGTTGACAAAAGTGTCGGTGCAATGATTTTGATTTAACAAACATTAGTTCATATTACATTTTTCATAATTACTAATTTAGGTATTAGCATAAGTACAAACAGGAGCGTAGCCAGGGATTTCCACATGGGAGGCCGGATTATACATTCATATGTTAGCCATTATTTTATAAATATTATATATATAGATATATATATATATATATATATAATTATCAAATTAAAAAAATATAATATTTCTAAACTCAAATGAATATATGAAAAATATTTATTTTGCTACAAAATATTTCAATGAAGAATTAAGCATCTCTCATCAAAGTTATGCTTGAAAATAATCTTTCATTGAATAAAATCATCCATTATCATCTCCTTAATCTTTAATAAAATGGTTAAAAAATTAATCTAGAAAAAATCATATAATTTTATGTTAATTAATAATCCCTCTAATGTATGGCTTTCACTTCCTATATTTAAATATTCCTTTAAGCACAATAAAAAAAAAAAATATCTTTAGTCTTAATCAACCATAACAGACAATTGAAAATTTAAGCTAATAAAATATATATTGTTAATACTATGGGTTTGTTTGGATAGAACTTATTACTGAAAACTGAAAACACTGTAGCAAAATAATTTTTAAATGTGTGAATAGTGATGCGGGACCTATTTTTAATAAAAAATAGCTGAAAAAGTACGTGAATAGTGCGCGCACTGCGCATATGTCCCCCTGCAGCTGCAGCAGAAACAAAAAAAAAAAACAAAAAAAAAAAAGCAAAACGTGAAAACGCAGCAAATTTTAATCTGTATCCAAACGCCACCTATGTATAGCATACGTATTTATTAAAATCATTATTTATAACTTGAGAAGATTCTACTGTAAAAGGGAAATTTTAGAAAAATATATATCTTCTCTCTGCAACAAACCCAAATTATCTTCTATGACAAATCACTATTGGAGCAACTTATTTGGCACCAAAGTTCAATGCAAAAGAAAACAAATCAATTTTGAAAAAAAAAATGATATATGATGATGATAATGAGAGAAAATCATATCCAATTTAAAAGAAAAAAAATTATAAATATGATGAAGAGAAGTAAAGGGTGAAGTTTAAAGAATTAAAAAGAAGAACAACAACAAAATAAAAAATAAAAAATAAAAACCTCACTAAAGCCCAGTACACGTTTTAGTGGGTTGCTGCATGGGCTATTAAGAAGAAAAACAAAAAAAAAGTTTGGTGTTGCATAGTCCACGTTTTCACACTTGCACACATAGGTTAGACAAAAGTTAAAAAGTAAGAAACCCAATGACTTTTAGGCAGGATTTAAACTATTTAAATGTAAAGTCCATACTTTGGGGCACCTATTATATTTTGGAGGGGCCAACTATTAAGTTTTAAGACCCCAACTAATGTTTCATGCTATATAATAGAAACATTTTGAACTTGGGGGTGGGGGTGGGGGTGGGGGTGGGAGAGGGGGGGGGGGGGGGGGAACGTGCCTCCGCCCCTAAGTACAAAAGATTATTAGGTATTTTCGAAGTTCTCCCTCCTCTCAACATCAATGTTGTATAATTTTGTGAATTTAATTATTAATGCCCACTGTTATATGAGGGGAATGAGTATTTGTCATTAATCATTGGAGAAATTATTCAATGAGCTTCTATTTATAAACTAATGTATCACCAATTACGAAAAAAATAAGTCAAACAGATCTATTATATTGGTAAAGTAGCATTTATCATATTCATTGTCACTATTGGGGAGATAACACCTGAAGAAAACTCACACCAATTAGTGTTGTGATACGGAATTATGACTTCATTTTTCCACTTTCTTTGTGACTTTCTAACCATTTTTACTTTGAGAGAGACCAACAACAACAATAACAATTATGTTTTTAATTTGTTTAAGATGTATATTATTTTTTCAATAATTGCGTTGATTGGTTCCCATTCAATCTCGAGAGATTATTTAGTGTTTTGCAATTTTTATATGGTTTATCTTTTATTCCCCCTCATTGAATCTGTACTCTATATTGGTCTATGTTTCTTGCGAAGAAGCCGCAAATTATTATTTTTTCGGACCTACTTTGAAAATAAACAATTTTTTTCATAAAATTTAAATCCTATTGTCCTAACTATGTCAAATTATATACAAAATTATTTTAAATTCTCAAGAAATGTTGATATATATTTTTTCTTCTTATAATAAGTGAGGGGGAGGGATAAATTTGAACTCACAATCTTTTACATGAAAGAACTTATAAGACTCTGAACAATAAATGTTGATATATTGTCTCTTCAAAGGTCAAACCGGTATCATTTGTAAGTATAGCTTAGAAAAATCGTTAAAAAAAAAAAAAAATTGAAAGTAAAATCTGCTACTAGAGGGTTTTTTTTTTTTTTTTTTTTTTCAAAGGTTAATTAGAACTGCTACTACTGGAGGTTCAACTTTAGTTCAGCACCTAAAGCTATCATTATTATTGGATTTACATCGTATTTAGCAACAATTACTAGAAATGTATAATCTAAATTTGGGGTACTACTACTACTTCTAATGCAATTTTTCAGATTAGGCTATCTTTTCCAAAAAAAAAACATTGCCCTCTTTAGGAGCATTAGAATTATGCTCATATGTAAGAAATTGATGTCCATGCGATCTCAGTTTTCTTTTTCCTTACTAGCACATTTTCAGTTTTTTCCTAGTTTTCTTTCTCCACTTCTTCTAAGGAACCAAATAATGCCTCTAATTTATGGAATGAACGTCATAAGTCTATTTTTATATTATTTATTAAAAAATCATATAAAAATAACAAATAACTTAATGATATAATTGAATTTTAATACCAAAATAGATAATACAAATAAATAAATAAAAAGTTATCATAAATTACATGATGAATACACATAGTATAAAATATAATGTTTTTGTTAGGTTCTAAGACTTTAGGAACTAAATGTATTAGAACTTCATTTTGTATGTGTTGGCAAACAATGATCAAAACAATGAGTCTAGGTTTAGGCTTGCTCAAAGTGTGTTTAAGCGTAAGTTTGAATCAAGTGTTTTGCAGGAATTTATTGTGTAAATCTGCAAGGCTCAATCGATCGAAAATAAAGCTCGATCAATCGAGAATCGTGAATCAACAAATTCTGCAGAAAGTTCAAACGCAACCCAAGCCCATATGATGTGTAGGGTTAAGTGTTTTACTTCAAGTATAAAAGAAAAAACCCTAACTACGTTTTAGAAGTCTCTGAATAGTTTTGTGTTTTCTCTAGTGTGAGATTTGAGAGGTGTTTATCTTAAAACACAAGGAAAGCTCTACCAAAGTCTAGATCTAAAATCAAGTTTTGATGGTGATTCAGTTGTTGCACAAAGATCCTTCAAAGTACAAAACCTTTTAGTGGAGTTTCAAAGTCACAAGTAGGAGAACTTGTGTTTGGTGCAGATTCAAGGAAAGAAATAGTCCGTAAACTTGAAGTTGTCACGTGGTCGCGGTAGTAAGTTTTCTATACGAGATAGCATTAGGATGTTAGTGGTCTAAGTCCTTTTGTAAAACTTCAATTTTTTTATAGTGGCTCTGTTTTTTACCTTGAGGATAGTTAGGTCAAATCCTCCCTAGGTTTTTTACCTATTTAGTTTTTCTGGATCATTAGATCTTTGTGTTCTTTACTTTCCACATTATATTTGTTTTGCTCACAATTTGTTTAACCTAGACTTCAATAACAAACTTGTTAATCAACTTGGTTTAATATTATATTAAACTTATTGTGTTAAGGGGTCTAAAACTTAACAGTTTTTATAAAAACCCAAAAATTATAATGTATTATAAATTAATTTTAAATACATAATGAAACTTATTTTAATAATCTTGAAATTTTTGGTATTTAATTAAGTCTTAATTGGAATAATATTTTATTCTTCAGAAGAAATTAGTTCTAGAATTTTACTTTACAAAAAAATAAATGGTTTCAACGTGGTAGTAGGTTGTGGAGAAAAACAAAAATAAGCTTAAAAAACAAAAAACAAAAACAAAAGAGCCCAATATACAATGGTTGCAAGCACTCTCTGATTAATCACACTTTGTTTGCACTCTAATGCTTAATCAAGGACAAAAACAAAAACAGATTTGTCGTGGTTTGGTGTGAAGACAAATTACTATTTGTGCCATCGGATAATTACTATAGACCCTTCACGACTGGTCGCTATCTTTATATCTTTTTAATAAATAAATAAAAACAAATACGAGTAAGAACCTCATGTACAACTGCTACAATTGGTCCCAACCTTACCCCCCCCCCCCCCCCCCCCCCAAAAAAAAAAAAAAAAGTCACCAATCGCTCAATCAGTTTTGGGTTACTAAACGATCGAGTTAGGGTTGTGTGTATGGTCTAGCGCCATTGACGTGAAACCATAATGATTAGTTAGTCATCTATGTCAAGATATGTTATACTTTGCTGAGATAACAAATAATTATTGTCATAAAACTAACCACACCCTCTAGTTAGCCAAGATTTTAAGCTAAATCATTAGAAAGTACATTTTTATTAGTAATGTTGTGGATTCAACTCCAAAAATCGAATACATTTTTTGATTGAGTTTTGACCATCTGCAGTTGTTTAAAGCAAACCTGTTTTTGGATTTTGAGATATACTAACCGTTGCATTTTGCAGCAACAAGAACCAGAATGTTTAGATGGCATTTGTAATAACAGTAACTTGCAGTCGTGCAAATAGAAATATAAACAGAACTTCTTTAAGAACTTGAATTTCTGGCATGCATTGTCACAGAAATAGAAATACACACAGAATTTCTTTAAGAATTTGAATTTCTGGCATACATTACAGAAAATAATACAACGGAATTCTTCGTACATAAATTATAGATCATTTGGGCTCTCCATTTCATGTTTTTATTGTACAGAAGGTCACGTGTTCGTAAATAAAATTCAAAGCTACAAAAAGAATTATACAATACAAAAAATCCAAAGATAATGATTATTATTCAAATTGACCATTTAATATGGGGTAAACTTAAACTTGAAAGTGTTCTGGAGGTGGGGGTGAGGAAGACTCATCAGAAGGTGGAGGAGGAGATTTGTGGAAGTATGGTGGATGTTCCCAGTCAGATGGCGGTGGTGAGTTATGGAAATATGGAGGAATTGGACAATGATGGTGAGATGGTGGTTGAGGAGAAATGTAGTAGTATGGAGGTGGTGGAGGTGGAGACTTATAGTAGTAAGTTGGAGGGTGGTGGGGACTTTAATGGAGGAGGAGGTGAGTTTTAATAATGAGGAGGCGGTGGAGGGAGGGATGGGGGAGGGAGAGAATCGTAGACGTAAGGAGGTGGCGGTGAAGGAGATGGAGGAGGTGGTGACTTGTAGACATAGGAAGGAGGAGGCGATGGAGATGGGGGTGGTGGAGATTTGTAAATGTAGGGAGGGGGAGGTGAAGGAGAAGGAGAAGGTGGGGGTGGTGATTTGTAGACGTAAGGAGGAGGGGGTGAAGGAGATGGAGGAGGTGGTGACTTATAGACATAAGGAGGAGGAAGTGAAGGAGATGGTGGAGGAGGTGACTTGTAAATATAGGGAGGAGGTGGTGATGGAGATGGGGGAGGTGGTGACTTATAGACATAGGGAGGAGGTGGGGATGGAGATGGTGGTGGCGGTGATTTGTAAATGTAGGGAGGAGGAGGTGAAGGTGAGGGTGGTGGTGGCGATTTATAGACATAGGGAGGAGGAGGTGATGGAGATGGTGGTGGTGGCGATTTGTAAATGTAAGGAGGAGGGGGGGAGGGTGAGGGTGGTGGAGACTTATAGATGTATGGAGGAGGTGGAGATGGAGATAGGGATGATGGGGATTTGTAGACATATGGAGGGGGAGGTGATGGAGATGGTGGAGGAGGAGATTTGTAAACATAAGGTGGAGGAGGTGAAGGTGATGGTGATGGTGGTGATTTGTAAACATATGGAGGAGGTGGTGATGGTGAAGGTGGTGGTGGTGATTTATAAATGTATGGTGGAGGAGATGGTGATGGAGGAGGTGGTGATTTATAGACATAAGGTGGTGGAGGAGAGGGAGATGGAGGTGGTGGAGACTTGTAAATATATGGAGGAGGTGGTGATGGAGAAGGTGGTGGTGGAGAGTTGTAGTGGTAGGTAGGTGGAGGTGGTGGAGATTTCAATAGTGGAAGTGGTGGAGGAGGTGAAGCATAAATGTATGGCTTATCAGCTACTACGCTAGTAGCTATAATGCAAAAGGCTATAGCATAAACTAGCTGAGGCCAATGCCCCAGGTGTTTCAAGGTACCCATTTCAACTCTAATTTCTGAAGGATTAGTTCTTAGACTTGTATGGTAACAAAGGATGCTAACCCTTTATATAGTGAACTCCATAATCATTTTTGACAATTATGTATTTGTTTATTCCTTTAACAGACTGTATCAATGATTTAAATATCATTCCAATTCTCTTTTTAATTCTCCTTTTTACTGAATCAAATCTAAAATATTGACAGTCACTATAATTAGAAGTTTCCCACGAAGTAGCCCAATTTCATTTTCATGAACGAAATCAAGATGTACAGAGTAGGTAAGGTTGTGTTTGGCTGGATGATGGCTAGGATACTTTTTTTATTATATCAATTTAGAAGCACATTCTATCGGAAGTTGAGGGTCTGCCACCATATTGGAAGACGACCTTGTATATGAAAGTCAAGAAAAATAAAGTCAAAATCTAAGTTGGCTAAAGACAGACTTTGTTCTAATAAGACCTGGCCCCTTCATTTAAAGAGAGACAGAGTTTCAATATTGTTCTAGCTACTTGACCAGCCTTCGGCTCCATTATTGTGATTTAGCATGTATTTACCATGTCTATTTCAGTAAGACTTGAACTCTGTATTCATTTACAATGTAAAACTTTCCGTCTAGATGGTTGTGTTGGATGGCTATTTCTATAAAAATAGTGTCGGTGCAATAATTTTGATTTAGCAAGCATTAGTACGTATTACATTTCTCTATTCAAAATACTCTATTCTCTCACATCAATGATATATTCTATTATAAATTTAATTAATAAAATCCACTATTTTGTGACACCACATTGTCCAGCTCTAGAGAAATTATTCAATGAGTTTTACAACTAGATGTATCACCAATTCCCAAAAAATTGTGTCAGGCATTATATTAAACTAATGTATAACCTCATGTGTATGCATGGGTACATTTAAAACCAATCACAATTAGAATCTAATTGAATTTAGACTCTTCGATTTTTGCACTCAATAATTCACTTACCATAAAAAATTTTAAAAAAAAATTAGATGGCACACGGTACAAAATTGAAATTCAATTTAGAATTTAATTGAATTTAAACTCTTTGATTTTTGCACCTAATAATTCACTTGACACAAAAATTTAAAAATTAGAAGAGACACGCGACGTAAAATTAGACTCTAATTTAAAATTTAATCGAATTTTTTCTCAACTTTGGCTATTAATATCTACCTTGTAACCCTATGCATATGTATGGATATACTTAAAATATACATTAAAATGCATAGCATAATTTGTACATATATAATTAAAATACTATTAATAGTCATTTTTATATTTTGTTAATTCCTTAAAAAGTCTTGTGAAAATATTATTACGAATGAAAATGACCATATTTTAGGCTTTTAGAAACCAAATCCACAATTCTCCAATATCCGATTGCATGTAAAGTTATGTAAAGATATATGGTTGCTAGAGTAATAGTGTAAATTTATACTGGTACTATTCATTTTGCATTTTATTTTTTATTTTTTCTTTATGTATTATAACGATAAAGAAATAGAGTGAATGACAGTTGTTGATAAAGAAATAGAGTGAATGACAATTGCTGCATTTGAGGAAAGAGAAACAACTAAATATATATATATATATATATATATATATATAAGCGACCACAAACTAATGCAAAAATATGAAAAATTATTAGATGGTTTCAAAGTTATTCAATGAGCTTTATAAACTAATGCATTGCTAATCACAAAAAATGTAAGGCAAATATTGTATATTATGTTGGTAAAATGGCATAAATCATATTCGATGTCACTATCGGAGAGACTCACATCACTCATATCTGGATATCACCACATCTAGTAGACCTTTATGTAATTATATCATATTAAGTTATTAAACACTTATTCAGTGGCGGAATTAGGAATTTTTATTTAAGGGGTAAGTTTAGGGGTGGCAATTCGTGTTCGCGTGTCGGGTTCGTGTCGTGTCAAGTCATGAGTATTCGACTACATAGGTCAACACTAACCCGACCTGTTTATTAAACGGGTCAAGATTTCTCAACCCTAACACGACCCATTTATTAAACGGGTCAGTCGTGTCGACCTGTTTATCAGATTATATCAAAATGAAAAATAAAAATTAATGAAAAAACAAACAAATAAATATTTTTAATATAAAATTTAGAACTAACGAGTAACTGCATCACAAATAATCATTCAAAGTTAAAGCATATCCCAATATCACAAATAATCAATCACAATATGTCAAAGAAAATAAATCACAATAACTAATAAGTTTATATACCTAGAGTTTGAAGGGTATATTGGTAAAATATCATTTAATTAAACGGGTCAGACGGGTCAAACAGGTTCTATGTGTTCAACCCTAACCCAACCCATTTATTAAACGGGTTAGTCGTGTCAACCCGAATATGACACGAACCCGTTAAGCCTCAACCCATAACCTGCTAATTTCGTGTCGTGTCGTGTCGGGTTCGCGGGTCGTGTCAAATTTTGCCACCCCTAGGTAAGTTGCTGCACTGATATATTTATTAAAACAACCTCCCACACACAAATATATATATACACACTTTTTTTATTATTATATTATATACACACTTTTTTATTTAATAAGATATACACACACACACACACACACCCAATAAAAAAAATATAACTTTGTATTTTCAATCAAAATTATGTTTGATGGCAATCTTTTATAAAATAAAATTCCTTTTTACTGTGAAATTCTTAAAAAATTTCATTTTCAATATAAATTATCAAATTTTATACTAAAGTAAGTAAAAAAATCTCTCAATTGAATTAATGAAATTTTCAAAAACATGAATGATTCAAACTTGCAGAGGAATAAGTTATGTTTTAAACATATTTGAAACTATCTTGCTCTAACTCATTATGTGACAACTAAAGAAACATTTCATTTATAGTTTTAATTAGTTATAAGATTTTTTTTAATGAGTTAATAACTTGTTAATCGCCACATAACGGGTTGAAAAAGATAAATCCTAACATGTTTAGGGTCAAATTTTATTAAATATTTAACAGATCTAAGAGCACATTTTACAATAAAAATAAAATTGTAAAAAATAAAATTATCTCTATAACTATTAAGCCAATTATTTTTTGTAAGAGCATCCCCCACGTCATGTACATGACTCCGCTTCTGCACTTATTCGCATCATCAGTATCTAATGTGAGTAGCTTAGCATTTTCTTTTCAATACAATGATAGGTTAGCCCAACCAATAAAAAGAAGTTATTTTTTTATCGATTGGTAAGGGGCTAGTAATTGAAACCCAAAATGATTTACTTATGTTGATTAGGAGAACCATGTATATAATACAATGGGATATTAAATTATTTCTCGCACTCCAAGAATATTGGAATAATAAACTCAACTAATACTTATGTTCACAATAATTACTCTTTATCTCATTATTTAGGGGGGGGGGGGGGGGGGGGGGTGGAAGTTCTGGAGTTAGATTCGACCCTAGTTAAGATTTCATTACAAGAACCCACGGATGACATGGCTCTTTGTTTAACATGCATGACATACTTGTAGGGCTGTGAATGATAAGGTAATTAATTTGACTTAAACATGCCCTATGACTTTCTAATCATTGGAGAAACTTCATTAAAGAACATATGATATGGTATCGTACTAGTACAAGATCTATACATTATAGTCTTTTTTTTAATAATTGTGATGCACTTTCGAATCTCAACAACTAGTTTAGTGTTTTTGCAGTTTTATTTAATCTTTTTTTTCCACTTGAATCCATACTCCATATGGTTTTATACAATATATTTCTTCCGTAGAAGTTGCAAATCATAGTGCTTCTGGATCTACTTTGAATTGGTCTTGTTTTTTACCCTATAGTTAAAACCTACATATCTAATACATATGCCATATCACATACAATATTATTTCTAAGATATTTCTCCAATATATATATATATATATATATATATATATATATATATATATTATTTCTAAGATTTTCATGAAATATTAATGTGGCAATACAATCTCTTCAATGCTCCTAGGTCCTTTGTTTGTCTAGCTTTGAAAAAATAAAGGTAAAATCAGTTCCTAGTTTTACATTTTAATTTGTAACAATTGCTGCATTATTTAGCTTAAGTGTTCAAATTTAGAAATTTAGAATCTAACTTGTGGTACTACTCCTAATGCAATTTATTTTAGTTTGGACAAACTTTCAAAGAAAACATTGCCCTCAGTGGAATTTAAGAATTATGCTCATATCAATAAAAACCAATTATTAATGAATATAAAGCCTCAATTTTACTTTAAGTGTTTCAATTTATGCTCCACCAATCACACTTTGTTGTATATCCACTTCCTTATAAAATAAGCAAAGTTAAAATTGGGCCCAAAAAAAAATACATACATGGTATATTACAATTAGTGGAATATGTTATCTTTCTAAAATTCCATGGTTCACATTTTTTAAATTATTAGACTTAATTTGTAACACCTGAAAACTACAGAGTTAGATTGCAATCTTTACCAAAAATCTCTTTCCTTACTTTCCTTCCTAAAAAATAAAAAATAAAGAATAAGAATTCAATTGTATTTTATTTTGTTCTTCTATTTTAAATGAGGAAAATTAGCTACTTCCTACCCAAATAATAATGAAATTTATTCATTTTTGATTTTGTTCTTATATTTTAAATGAGGAAAATTATCTTCTCCATTTGCTTTATTATTATTGTTTTTCCTTTATGACCACGAGAAAGGCTAAGGCCATGTGTTATGGCGACTGGTTGTGCTAGCGATGAGTTGTAAGAGAGAAGAGAGAGACAGAGAGACAGACATGAAGAGATAGAAAGAGACATAGATGAGGATAAGGAAAGAATAAAGAAATAAAGAAATAATAGTTAAATGAAGTGGTAAATAAAATAGAATTTTTGATGTTGAGTGTTGTAAGGACGCAGTTATGGTGCCTAATCCCAAAAGGAAAAAGATCTAGGCCCAAAAAGTCCAATACAATGAATTTGTAGAGAGTGGACTAGAAAACTAGGTTTTAATAAGTTAGATAATGATTACATTGAGCTCAGATGACAAGAAAACAAGAATAAACTAGTTTTGTCCAAAGAAAATCGTCATCGATATAGTCCGAGGAGACTAGTATTTATATATATATATATATATATTGAATTTGGTTACAAGTCCAGTTCTTATTGCTACAGTATTTTTTCTTTCAAATCTCTGATCCCCCTTGTAAGGGGCTTCTTTCTCTTTTATATACCTCTCTCTTCTTTATCTCCATCATCCACGTATAGGTCAAGTTATTCGCTTTGATCCTTGTCCCATCAGTACCTTCCTAAAATCTTTGGAAGTAGCTATAAGGCTACTGGTCACTGTTCAGATATCACCTCCACATTGATACAGCTAGAGGATTAGCTGCAAAGCATTCAATACGGTGGTTGTAACTTTCCCTTAAATATTTCTTCGCTTTCCTTTATCTTATGTTTTCCTGATGTTTATCCTTATCAGTTATCAGTAAAACCTTTCGAAGCACTGCCCTCAAGGGCAGACCAATCTTTTTGACCTCTGCTTTGCTTAGCCAAGGAGGCATTCTTCTTCGGACTACCTTCTCAAACCTTCGCAATCATAGTTTGCTCATGGAGTTCTGACTCTTATGTCGCTCCTATCGTTTATCTATCATTGGACCACTAAACGTCCTCGAACAAGGTCCACGGCCCAATATATACTCTTGGGCCCTTTATCACTACAGGTGTATTGTAAAGTATGGTATTAAAATAGATAAAGTTGTTTTTAAAGTTGGTAAAAGCTAAATTTTCTAGCACCATGATTTTTTTTTTATATAGAAAGTTTCAACTTATAGCATCCGCTCCTGATGATAGCTCTTTATCACTAGACCAAGACACTAATCAATTTTTAGTGTAGGCGGGAATTGAATCCTAGATCTCTTATTTAACCATCAATGACTTTACTAGTTGAACTAACTGGAAACCACTTCTAACATCATGATTGTGAATGCTCTAACTCACCCATATCCCATATCTCATAACTCTTAACTCATATTTATTTCCCAATTTTCTCCTAACTTGGTGTCACCATGTTTGACACCCTAAATCCAATTTGTTTTCTCTCTAACAAAAGTAACATTAACTCAATGGCCTCTACTGATCCTGTCAAAATGGTAATGTGTCCCTTCTCTTCATATATATAACTCACATTTATATATAACAAAAAGTTAAAGTCTAGTATTTATTATTGTTACGATCTTATTACGTCACATGAACGGCCATATCACTCACTTATTTTCAACATTCTTTCTCTTTTTTTTAATTATTTTTTCTTAATAATTTCCCAATTTATTGTTATACTTTCTCTAACTTTTCTCCTCTCTTTTACATTTTCATCTCTCTACTACTGTCTACTTTAATATCATTTTTCATCTATCCCTTTATCTTCCTTTATTTTTTCCTCTTACTATAAATTTACAATTCACTTTCCCATTCTATACATAGTTTTTCTACACACAAAATATTATTTCTCTCTCTTTCTCTCTCTCTCATTTTTTTTCATTTTTGGTGGATTTTAGTAATATTTTCTTGCATCTCTACTTTAAATTGCTAAATTTTTGTATTATTTGGAACTCTACTTTGGGTTGATGTGATTAAGTTTTGTGTTTTTAAGTTGTTATATTTTTTATTCTCTTTAATTTCATAGATTTTATCATATTGCATTATAAAGATAGTATATAAAAATATAATGTTATTTTATTACATAACATGACTTGGATAATTTGGTGTTTATTATTTTTTAAAATTTTTTCTTATCATATTATTTTATATAAATTTCTTATTATTCTCTCTCACATTCTCTCTTGAAAAAGTGGTTATTCTCCTTCTCTTGTTTTTTTTTTTTTTCTTACAACTCTATTTTATATTGATGAATCATTATGATTTTTAAAACTCTTTTTTAGGTTCATACGCTTTGTTGATGTATTTTTTAGTTCCCGATCACAAGTAGTCTAAATTAAATTTACAGAATAAATTATACATATTCAATATAAATTTGATATGAGTTTTGACTATCATGATAATCTTTTTTAAAAGAATGAATAATTTGAATAATTTATTTAAATAAAAATTATACATACATACATACATACATAAATTCATATATGTATATATTTGTTTATTTTGCTTCAATGTATAATCAACCTCATGAAATTCATTTAAAAGTAACGACGTTAAAACAAATGAATAATTGCCCTAAATATTACATTTGTATGTTCATAGCCTTTATGTTTAGAAAAAATTTCATTTAAATTTAGCATTATCGAAATTGACTAAAATGCTACATTAGTGTGTCTCAACAAAAGCATAACAGTAAATGCTATATTTAAGACTTTAAATATTACAAGTCTAAAATTTATATTTTTTTAATAAATTTGGATTTTGGTTCGGTGCTTTCAACCCAAATATGTCTTTTCCCATTATGTAATTGAACAAATATAGATTTAAGTGAGCTAAAATGGACCGAAGTGGACCAAATGGATAGAATATGACCGAATGAACTAAATAGGAATAAGGTGGACCAAATAGGAACAAGGTTTCAACCCAAATATGTCTTTTTCCATTATGTAATTGAACATAAATAGATTTAAGTGGGCAAAAATGGACCGAAGTGGACCAAATGGATAGAATATGACCAAATGAACCGAATAGGAACAAGGTGGACCAAATGGACGGAATAGAAACAAGTTGGACCGAATGGAACAGAATGGACTGAACGGGACGAAAATGGATTGAATGGACAGAATAGACCGAATATGACCAAAGTGAACTAAATAGCCCGAATAAAACTGAATTGGAGCAAAGTAGAAAGAATGGACAGAATAGGACAAATATGGACCGAATAGAGATAATATGGATTGAATGAACTGAATAGGACCGAAGTACACTGAATAAGATGGAATTGGACTGAAAAGAATTTTAATGGACAGAATGGACTAAATAGGACTGAATAGACCGATTAGGATGGTATGGACTGAAGATGACAGAATGGACCAAATAGAACCAATGTGCACCGAATGAGACTTTTGAATATTTTTCATTTTTATTGAATTTTCAGGGCTCAAATTTCTAATTTCTATTTTTTTTTTTTAACTCAAAATAATAGAATTTAGCCCAAATATTCATACTTTTCAACCCAAAAATTAAGAAAAAAAATGAATTTTTGAGCTAAACTTGGAAATGCAAAGTACAAAAAGAATAAATTTAAGGCTCAATTAGTCTAAAATTGACTGAAGTGGGGGCGAAATTGACCGGGTGGACCAAATTAGACTGTATGGGACCAAAATAGACCTTATTAGACTAAATAGAAATTATTTCATTTTTAAGGAGAAAAAATAATCTTCAAAAAATTTTAGAGAAAAAATTATACATTATATTAATATATAAAATAATTATTTATCCCTACGCATCGCATATGTCTACAACTAGTGACCCATAAAATCCCAAACTCCATTACTTATCAAAACCCACATACATAAATTCTTGCTTGGTTCCTACCAACCATCATTCTCATAAATCTTTACTAAATATGTTCTATCTGTTATGTCACTCTTCCTCAATAATTTATTAGGAGGGAATCCACGTAGTCACAACTCACTCTATTATAATCTTTGGCACATTTGCTTGACCATTTTCTTGTTGTTCACCTAATTGGTTTACTTTAGAAAGTTTCTTATTCTAAATTGTTATCTGCAAACACAACAAATAGATTGCAAAAGAAAAAACTCCAAACCCAAACAATTCCAAGACCAAAAAAAAAACCCACAAACAAAGTAATACTAACCTAGAAAAACTCATTGCTCATCCTGAAATTGTTAACTTAGAAAAACCCAAAAAACACTGCAAAAAAGCCTTACAAATATGTGAAACTCCTTCCTGAAAACTTGAACACCGACTCTTACCTCACAAGCATTTATACTTGTGAGGTGACCACTGCACCAAAGGTGTGCGGTGGTACTAAGATGGAGTTAAACACACAAAGAGCCGTTGGGCGAAAACTTGAGTGAAAGATGTCATTTGTGTGGGTTCCATTGATTGTGTAATATTACGAGTTTGCCACTTAACTCATTTTAATGAGATCTGAAAACCCTGAAATTTTTTTCTTACTTCTCATAACTCATACTCACTTTTTTGGATAATGAGTTACGAAAATTAAGAATAAAAAAATTAATCCAAACAACTAACCAGCTCGTGGAGCCCATGAAAAGTGAGAATAAGTGATGAAAATTGAGTTACACCTGCTAAACTAAATACAGCCTAAATGAGCCTCTAAGAGCATTTCTAAAAATATACATATCTTGAGTGGTTTAGATACATAAAAGTACTAGGCCATCTAGGTGGTTGGTTTAATGGTCTTTTGAGACAGTAACATAAATCTGAAAGTCTCAAATTTCATTCCACCATACTAACAATTCACGGGGTTTCCAGGTATATCATGATTAGTGTGAACTAAAGTTGAGATAACACTTCTTTAATAATAGTGATAATAATAAAAGAAAGACTGACTATCAACAAAAAAAAAAAGAAAATACATACAAGTCAGCATCCACACCAACTCAATGCTTGACAACGTTGTACATAGCCCACAGGGGACATATAAGCCAGTCAGCTGCCCTAGTTTAACCTCTTCTGTGTAATGTGCTTTGAACTAAAATATTATAGACTAGTCAATTTCGAGGATTCCACCGGCAGCCAATTAAGTCAACCAACTAGGTGGCCTAGTACATGTTTTACTTTTATGTATCAAAACCATCTCAAGATATGTATTTTTTTAGGAAAGCACTTAGGGGCTGATTTAGGCTGTGTTTCGTTTAGCAGGTGTAACTCAGTTTTCATCACTTATTCTCACTTTTTATGCGCTCCACTAGCTAGTTAATTGTTTGGATTAATTTTTTTTAGTTTAGCTTACATTTAGTACTTTTTTTAACTAAAATTTCTTTTTATTTTAATAAGAATTTGCCACATCACCCACTAATTAAATAAAATATGTAGATTAAGGAAAATTATTGTGTACTCCCGGAATACCATAAATGCGTACTCCCTCCTCTCTTATGAATGGTAGGTCCTACTAATTAAATTCATGATGAAACCCACCATTTATGTGAGAGGAGGGAATATACATTTATAGTACTCCGGAAGTACCTAATAATTTTTCGTAGATTAAAACTCACTACTACTTGCTATTGTGTATTTAAAATAAAAAGACACATCTAATTAAAAAATACTAGAGATAAGTCAAACTCAATTCTCGTAAGAGCATCCACATTAGCAGATGTAAAAATGTGTATAATACAAAAAGTGTCCAAATTTACACAATTTTCTTCCAAAATTGCCCACATCAGTGGATGTAAAGACGTGCATATTTACACACTTGATAGAGTAACCGTGTAAATATACATGGTTACTATAGTTGTGTATAACAATATTTAATTAATTTTTTCTCTCTCACCATTCATATTCTCTCTCTTTCATCATTCACCAACCTAGCAAAAGAAACCCAGATTCACAAAACAAACATAGCATCCCAACAAACATAGTAATCCAACAAAAGAAGAATAAAAGAAGAGGAGGAGAAACACCCAACCACCAACCCAGCACCACCCAACCACCAACCCAACGCCACCTAATCACCACCACTGCAACCCATTTCAACATTTCATAATCCACCACAAAATTGACTCCAAATCA
Source organism: Castanea sativa (assembly GCF_040712315.1). NCBI lineage: Eukaryota > Viridiplantae > Streptophyta > Magnoliopsida > Fagales > Fagaceae > Castanea > Castanea sativa. The sequence goes on along the minus strand of NC_134020.1, from coordinate 51,807,092 downwards.
ACAAAAAATCAAATCAAACCATCAGAAAACTCAACTCAAAATCAAGCCAAACCCACCGAATTAGCCACCGCGGCTGCCGTCGGATCTGCCTTGATCTGCCGCCGTGGATCTGCCTTGCTGTTGCCTGGATCTACTTGCTTACGTCGCCAGATTTTCTGCCATGTGGGAGTTTTGGAGTTTTGGGTTTGATATATGAGAGGAAGAGAGTTCAGAGAGTACCAAACCTTTTGGTTTGAGACATGAGAGAGGAAGAGAGTTGAGGGACTCCTAAACGTTGAGAGAGAGAGAGAGAGACAGAGAGCGAGAGAGAGAGAACGGTTAAAGACTTTTTGATAATCACATGACTTGAGATGAGGATAAGATGAAAAAAAATATATTAAAAACATAGATATGAATAAAATAATAATAATAAATATTATTTAAATAGAAAATATTGTAAAGTAGATAAACTGATGTGGATGTTTTGAAAAAATGGTAGTGTAAAATAGAAAAAATAGGTTTTTAGTGTAAAATAGACGAAAAAATTTGGCCGAACTGATGCGGTTGTTCTAACTTATTACCCAAAAGGTCAATTCTCGTAACTCAATTCAACTCATGATTTCAGCTCCAAAAAAAAGGTGCAACAACTTGTGCATAATAAACACTGCCCCAACACAACACAATGCTCCTAATAACAAATCCTGCGCTTGAAGAGGAGGAATAAACGTGGGATATAATCATAGAGAGAGGACCAACACAGTTTAGCAGACCAGGAGCGGGGTAGAAGATCTCTAGTTTAAGGCAAGATCTAATTTGGCCCGTGTGGCTATCTGCTGGCATTGACATCTCAGTTTTGACATGAATTTGATAAGGATAATTGCAGCTTTAAAAACTAAAACCAAAATCAAGAACAAATAGCTCCCAAAGCCAAAATTTTCAAGCCTGTGAGCTTCGACCAGCAACGCACTCTCAAGACTACGCCTACAAATCATTTTAGTGACCAGTATAACTCATTTGGGTCCATTCCCCAAGAGTTATTTCCGAACACTCCCTTAATAATTGTGACATCCATACTTTCAAGTTGAATAGATGATCGAAAAGCTAGGGAAAAATAAATCTTGCTTGGAAAAGTAAAGAAGATAGAATATGATGAATCATACAAACTTGCTGCAATCTCCTGCCTTACTAACACATCCAATCATGTATGGTCTGAATTCCCTTATTGTAGAAGCTAATACAATGGTTCTTTACTAAAGGAAGTGATTTTTTTTTTTTTAACATAAGCAAGTGGGAGAGTGAAACATACAACTTTGTGTGGAAGAAAAATAACGAACTTGAGAAACAAAGAAAAAAGGTATGACACTTCTCTTCTTAGTGATTATTCCTTACTGTTTTGAATCTTTTGAAGCATCAGCAAACACCTCAGTGTAACATATGGGACAAGCCTGAGAAAACAGAAAATTGTCAGCCAACTTTGGGTTATGGCCAAATACGCCACTGATGAGATATTTTATAATTTTCATCTTTAAAAATCACAATAGCTTACCTTATTGATGCTAAGCCATTTGGTCCCACAACTAGCATGGTAGGCATGCTTGCATGGTAGTGTGATCCGTCGGTCACCTCGTTTATATTCCATCTGGCAAATCACACATCTATACAGGACAAAATTAAACAAGTTAGACCAACAGGCCATAAAAAGTTTAGTAAGAACAGAGACGGAAAGACAAAAATTTTAGTCAAATTGGATAAAATTCCAGTGCTCTTATGCTTATGGAGGAAGGCCTCAGAAGTGTAAGGCAAGCAATGCAGATGCACCTTATACTGTGATGAGCGCATATCCAACCCCCAATGCATTCTAAAAGTTTTGTACATTAATGCTCTGATGCACATATATTAGAAATTCTGCATGCAAGCATAAGATGATTTTATAGATAATGATGCCCAAAAAGATGTCTGATAATAGCCATGATGCCAAGCTCAACTTGAAGTTCCCGAGAGAGAGAATGTCTCAAAATGTACATGCATAACATCCACCATGCCTAGCAAAGTGTCCATAAAACCATAAGTGCAAGAAAAAAATATTATATATATGGAGTCATTATTACGATGTAATTAGAATATTTGATGAATACGAGTTTGTAAGTTCTCTCCCGGAGGTATTGATGATCTATTAGATATGAATTTAAGGCCAATGATATGATAGCACAGGCAGATGTCAATAATTGTTGATGAAAAAAGGGATTGGCTGGTTATCTGTCACACTTTCACTTTTACCCTGAGTAGTGACAAAATTACAAGTATCTCAACAAGTTACTGGAGTACAAGACCGTCCATAAGAAAACTTACCTAATATACTAGTAGCATAGATGATGGTAAATTGTTCAGCTATCATCTGTGCAGAGCAGGGGGAGGAAAGTCAGGGCTACTGCCTGTGTCCAATATTAATCTGAATATTCTATGTCAAAAAAAGAGTGACAAACCAATTTTTGTTCTGTCTTATGTTGGTCCAAAGAACAAGAGTAGGCTTCCTTGAGCCGTTGTTCATCAATAGCTCAGTAGTAGAGAAGTTGGCTGTTAAAAGGCTGATCATAGGTTCAAATCCTACTTGGGGAGAATTTATGGTTCTCTCTTTTAATTTCATATATTTTTTTGGTTTTTATCATTTTGTAACAAGTTGAACCTAACAGTTATCCCTTTTTTCCTTCTCCTTTAAGTTTCAATTAAATTTGAATTTGCGTAGCCCTACACAATGTACTAATATATGATCACGCAATCTATCTCCAAACTTCTCTCAAGCAATGTCATTTCATAGTACTCATTTTTCAGAATAACATGCCTATGAAAGAACAGGAAGGTTCAAATGACTTCTTTTCCATTTATCCTTATCCTTTTTCTTTCTTTTTCTCCATTTTGGAAAAATCAAACTTAGTCTAAGCCTAGGGAGATTATTGTTGAAAGAAAGATTAGGTATTAAATTACCACAGGTGATGAAGAAAGTGATAATCTCATCCCATGAAATAGAAAGGATCATGACTTCAAAAGCTGAATAAAATATATTTACAATAATATATATATATATACACACACACACTTAAAAATAAAAAAAAATAAAAAAGCCAGTTGAAAAGTAAACAAAGATATCAGAATCTCATAAAAGCACAATTCATAAGCCCAAACATTACCTCTCATCGCGTGACTTCTTTCTTGAGAAAATACCACACTTGTACTTTGAGATTGGAAGCAAAGAAATCTGTTCTTGAGAAAGACCTCTATTTTGAGTTCCTACTGCCTCACCTAATTCAAGTAATTCCTGAAAATGAAAATACTGTCAATAATAATAATAATAATAATAATAAAGGAAGGAGTAATAAATTAGTCATTCAATAATTTCAATTTTCATCAAAATTTTCATAAGTAGAGTTTTCACATATCGCAGATATTTTGCTTTAAGAACAACCAACATAATCAGATAAGACTGTAGGAGAAAAGCAACTAGTCTCTATTAATCAAATGTGTTTGGCCAAATCGGCATTAAACTCTAATCCAACATTCCACGTCCAAATGTGACAGCTCATAAGGAATAAAGGAAGCTTGGAATATGATCTGCTTAACCAAAACCTTCTAAAGCTCATAAGGCATAAAGGAAGTTGGAATATGATCTGCTTAACCAAAACCTTTTCCTTCCCACAGGCTCAAATTAAAATCACATTACCACCTCATGAGAAATAATACAGAGTCACAATTGGCTCATTACACAAATCATCAGCCTAAGAACCACATTCCTATTTTTCATTAGAGTGATATGACTCAAAGTTATGGAGAGGATAAATAACAGGAATGAAATTTAAGCAACCACTCATAGCTATGACCTGGTTCCTCTGGCTTTCCATGTCATGCCTAGCTACAACCACCAGAATTGGGCTTTAATGTAAGCAATGAGTGGTTCTGCTAGGCTTTAACACAAGTTTAGCACTTTGATCAAAATGCTATTGAATGACTACAGGAATATAGATGATTTTTCAGTGGAAAGGCAGTAGTGGCCGAGAGTCTACAATTGTCATCACATTAAACAGAACCAAGATATGACTAAATGAGTATTTAGGTGTTCAATCTGATTGCTTATAACTTATGCATGATTCTTTCTTTTTTGACGAATAACTTATGCATGATTGTTTAGCACACAAGTTATACTACTAATATGAAGCTAATCTGGAGTACCAGAACCACATTTTCAATTTATAATTTTTTTTTTAAATTATTGGAGAAACAGTAGAAAAGGTATGATGGAGGTGTGCATAGTAATTACCAGAAAATTACAATCTAAAGTTCAAAACTGCAATAATATCCAAAAATGAAAGACCATGGAAGCTGCCGATGCTTTCATCCAAGCAGTGTCCTTAAGATTATAGACTTAATGTTTCTAGAAACCACTAAAAGACTTAAGGTTTTCAGTTTTAATATGAGTTTCCAGCTTGCTGGGGCCAAGGCCTCATGAGATCCTAGGTCTAAAACTCCAAGCATGCTGAGGCCACCCCAATGGATTCTTTCCTATAATTAATTGGTGTCTGGGATGGGAAGATTACACACACCCGGGGAAATAGTTAGGTGCTCGAAGAGCTCTAGACACCCACCAAAAAACAAATGACAGAATAGCCCAATGACCTGCTTAGTTTAAAGAACCTATTAGTATAGCCCCCGATAATTGGGGGTAAGGCTGCGTACTAATCAAGTCTCCCACATCACTTATATCCCGTAGAAGTGAGAGCTTTGTGCATTGGCTACAGCCTCTTTTACAGTCTTACATATTCAAACAAATCCGCTTTAAACTATATGGCATCACTAATGGGACTTTGGCAACCGCGTCATTCATGAAATGACTCACTCAATAACACCTCTTACAAGAATCTTTTCCACCAAGGGGTTTTGCCTCTCTCACATGTTAATCATGCATGACATGTAATTATGATTATAGTATGATCAACTTGAAAATTGCACTAAGTTTCTCAGAAGTCCCAAACTTGCCACAGTTTTTGCCAAAATAAAAGCATTGAATATATTAATTGCAAAATACAAGCTTCTTAAAACTTCCCAAACCATGAGATTTGAAAATTCCATGAGCCAAAAAGTGGAAGCTTCTTAACCTGTCTTCCTTTTTATAATCTTAGAACCAAAATCTACATATATACTCAAAAATAAGTATTAAGAGGCATATTCAGTTAATCAGGAAATGTAGCAATGCCAAGAGAAAATGTGAGAGTTTTATGCTCTAACCTCGTAGGTCATGTTATCAGGATCAATGTTGTCTTGCCAAACGACCTGCCCATTTCAAAGGGAAATTGCTTCAGTTAATCAATGTGTTCAACTATCATTAAGTATCTCCCATTAAGCAAAAATGATCTTGAAAGAAAATTTGGGGCCCAACAAATGTGACAAAAACATTTTATCAAGGAAATTGGTTATTAGAAGCCTGGATGGCTGTGCCCCTCCCTCTCTCTATGCATGTTTACACAAAATTCATGTTACAGAGAGAGAGAATTGAAGCAGGAACTAGATCTGTACCCCGCCACTCTCTCTCTACCTTCTCAGCGTGTATGTTTGTGCTAGTGTGCAGGTCATAGAGAAAGATAGACTTGAAGCAAAACATGAGAGGCAATTCATACTTTTAAAGCATTTATGTACGTCTTATTTTGCACTAAAACTTATACAACTCACACACCTGATAATCATGAGAATTATGATGTCTCCGTGGGCCTGTAAAATAAAAGAAGAAACTTAAATTGAGATACAAGTTGTTTATATTCCAAATAAATATTATAGGAGAAAAAAAAAATAACATCAGAGGGAAGAAAGGATCATGAAAACTTCTAAAATGGCCGTTATATCCCTTTATGTCCTACCAATAAAAAAACATCAAATAACAGAAAATTTTAGGGTACAACCATCATAGAAAGTCAATATGTTATATCTTCGGACTATCTAAGTTCAAATTCAAATTTAAATTTGTATAAATGTCCAAAAAATGCTTGCTAACTTGGCATTCCACACTCTTCTCTCCTTAGTTCCCAGCACACACAGCTACTTTAAGTGAGAATAGAGTAGGGAAAATAATGATGAATGACACTGAATACTGGGGCTTCCAATCGTGATGGTTCACATCAGGTGATTCCATGAAACAGCAGAAGATTATACCAATGGAAAATATCATGAAAGTATATGGACTACAGCTCTTCAAATTTCAACCTAATGAATCACCAGCTCATAGGTTGCCCATTCACAAAAGAGGTTTGACAAGCTTGTTTCTGTCAGCTGTGCACTCCATTCTTTGGTTAGCAAGTTCCCTCCTATGTTGCTTGGGTAAGTTAGAGAAAGATATTGGAACTGTTGTGATTGAGATTATATGGAAAATGAGAACATAACGATTATTGAAAAAAGCCAAGTGAAACTGGAACATTTTCCATTTACAATTAATGCCAGGGTGGAAAAACAGAATTCTGTTTTAAAAGATTTATCTCATAACCCAAGACCTTATTCTGATTATAAATGGTGCAGTCCCCCTCCAGGAAGTCTCAAGATCAATTGCAATGCAGCTGTTGGAGAAAAAAAAGGCTTGTATAGCAGCAGTTGGTCAAAGATTACTCAAAAATGCAAACCAGAGACTGCTGAAGCTATAGCAGCTCAATTTCCAATTTTAATAGCTCATGAAGAAATCTAGACAGCACTGTTGGAGAAGGGGATAACAAATGCTGACTGGATGCATTTGGAGGTGTTGATCATCTAACAAGCTTGTGAATAGCATGATTCTTGAAGATATCAAGGTGCTGAAAGATAGTTTCTCTAACTGTCAGTTTAATTGGATTAAAAGGCAAGCTAACATAGGAATTCACAAGCTTAGTAGATGGTCTTTGAAAACAAACCTTCTGGTTTTGTTTTCTTTGTTTCCTCCTAAGTTTTATGAAGCTGTTATCAATGACAATGAGCTAATATGTAATAGTAGTAAATAAAATCCTTATAATTCAGCAAAAAGCAAGAGAAAGATATCGGAGGATGATCCTCTTGATGCATTGTTCTTTTCACGCTTGCTTTTCTATTTTCTGCATCTCCTAAATGCAAAAATAACCAATTTTCTGCAGATAGTCTAGGGAGTAACCTAGGATAAATTTGAAGCTTCCACTGTCCATTAAAATATTTACAGAACTTAGAACTCATTGTAAGAATATAAGCTATGATATCCAAACCAAACAGCCTAAAATGTTGACTACAATCTGTTGGATAGGAACAGTTGGGACTATGATGTGAAATCTTGCATCCAAAGAGAAGCTAAGCTGGAAATCCACCATACAGCTAGTCATTATTGAGTAAGAAATAGTGGAAATTCAGAATGAATTATACTTTGTACAGAAAGATGACAGTGTAATACATAAGGTAAGCAGTAACTGGTGAAAGCATCAAGAAGTAATTTCAGCATTACAATGAAATTGACAAGCATGCATAAATATCTGTAATGCAATATCCTCTTGAGTGCAGTATTGAGCAATATTAACAAGATTTGCAATAATCAAATATCTTCTCCATTCTATTAAGGTCAGAACTTACATTCCATAGGATTGTCATGCGTAGTAGTACTAGTGCCTGCATTTCCTTCCCATTCTGTATGTGCCGCAGCAGCCTGTTCATTAACGATTGTCGAAGAGTTCTCAAAAGGTCTTCTGTACTCATCAATTCTAGGTTCGTGATCATTCACCGCATAGGTATGACCATGATCATAATAAGAAGTGTTCCCAGGTTCAGAAAATCCAAACTTGTAAAAACTTGTATTCATTTGTGGGTACACACTCTCCTGCACATATAGGAGTAGATCTTATGCTTACATGAAAATCTTAATATAATTTTTGCAGTGATCTTCCATTACAAGTTAAACCAATTACATTTTAACCACAGATAGACAAAATGTAACCAAACACTAGAAGCTTCAAATGTACATAGTATTGGTAATAAACAATGAAAAGAATTCGAGTACACATCAGAGATTATGAGCAATTTTAAGATCCAAATTAATCAAAGAAGTACAGCTTCCTTACAAATCTGCATATGGGAAACAGAGTATTATAACAATGGAACAATCTTTATCAATTCACATAAACTGTTCCAATCTTTTGGATCAAATCATTGTTAAAAGCATATAGAAAAACCGCCAATGAGTTCTGGCTAAAACGGCACTTGCTCCCCAAAAAAAAGGGGCTGAAGAGTGAGGTAATGGATTCCATTTTGTTCATCATCAGAACCCACTAGTTGTGTGTAACTTACTAAACTTTAATTGAAAATTTCTTTTCTTTTTATTTAACCCCAATAAATATAATTTCCCTATATTTCTTTGAAAGAAAAAGACATATACATGAAACATAAAGTACCTGAGCATGTGAAGCACCAGAAAATATGAAATTCACATGATCATACGTAAGTCCTTCAAAGTACTCCATAAAGCTTCCAGCTGTACTATAAGGATAGCTGGTGTTCACATAATGAACTTCCATATGTGGGTTCCAACTCATTCTCAATCTCCACCACTAAGTTCTCACACAAGTAATCTGTAGCATAAACAAAACAAATTATACTTGAATCTTCAAAACACAACCATTAAGCATACACAGAAAACATATGTTTAGACATAAGAAATAAACCTGATCTTCCTACAATATCCAAGCCAACACATTCATCCAGCAAAATAATCAAGCCATCACCAAAAGCCGATTTCTTTCCAGCCTTTCAACGATTCCTACAAATGCAAAACCAACAAACACAATTGCCTCCCAAGTCAATTCAAAGGCCTTAAGTTCGCAAGTTAAATGTAATCACCAAAAACAACAACAACACCAACAATAATTACCACTTCCATATTCACATATAGTCTATTAGTTCATAAATCTAACCCATTTAATGCAAACATTGAAGCACAATAAATTCTATATTTCTTTTATTGTTTTGTTTTTTCTCTCCAAATCAAAACAACAACAACATTTTCAAAGTAATAATATTCCATTAACATCAAAATTTAAGCTGAATTCACCACAATGTAACAAAAAAAAATCAAGATCTCTGTTTGGCGACTGAGAAAACGAAGGAAAACAAAAATAACAAACGAACAAAACTAGCATTTTTCAAAATCACATTCCGATCACTAATGAGCTTAACACAAAAAGCAAGAAATGTACGCTTACAAAAGCTGAAACTCGTCCTCTACTAAAACCACACAACAACGAAAAAAAAATCGTCTCAATTCCTCTCCTTTGCACTAAATTTTCTCAGCAACCAAACAGAACTTAAACAAACAAACAAAAACGAGCTCCTCATTACACCACAGGCACAAAACTGATCTCCACCACCTCACCGAGAGCATAAAAAAATAAATAAATAAATTCACGGTTTTTTCACAATTTTCAATTTCCGTAACCGAATTTTCTCGGGAAAGTGAGAGAAAGCGAGCTTAATGGAGTCAATGCACCACGTAATATAAAAGAACCAAAATTAAAAAATTAAAAACCAAAAAAAAATTTAAAAAGAGAAAAAGAAGGATTCCAAAGAGAGATTAAAGAACCGACATTGATCGCTTTTTCATGAAACGAGCTTCGTCTTCGTCTTCGTCTTCTTCTCTCTCTCTCTCTCTCTCTGTGAAAGTTGGAAGGGAATGGCAGGTTTGTAAATACGTGATTCCGTTTGGGTTTTTTTGTTTTGGTGTTGTGGTTTTTGTTTATTTCACAGAGCTTGGTTTTCAAGCTGTGGCTTTTATCATTTTATGAAGAGACACGCGAACCTTGTTATGGAGTGCGGGGGGGAAATGATCCAGTGTCACGCGGCGTGTGTTTGCAATTATAGCACTCTACTACTACTTTTTTTCCTTTTTGGTATATAGTAATTTTTATTTGTGTGTATGTAAATGTTATAGCTACCTCACCCACCAATGAATCATGATGATTCATTTTCACATGCATTTTTGTGGGGTATAGTGTTAGAGAGAGAGAGAGAGAGAGAGAGAGAGAGAGAGCATGGGTTGTTTCATTCACTCTAAGTTTGTGAGTAATGTGATTTTGTGTGACAATATGGGTGTGAGTGATCAATTGATAAAAATGTTGTTTTTTTGTGATTTGGTGAGAGGAATGTTTTGTTAAGTTTGATTTTGATTCATTTGAAATTATTGTCACTCATTGTATCAATCAAATTATCTAAATAAAAATTTACGTCAGTCATTTTTTTTAACCTTTTTTTTTTAAGAGATTATGATACTCCTTAGAAATATTTTCAAGCTTTTAATAGTGTGTTAGAGTACAAATTAATTATGAGTGTGATTATTAAATTAAATTGGCATATACGTGAGTAAATAACTCTAGCAATTTTAGGTAGAATGATTGAAAGAAATTGGGTTGGATGATAAATGTGGTTAACATGTTGTGTAGTTCTTTTTTCTAAGACTTAAGATGTTAGCAAGGTTTGTGATAATCCATGGTAGTAGTCTTTTAAGCTTCTATCACCTATTGACATGACATGAAATAAAAGCTTAGAAGTTTTGCAAACCATAATTAATTAGCTGTTGAAAGTCACAAAATCAGAACCATCATCCAAATCTAATCATAGGTTCTTTCTCATGCTTAGAAAATTGAATCATGTGAATTCCATTGAAGGCAAAGTTTTATAATAATAGGTTCAACCTATTATATAATAATAGGTTGAACCATTTGCCAAGTGCCAAAGTTATAGAGAACAGAATCATAGGATTTTGTGGATAGGGGTTGAAGTTAGTGGTTGGCTTGTGCACAGAAAATGAACCATAAGTGTGGTTGAAGAAGGGTCACCAAAACCATCTGACTCTCTAAAGATGGAAGTTGGTGTCGGTTGGGGTTCGTTAGGAATTAAAATTACAAGCACACTATCATTAAAGAAATACTTCTTCTTTTTCCTTTTGTGCATAGCTGGTTTTAGCTCTGCTAATAATCATGTGGGCAACAACATAATTTAATGTCATCCAGGTAGGGTATCAAATAGCCAACACTATCTCCCAAAAACCAAAGTCCAATAGAACAAAAAGGAAAGAGAATGAAGGTACAATTTTACAACCAAAAAACCATCATGTTATTTTGGACATACTAGAAATTTTTTTTTTTTTTTTGGTTATAAAACAGAGAATGAAGATGACTTTTGGGAATTTCCTTTACTGGGTCTAACTTTGTTATGTGCTGGCAAAAGAAATTCTAATGAGTTTCAAAAGGTTGCTTAAGAATTCTTACTTGTGGATAAAGTCTCATAATGACATATTTCCAACAGTTAGGGAAGGCCATTGTAGCAAACAAAGTAACAAAGTACCATAGGTTAGGTTTTCTACCATTGCATTGAAATTAGATGGTGAATTCAAATCCCTATTGTAGCCTTTTTTTAATATTAATATATGCCTAGTAATTCTCAAGGTCTAGGGTTCAAGTATTTTCATATCCGATAGATTTTAGTTGTTGAGATGTGTAAGATTGAAATTTAAGACAAATATGAGATCAAATACTTAATTTATGGCTTAAAAGAAAAAAGAACAAAAAACTTGACACAAATTCAATAGAGCTTTCCTCATTTACCATTTGTTGCCTTAATACTAAGCACTTATAAGTTTATTTGAGAGGGAAGAAGAAATAAAAATGAAACAAATTGAAAGAGATTTTACAATATTTTATTATCTCATAGCATTCAAAAATTCTAATTAATATGTACAAAGATCTTCACACTTTCTTTTACAAACTCTCATACATATTACATAAAATATATTGTTCTTTGTTACATTCCATTCTAGTTTTTCATGATCTATCAATTAAATTTCATTTCATTCTTTTAACACTCTCAAAAATAGTAGACAAGTGAAGAAATCGAATAAGAGTGGGGTAAAAAAAGCAAAACATATACTTTGAAGTAAGTAGTTACAGTTTTATTTAAATACAATAGATTATGTAACAAATTTTCCTTTCAAAGATGTTGCTTGGAAGGGAAGGTGATTATAATGGAGTGAATGTGTGTTTGTGTATAACCATGGATCTCAAAACATGCAATAAGAACATTTTTAAATTAAATATAAGAAACTTTATATAATCATGAAACCTATCTTCCTCTCGTAGCTCTTACTTTTCTTTGTAGAAGATTTTTTTATAACAAACTTTTCACTTTTACTTTCTTTTTCTTTTTTTTAATTCTCCCTCTCTCTCAAGTTTAACCCACCATGCTCATACTTTTTTTTATGTTACAATAGTGAAAGTACTCATGGGTGACACTGACAAACTAGTACACTACAATGATCAAATCTATATATATTGTAGTCTATTAAAAAAAACCAGTGATGCTTGGTAAAGCAAGCTCACCTCTCACTCTCTCTCCCATTATAAATGTAGAGATAGATAGTAAAATAAGATAAGGAAACCAATCATTGGTGAAGAGGTTTAAGAAAATCTCTCTTCACCAAAGAAAAATGTTGCTATTAGTGCTGACAATATGATTACAAATTGACCAAAATAAAAAGGTGCTTCAAATCACCTTAATTCTGTTCCCCCCAATCACCTCTACTAGATGACTTCTGTTTTGGGTTTATTCCAATTATTTCCATGGGGTTTTATGCAATCACAGATTGGAGCAAGCAAGAACAGCAAAGGCTGTCAGGCATGCATGTGAGAGAGAGAGAGAGAAGCTAAAGAAGGAGACATGAATGAGTGAGTAATCAGAATGGAACAAAAACCTGGCGTGCAAGGGAAGTGAAGGACGAGTCATAATATTCTCTCCCATTCTTTTTGTCTGAAAACGTGTCACAAACACAAAGTTGGCTGTGTTAAATTTCAACACCCAAAAGTTTTTTACTTGGTTTTGTTTCACTTCCATTGCCCCCATAGGCTGTAGAGGTAGAGACTAGAGAGGCCAAGAGGGTAATTGGATTCCCTTTTATACTTACTTCTCTTCTTCTTCTTTTTCATTTTTTTTTTTTCCTTTCAACTTTACTACTTTAGGGCTTTATAGGCAAGCCCTGATGATCAATGACACGTTAAGAGGACGTGGCTAGGTGCTTTTGGAACACAACAATTGAATGGTGTTGTTGGCATAGAAATGGAAGTTGTAACCCTACTTGTATATCAAGGATCATAAATTTTGTCGTAACTTGTTGAAGTAATCGATTGTGAGTGGTGAATAATTACTCTTATATGAACCAATCGTTTTTTCGTCATCACTCACAATCAATCAAGTCAAAATTGTGATACAAAAATTGTTTCCTTAGACCGTCTTTTTTCCAAACACGACAATACGTACAAAAAAGAATATTTGCTTTTATATTATTACATCCCCCTCCTCCTCTTGTCATATCACATGTGATAGGTTCAATCAGTTTCACCACAGACAATGTCTTTGTAAATTTAAAGCCAATCGAATTCTATAAAGCAAGTTATATTGGGCAAAAGAAATTCTATTTATGCTGAGTTAGATCCAAAGAAATTCGAGACTGTTTAATCGAATACACCAGCTGGCCTTTACCATGAATAGAAGAAAACAAATCACACACACACACACACACAAGTCAATATCTTTTGGATGCCTAGTTGGTCCTTCGTTTAAAGAAACTTTCATACTTTTGGTTGATTGAAACCTATCGTAAAAATAAGTCTTAAGAAAGTCCCAATTTGATTGGGGTTGAGACTGGAAATGCTCTGTCTGTAAAATGAAAATCCACCTAATGGCTAAATAGAAATACAATTTTGGGCTTAGGACCGCATTTGCTGCTAAGAAGAAATAGTGTGATATATACATATATGTTACAACTTACAAGTAACTATCAAATTTTTTCTTCTTCATATACCTTTTTCTTGCCCAAAGGCTAGCTAGAGCTCAAGATGTATGCTTTTATGGCTGGTCTTGGATTGAGGATACTTCACATCAGCTCACACCCAAAAAGAAAAGAAAGGCTTCTCATGCCCGATCAAAATGAAAAAGTTTATCTCCAAATTGATTTGAAATAAAATTCCTCTAACTTATTATGTGACAATTGATAAAATTATTTTATGTATTTTTAGTCACATGACTTATTTAGTAAGTCATATAACTAGTTTAAATAAAATACATGGATGGTTTCATGTGCCACCATAAAATAAGTTAGAGAATAATTCTCTTAAGTTCAAACTAGTTTAAAGGAAAACTTTATCTATTAAAATGATCAAACAGAACAACTATATCAAATAAAGAGAATAGTTACATGGTCATATATGTCAATCTATTGAATAAAATTCACAATTGCATCTCTACTATAATGATTATTCAACACAAAAGCTTAATAATAATTTTTGAAACATGAAAAGCGAAATCTTCCAGGATTAAGAAAAAAATTAAGATATGTCACGTCAAGAAAAAAGTTTGAGGGATCGGAATGGGATATGACACGGATTTGGGCTTTATGGGCCTTAAATATGGTCCAACAAATCCGGGCTAAGTTGGACTTTTTGTTTCCTTTTTTGCAGGCCTGAATATATCATTTCTTGCTGGGCCTTAATTCAATCTGTAGCCCCATGTTCACCCACTCACAAGACTAATAAATAGAAGATAGAGGTATTGATGGTGATTGATTGAACTCATGGTAAAGACCTGCAACACCAACAGATTGGAACTTTTATCTTGTTGCAGATTTCAATCAAGCCATTACATTCACCACACCTATTTACACCTTTGTGTCACGTACCAGAGAGTTTTGGGCATGGTCAAGGGAAGAGACAGTAAGATTCAAAAGCAGTACAACCATGTGCATGAACATCACCAAACCATTTACACTAGACCTCCATTTTCTATGATCATTCAAATGTCACAACAAATATACTTTGATTTGGCTTTAGATACTAAATTACTAATACAACAACAGCAACAAAGTGTTAATCCCAAATTTTTTGGGGGCAGTTATAGCCTAAAGATCCTCAATAAGATAGTAAAGGTCAGCTCCCTATATTCTTTTCCTCCATTCTATTCTATCCAAAGTCAAAGTTTTTGTAACTTCTTTAATTGATATGTCCTTTATAACTACTTCCACTAAGGATATTTTTGGTCATCCTCTACCTTTTTCCATTTCCTTTACTTGAATCAACTCACTCTTTCTTACCAATGTATTAATTGATCTCCTCTGCACATGACCAAACTATCTCATGTGACTTGCCCTCATCTTTTCATCAATAGAGGCTACCCCTATCTTTAAGCAAATTTCCTCATTTCGAATCCTCTGGCTTTAGATACTGATCTTTCATGAAATTCCAGCTTCTTGAATTACTCCTCCTGACATGTAATGACCAAGACCTAGGGAAGAATGCAAACAGTAATAAGCCCAAAATATATGGATGAAATGGAGATAACAAGTAAATTCCAAAGGATAAAGGATTTAGTGGACCTGAGTTGGAGTTTGACAAAGAACATCCTGGTATATATCCCATCCATTTTAGGTTCAGATAGTCAACCAGCCAATCTTCCTGGTTTCAAAACACAAGCTTTGCACAATAAATCAGAGGAGGGCCCTGCCAGAGAAAAATGGCAAAGCCTTTTTCTTAGGAATCTGGGAAATAACAGGTAATGAGCTGAAAACACTAAAGGACAGCTTAGCATGTGTACTTCACAGAAAAGTGAAATCTTAACAAATAACAGAATATTTTCCCAAATGTTCAATGCCTCTTGATAAACTATAACTTGATCTCTAAAGCTTAAGCTATTAGAAAATGAAAATTTTAATCATTTAACCAATATTCTAACATCTTGATAAAATGCAAGCTTCGCAAAGCCTTTGCAGTGAGTTAGACACTTACAAAAAGAATGGAACTGAGATGGAGCTCACGAGCTACCTTCTGAAAACCAACCATTAGGGTTTTCTTACAATATGGCTCATGAACAATTTTCAGTATCAACATATCAACTTCCATCAGATCCATCATCTACTCTCCTCTCCCCTCCCCTCTTGCTTGCTAAATTCAGCACTACTTGTTTCTAATTACAAGTATATTGGATATACAAGCTCTGATTGTCTTGTTAACTGAACTAAACATTCATAAATTTGTTCAGATTGAGGGTGTGATTTATCCCGAACAATAAACTCATACACAATGCCATTCACCTCAATTGAGCTACAACCTGGAGTCTTCTCTACTCCTCTCTCCACCATCATCTTCCTTACATTCTTAGCCTCCTCCCACATATTTGCATCCCCATACATATTTGCAAGCAAAACATATATTCCACTGTCACCAGGATCCAACTCAAGAAGCTTCAAAGCTGCCCTTTCTCCCATTGTTACATTTCCATGAATACGACAAGCAAAGAACAATGCACCCCAAAGCACAGCATCTGCCTCCATTGGCATGCATTTAATCAGCTCTTCTGCCTCTTCCAAATGACCAGCTCTACCTAGAAGATCCACCATGCAGGAGTAGTGTTTGAGCTTGGGGAAAATATTGAATTTGGAGCTCATTTGAGCAAAATATTTACGGCCCTCTTCAACCAAACCTCCATGACAACAAGCAGATAAGACCCCAATAAAGGTGATCTCATCTGGCACCAACCCACTATCAATCATCATCAAGAAATAAGATAGGGCATCATGTGCATTCCCATGAAGGGCTAAGCCACAAATAACAGCTGTCCAAGTCAGTGAGTTTCTCTGTGGCATCTCTCGGAAAACCTGGAGAGCCTTTGTGATGTTCCCACACTTGGCATACATGTCAACTAGAGCAGTTCCTAAGGCAACATTTAGCAAAAGATTATGTTTTTCAATGTAACGGTGGATCCATATGCCAACATCAATTGCTCCAAGTTGTGAGCATGCAGATAAGCAGTTAACCATAGTCACCTCATCGGGCTTAATATCACTAGCCTGCATTTCATGAAACAAAGCCAAAGCCTCCTTACTGTGTTTGGCTTGAACATTACCACCAATAATTGCATTCCATGAAATAACACTCTTTTCTGGCTGCTCGTAAAAAAGCTTCCGTGCAATACCCAGAAACCCAAGTTTGGCATATCCCATAATCATTGTAGTCCAAGAAACAATTGTTCTATTCTCCATACTATCAAATATTGCTTGTGCCTCCTCAAGATTTCCACACTTGGCATACATGTCCATAAGAGCATTAGAAAGCGGAACTGTCAACTCCAACCTATTTTCTTCAATATACTGATGAAATTCTCTCCCACACTTCAAATCCCCAAGCTGGGCACACGAAGAAACCACCCCAATCATCGTAACCTCATCGGGCCTCACTCTCTCCACTTCCATTTCTCGATAAATTCCCAATGCCTCACATGCTAACCCACGTCTAACATACCCATTAATCAAAGAATTCCAAGAAACCAAATCTCTCACACAACTTTCATCAAACACCTTACGTGCCTTGACCAATTCTCCACACGAAACCAACATATGAATCACAGCATTGTGCACATACATATAGGAATCAAAACCCATCTGCAACACATGCCCAACAATCTCATCCCCCATCAACTTCCACGACAAGCCAGCACAAACTTTAAGCAAATAAGTATGAGTATAATTATCGGGCCTCGAAGACCCACCATCCCTCAACATTCTCTTATACAAAACTATCCCTTCTTCCATATTTTCACTCTCAGAATACCCTCTAATGGCAACATTCCAGGAGAAAACATTTGGGTTATTCGAATTATACAAAATCTGAGAGCAATAGCCAAGGTTCCGCCACTCAGAGATGGCGCAAAAGGCGATAAGCCGGCTTGAAGCAAAGCTGTTTGACGAAAGGCCTGTGAGAGTCATTTGGGCTTGGACTTGCTTCAACTGGGACAAGGATTTGCATCGTTCTAAGAGAGAGAGGAGTGGGTTTGTCTGGACAAGAGTGTGGGTTGTGTTCCAGTTTGTGGGTCTTCTTCTTTCCTTGTGGAGTGAGAGAGAGCGAGTGTGAAGCAAAGAAGAAGAAGAGAGTGAGAGTGGGTTTGGGAATAAACGTAGAGATCTGAGTGTGTGCATTTTCTGTGTTGCATTGTGGTTTTGGCGGGAAACAAGATCGACTTCTTTACCAAAAATTTATATTACGTCGAGTGTTATAGATGTAAAGTCGAATGTTTTATTATTTATTAATTTTAGGTATTATTAAATTAAAATATCAATCAGTTTTTAGTATAGTATAGTATATGCGAGAATTAAATTTCAAATCTCTTATATATTTAACTATAAGAGACTTTACTAATTAAACTAACTGAAATCTACTATTAATTTTATGTGATTGGCTAAGATCTATGGATGATTAAAAAAAAATGATCTAATTAAGGCAATAGGAAGAGAAAAATGTAGGTGAATAAGCTATTAAGCTAGAAGCTTTTCAAAGCAAAATATGTGGAGTGGACCAAAGTTTTGTGCCTTTGTGTATTGTTGTTTGTTCCCTTAAGGAATTTTATTTAATTATATCTTCTTGTAAACACTTAAAAATTCAAATTCATATTTAAGACATTAGGCTGACTGAAAAATGTATTGAAATTTGTTTTATTGAACGAAAGAAAAGCAAATATATATACACACACATATTTTGGAAATTTTTATTTCAATAAAAGTAAAAGCGATTGAGATCATTTTAAAGTTATAAATGAAGATTTGTTCATTTAATTATGAAGGAAGATACATGGTTTTAATTATGAAGGAAGATATATTAGTGACCGCTGCTACATGAGGTGTGATTCCAATCAATTGTTAATGAGAGAGAGAGATTGAGATTTATCAATAAAATTTCGAGGTTTGGAGTATAATACAAGGACAAAGTTTAGTTACAAAATAGGTTATAATCTTAGGTTACAACCTTACTTAATAAAATAAAGATCAATTTATATTTTGAAAATCTAAACGTTAAATTGCATGTTCTTTACACTCTTAATACACATGTCAAATTTTGTGTCAATTGGATATTATTTACGATATAATCTATAAGCTTATATTTTATGCATAATTTTAAACTATAAAAACTTGTAATTTAAACAATTTATTGATGACATAGCTAATAATCATTAATTTTTTATTAATTTGGCAAGTATGAAAGATATAAGAAGAAAATGTAATTCAATTGTCAATTTGTTAAAATTTACCTCTAATAAAAAAAATATTGAGGAAGGTTAGCACTAGAGCTTTAGACTACAACCAATTTTATAGCTAAACTTTGTCCATAATACAATATTAACTCTTGGCCAACATATATCTATATACCGAGATCCAGACTAACCAAAAAAAAACAAGAAGGTCATTTCTTTTATTAAATTAATTGCAATTTTTTATATTTTCTTGCAATCATTCTTCTGATAATTAGAAATAGAGGCCAGGGGAGCTTGATGCATTAGGGGGCTTAAGGCGAAAACTACTACTAATTAACATGAATTATGTAGAATTTTTTTCTTATTTTAGAAAATTTATAGACACAAAAAATTTGATAAAATTTTTCAGATTTGTTGATGTGGCACATTAATAATGGTAAGTAAAATAGTAATATTAATGATGGACCTAGATGAGAACTAGTAAAAGTTTGCTAACACAACTATTGTGAATAATGTTATGAATTCTTGTGTATTGCTTTTTTTTTTTTTTAAGTGCAACATTCATAATATTTTTCACAACAAATGCTAGGTGTTAAGTTGATTCTTGTTTTCTATTGGAACCCACCACTATAATTATTTTTTTTTCATCAATAATAGGCTATAACAACTTACTATTTAGGATTTATTGTAAAATTTTTGTGAAAAATATTGTAAACGTAGCATTTCTCTCTCTTTTTTGTTTGTTTTTCATTTGATAAAAAAATATTATTTTATTTATTGGTTATAAATAACCATATTGGTTAAAATTTGGAGGCCTTTTTTTTGCTTGGAGCCTTGAGCGACTGCATCAATCATTCAATTGCATTTAACATTCAACCGGCATTGATAGGGGCTTAAATTTTGAAAAACGACCCGATACTTTTTTGTAACAGATAGATTTCAAACACCTATCCGCTGAGGATGAAGTCTTAGGGTTTAGTGTTCTTTTGTCAAAGATTATTTTTACAAACTTATTTTATTATTCAACTTATTTTTGCTACAATTCATGAGTCTCTTTTTGGTATTATTCATATGTCTCACTGTGCTATTTCAGCTAACTTTTACTTTTTTTTTTACAATACTTTCAGCAAAAAGTTTTCAGTTTCAACAAAATAAGTGGATCCCAAGCGGACCTTTAGTGATTAAAAAATAATGTATTTGGACTTGGTAAACCTTCCATGGAAATATAATGTGTTTTTTTGTGTCACTTTGTAGTTAAACTATCTCTACCACAAACCCTAATCTCACTAGAGGTTACATGGTTCAGTTGTAAGATAAAATCATCATCACCTTGCTTCCATTTTGTTGAGGATAAAATTTGGGTACAAACTTGGTTGTAATAAATAACTAAAACTCTCACTAAAAAATTACTACATTTATGCATATTTTAAAAATATAACAATTTAATTACATGTTCTTTATACTCTTAACACACATATCAAATTTTGTGTCCATTGAATGTTATTTTTATTATTCAATCCATAAACTTATATTTTATGCATAATATTAGACTATAAAACTTAAAATCTAAACATTTGATTGATAAAATAGCTATAAATTTTTGATCTTTTAGAAATTTTGCAATTATGAAATATATTTTAAAAAAAAACTAATCCAATAGTGAATTTGTCAAAATTCACATTTAATAAAAATATATTAAGTATTTGGAGAAGTTGTAGCCAAACTAGGACATTTTGTTGATAATATATTAATATCAGAAACCTTAGCAACAAGGTTCAAACTGGGCCGGTTTAAATGCCACTGCAAACTACAGGCAACTAATTTCAGCTAAATATCATATTTATAGCTTTCATCAAACATGCTTTCTATCTCAAGTCTCAAGTAAAAGAAGAGAATGATCCACAACATAGCAAAGCTCTTACAAAATTCTAAAGATGTGGTAAAATTCAAAAGGCGATACTTAAAATTGCTTATGAATAATCAATAATCCAACAAAGTGAAATTGCAACTGCTTTGATAATCGAAGATTATGGGGAGAACAAAAATCCTTCAAGAAGGAAACAATTTTTTTCGTGGCGAAAGTCCTCTAAACTAAGTTATTCAATTGAATAAAGAATAAATTCATGAAAAGCTGAATTCAAAAAGATTTTCATCAACATCTATAGTTAAATGGGAGTGGAGATGTCTCTTTGTTTAGGCGCCACCTGAACCATACTTCTTACCAAACACGATTAACTGAAGCTTGTCATAACCTGCAAGCACACCAGCACCAGCAATGGCACGGAGGATATTTGCACCAGCTCCCTTAAAGAGAGATCTGGCACCCTCATTCTTAAGGATTTGAGAGAATGCATCGAGGGAGCTCTTGTACTTGACAGCCTCACCAGATGTCATCATCATTCTTCTCCGGACTGTATCAATTGGATACGAGGCAAGGCCAGCACCATTTGTGATGAGCCAACCAAGAGCAAAGCTAGCAAAGAAACTATCCTGAAATCATATCAAGATAATCCATATCAAGAGCCTGAGATAGAAAAACAAGACTCATTTACGGTAAAAGAGTTGCAATATTGAACATTGCTTCTCTAAATGTGCGTTTGGTTCCAAATTAAAAAGCCAGCTTATTTTATTATTTAGTTTATTTTTGCTACTATTATTCATCGGTCCTACCCTCCTACTGCACTTTTTGGTACTATTCATGAGTCTCA
Source organism: Castanea sativa (assembly GCF_040712315.1). Lineage (NCBI taxonomy): Eukaryota > Viridiplantae > Streptophyta > Magnoliopsida > Fagales > Fagaceae > Castanea > Castanea sativa. Next base: position 51,785,331 of record NC_134020.1, on the reverse strand, counting down.
TTATACTATTTCAGCTAACTTTTACCTTTATCTATAGTACTTTCAACAACAACAAAATTCAATTTTAGCAAAATAAACAGATCTCAATCAGACCCTAAGTCTATTATTGTGCAAATGCATTGCAATGGTAGTCGAGGCGCAGAACATAAAGAACTAAGCCTAAAAAACACCTTTATTCCAAAATTTATAAACATGTCAATAAGCCTAAAAATTATCAGTGATGGTGTTAATTATGGATATATCCATGCTATGTAAGTAACAAAATCACAAACTGCAGAATCATCAGATCATATCACAATTATAAATAAAATGAATCCCCCAACTAAGTCACTAACCTGCATCTTTCCAGTCAGGAGCACTGGCTTCAATGAGTCATACATTCCAAAGTATAAACCACGGTACACAATGATGCCAACACAAGAAATGTTGAAGCCACGGTAAAGGCCAGCAATACCATCCGATTGGAGAGTCTTCCTGTAGACATCGATCATGCCATTGAATTGCCTCTCTCCTCCCTTCTTTGCAGCCTTGGCATCATTTGCAAGACGGGTTCGAGCATAATCCAAAGAGTAGACAAAGAGCAGGGAAGAGGCACCAGCAGCACCACCAGAAGCCAAGTTACCTGCAAACCATTTCCAGTAGCCATCCTTGTCTTTCTTGAAGTTGAACAGCCTCTTAAAGTAATCTTTAAAAGCAAAGTTCAAGGCCTGGGGGAGAAATTAAAAACTAATTAAATAAACACACTGCAATAAAAGTTATTGCTAAATTGAAATGCTAGCAGCAACATAAGAAAAAGGCAAACCTGTGTGGGGAAATAGCGGATGACATTAGCTGTGTTCCCTCTCCACAATGCTACCATACCCTCATCTTTCATTGTTCGCTTGAAACAATCTAGAATTCCCTCGTAGGGTTCAGATAGCCGACCAGTCTTGATCATCTCATCCTGGTTCTGGATCAAGAGCTTCACACGCTCAATTGGAGCAGCAGCAGTTTTGGACACAGCAGCAGAAACTCCACCCATAAGAAAATCAATAACAAAGCCAGAAAAGCCTTTCTCTTTTGGGGCTTGGACAAACACAGGTGAGGCAAGCAATGACAAATCCTGTGTAGCTCTGCATGATTGAGTCATGGGATATTGCAATCCTGCATTGGAGTAATTTCCATATGCAAAATTTCTCTTGTACAAAGCAGGACTTTGAAAGCGGTTTTGAACATCTTGGGAAACGCTGGAGCTGAGATGGAGCTGGCCAGAAAACTTTTGCATGACAGTTGGGTGCTGGTGCCTATCAGCCATAGCCATCACTTCTAGCAATTAAAACCCCTGCAACCCATTTCAACACATAGAGGTCAGAGAGAACCAATAACTATCTAGAATGATTGAGATGGTTACAGACCACAAAATGGTTCAATCAGTGTACAGATAGATCAATGAAAGATAACATCAAAGTTCTACACACTGAATCTTGTACATCCACCTGGAGGAAAGAGAAGCACCAATTGACAACACAACATGATTGAGTACTATTTGCCTATACACCAACTTTGTCTATACGAGACTGAGCATATGATCTATAACTATAAACGACCATTGATCAAAAAAATTATGAGCCTAAACACCACAAAGATCCAGAAAAAACTAGGTGACAGTGTGTTCTGAACAGGAAACTGTCCATAGTCATGATGAATTAGCTCAATGAATAAATAACATCAAGCTGATTTTTCATTTTGTGTAAATCTGACATCTTAACTGATCAGGGAAAAAAAAACAGAAAATAACCAAAATCCAGTTTCATTCATGCACAATCAATTGAAATGGACAACAACTCCCACCTTGAAAAACAGAATCAAACAGAACTAATCTCAAAAACAATTGCCATACAAGAGTGAGCTCTCTTAGTGACCTCACTACCTGACTGAATCAGTCTACCACTTCTAGTTCTAACACCAATATTCAACACGATCACTTATTCTTATTAGTTTATATGCCTGCTCAATACTTGAGCCAATGAAAATTTAAATAATAGCATTTCCCTGCTCAGATTTACCACCATAATTCATTTTTAATTAACAAAACATGTCTCATCTAACAAGTTAAAATGCATCTTACCCATCACACCCCATATTTACATTGAGGAAATTAACGTACAATTAATACATAATGATTAAGCAATTAATATTTTCCAAACAACCCATTAGAAAAGAAAAAAACCAATCAAAGTTTCAAATTTAAAAAAAAAAAAAAAACATTAATCTCAATTAATCAATTTAAAACCATATCTAAAATCTAAACAATGAGCCTCAGATTCACATAACAAAAGCAACCATCAACCATACATAGATCTAAATCAAAACCAACCTGCAGAAATGATATCCAAAGCCAAGAACAAAAGCAGGAAGACAGAGAATGAAACAAATCCGAGAAAACCCAAAAGCAAAAAAAAAAAGAGAGATCTGAATACCCTTTTCCTAGATTACAACAACAACCAAAAAAAAAACTATAATAACAACATATAACAACCCGAAACTCCAGCTATCCTTAAAACAAACACAGCCAACCATAGATAGTTCACAGAAACACACAAAAACCACTAACACTTTTTTAGACACTAACACATATAGAAAAACCGACCAAGTCAGAGACAAAGAAAGAGAGAGTACCGGTTGGCTTTGCCTTGGTTCTCGGAGAGTGAAAGGAAGAGAGGCAAGTGCAAAAAAATGCATGAGGGTTTTGAATGGAAATGTGAGAGAGGGTTTTATATATATGGCTGTGGCTTATTTTCACGTACAAAGTTGTTGTTGTTTTTTTAATAACGTAGGGAATGTCAAATCTGTGACGTTGTGTTTTGGTTTTGGGAGTTTGTTAACCGTTGATGTGGATTGTGAGTGTGTGAGATCAGACGGTGGTGGATGGATGGGTTGACTTTCAATTTTTGGTAGTGATTGCTGTTTTGTTTTGTGTTTGTTTCACTTGAAATTTGATGAGGAAAATTAGGAAAGTTGGGTATGATACTTTCAATTTGGAAACTTTTTTTTTTTAATTTTTTGACCTGAAATCATGATGATTCTGTTTGGTTAGCAATGCCAACTTTGATTTGACAATTGAATCCAGATTCTTAGCAAAGCCTTGGCTGTAGATGCTTTCCTTTTCGGATTTTTTTTCTTTTTTTTTATCTAACTTTCTTAATTAGTGCTGTCGGTCCAAATGAGAATTATTTGCTCTTACAGAACAAGTTTTCTTCTTTTACAAGAGATGTGAGTTCCTTTGTGAAACTCGTGGTAGGGTTCCGTAAAAGTGAATAATTTCTCTTAGCGAAAAATCTTGTAGCTCGGGTGAGCATTTTTAATGGAGAGTTTATTGGAAAATTTTATGTGTTGAATATGTATTAAAATGCATTTGTTCCTGTTACTTTATTTTATGTTGATTTTATTATTTTTGTCAGAATGCTCAAAATCAAGATAACAAAATACATTCATTCTCAAAACAAAAAACAAAAAAAACAAAAAAAAAAAAAAGGGAAATGATAACAAAATACAATGGTTCTGGTTCATCAAAATGGAAAAAATTAAAATAGTTGGTGGCTGCCAAATGAAGGATCATAAATCAGATCTCACACCAATCAAATAATTTAATTTCTCTCCCTCGTCATCATCATTGGGTTTGCATAAAATAATTTGGACTCAATTCTCGTGGCTAGTGAACACAAATGGAGCCAATGTGGCAGAGGACATCTGCCTCTTTAGTTTTTTTTTTTTTTTTTTTTTTGAAAAAGCATTTTCGACCTTTATGTTTGTAGAGTGTTTCACAATTCCCACTTTCATTTTGAAACCAACTAGTTTCCTCTTTTATGTCCAGAAAATAAGCAAAATGCCTCCAATTTGTTACTTTTTCAATTAAATCTATAAAAAAAAAAAAATTTAAGAAAAAAGTTGAGAATTACACTGTTATTTTCATAGATTGCATTTGTAATATTGTAATTTCATTAGATTTTGGGCGCGTTTGGATAACATTTATTTTGCTGAAAACTGAAAATACTGTAGTAAAATAATTTTTATATGTGTAAATAATGTCGTGGAACTCATTTTTAATAAAAAAAAATTGCTGAAAAAAAAAAGTTTGTGGGTCCCGTGAACAGTGCACGGGACCCATTGACAGACACATTTCAGTTAAATTTTTGCTAGTCAAAGAGGTAGTGGGTCCTATGCATAGTGCGCGGGACCCACTGACAAACACATTTCCACGTGAAATGCGCTTCTCAATAAAAAAAAAAATTTAAAGGAAAACGCAAACGCAGCATGCCAGGAACGCAATCCAAACACATACTTAGTGTCTATCTGGCTAGCTTATTTTTTGCCAACTTATTTTACTATTCAACTTATTTTTGCTACTATTCATGGATCCTACTACCCTTTTTTATATTATTCATGGATCTCACTGTACTATTTCTACTAATATTTACCTTTATCTACAATACTTTCAGCAAAAAAAATTCCCTTTCAACAAACTAAACGGATCTCAAACAGCCTTAACTGAAAAAGTAATTTATTTGAAGTATTTGCTAATTTCTCAAACATAGAATAGGAAATTGGTTAGTTCCAAAGACACCCCTTTTCTTTTTCTTTTTTTAAGATAGTGTTGCCTCTTTAGTTGGTTTGTTATTGAAGAAAAACTTTATATTAAGCCTCTTACAATTTCAGTTGATTATTATTTCTTTGTTATTATTTGAATATTGTTTAAATCATTAGATTCTCAAATTTTTTAACAATTTATACTTTTAGGATAATTAATAATTTATTTATCATATAGCAAATTCTAGCTTTTTTCATTATTAGAAGCTAAAAAAATGTCAATACCAAGAGTACACATTTCCTTATAGACTTAGGGATAGATTCATGTGCAATTGCATGCACCTAGTCTTTTTTTCTTTTTTCCTTGTTTTTTTAAAGATCTTAAGTGTAGAATGGAGATTCATACCTTGAATACTTTTGTTGAAAATACCAAGAAATATCAATGATACTTAAACATGAAGTGGGCAATATTGCAAGATATACAACGTAAGTGAGAGATAATTGAAACAATTTGTGGCTATTCCATCGTTGCCAAAAGAATCAAATTCATAAGGTATCTGGTAGAAACTTTCTTTCAACAAGCAGCACCTCCACAGCCAAGTTCTCTAACTACAATTACAAAAGTCAAGATTTTTTTTTAAATAACTATAAAAGCCAAACAAATTTATTAGTTAGCAACATTTCCAAACCATTTAGGAAACTAGCAACTTGAGTCTATTAGACTCGATTTTCTGTAGCAAATCGAGTTTAAGAGACTGGATTACTATGTGCTGGCAAAGCTAAGGTGGACTAAAAAATCTATGTGGAACTCGAGTCTTTAAGACTTGATTTCCTGTTCACCATCTTCTTCCTTCATTTTTTTTTCTCTTTTTGTTTTTTCTCTCCATCTACCGTTCCACTCCCTTCTTCCAAGCCCCCAAAAACCCAAGACAGATTTTCCTTCTTCATCAATTTGTGTTTTTATTTCTTCCTTCTTCTTCTTCTAAATCCATTTCTCAAAATCCCAAACCCATTTTTCTCAAAATCTCAAACCCATTTCTGAAAATCCCAAACCCAAATCAATATCTCAATCAGAGCAAAAACTGTTGTGGGTAGGGGTGTTCACCAAACCGCAAAAACCGCACCAAAATCGCCCACAAAATGGCATAACTGCACCGCACCACACCGCATGATGCAATGTGATTTGCGGTTTTATAATATGAAAACCGCACAAACCGCACCGCACCCTTTACATATATTAATATATTTATTTATTTAATATTAAAAGATCAATACATTAATAATTTAGTACCCTAGTCCCAAGCCGTATCTCATTGTTATGTAACTTTTGCTAGTAAAAATAAATTAAAAATCTTATCACTCTCTTAGCCCTCAAAAGTTAGACCCTAGCCGCCACATTTCCACCTAGACTACTCACTGTCATTGCACCAGTTGCTTCTACTATTGAGGTATTCATGTGTTCAATTCAAGTTTTTCTTTGTTAAAGTTAATCTATTGGCCTATTATACTATTCACTCAGGACAAGTTGTTAAAGTTAATCTATTGTTAAAGATTTTCTTTGTTCAATTCACTGTTGTTGCACCAGTTGTTAATTATTATTATTAATTTTTTTTTTATTGTTGTGTTGTTGTTGGTATACTGGCACTTGGAACTTCTTATGTTAGATATTTAAGCTAGATTTTTTTTTTTTTTATTGATGGGTCCTATGTTAGATATTTAAGTTTAATTTTTGTGAGTTTTCTTTGTTTTTGTTTGATATTGAATCTGGGTATATAGATATGTATAAACTTTGCTTTTTGCTTAGAAGGAAGGAGAGGAAAAGGCAGATTGGAAAGCTAGCAATGATAGAATGTGATATTCTATTTCAATTTACACCGCACAGCACATGTGACCACAAAAATGAGGTGCGGTGTGGTTATAGTTTTGGCTAAACTATACATTGCACCGCACCGCATATGTGACCGCAAAAATAAGGTGCGATACAATTATGATTTTAGCTAAACCGCACCGCAAACACCCTTAGTTGTGGGTTCGTGTTTTCTTAATCGAAGCAAAAACTGTTGAATCACGATCTCAATCAAAGCAAAAAAGGTTCGTGTTTTCTGGGTTGGGTTGGTCTGTTTGTTCGTGTTTTTTGGGTGTGTTTTCTAGGAGAGAACTCGAGTCTCTAAGACTAGAGTTCCACGTTGATTTTCTTAATCCACCTCAGCTACGCACCTCATGGAAATCAAGTATGTAAGACTCGATTTGCTACAATGAAATCGAGTCCAACATACTCGAGTTTTTATTTTCCTAAATAGTTTGGAAATATTGCTAACTAACAAAATTGTTTAGCTTTTATAGTTATTTAAAAAAAAAAAAAAATCCCAAAAGTCAACCAACAAAAAATCATTTTTAGCTTCACCAGCTGAGTTGGAGACAAATAGTAGGCATGGCCCATGCCAAACCCCCAGCAAAACCTTCCCTCAACTCTATCCTCCAGGCTCATGTATCTATATGAATATGTGATTAGAGGTTTTTTTTTTTTTTTTAATAAATATGAATGCGTGTTTAGAGCGAACAACCCTAAAGCTTGTGAGATATCAATTTAAACTGTAAAGATTTAGGGCCTTATATAACTTAGAAGAACTCATGCTTCTTAATTAGATGTGCAATGTTTAACTTCAACATGTTTATAAACAAAATCTATGGCATCATCCCAGACTTGGAATTTACTTAAATAAATCACAAAATATCTGATATCCCAACTAGGAAGAGCAAGTTTGGGGAGATCCTTCATAGACTCACAGAAACTAAAGCATGCAAGTATGCAACAGTGTGAAAAATGTAAATAGGTCATGCTACAGGATCATGCTGAATCTTTTTATAGCAGATACTTTCAAATCCACATCCTGGGCAGCAACACTGAAGAAAAAAACAATAGAACTCATACAGCCACATAAGAAAGATGGGGGTTGGAGTCTTGGAGATGAAGTGACATATTTTGACACTACCCAGACAATGAGACAAAGGAGGCCAACAAAAATGAACTAACTTTATTAAATTTATATCGAGAAGCAGCTGCAAAGCATCCAATTAGCAACACAAACTACAATTTAAACAAAAAAATTGTCACATCCTTCATGCTACAATTTGGCATGAAAAACTACAGTTCAATAACATCCTTCATGGTAATACAAAAAACTCAAAAGATGTCGCACGCTGCCCATACAAAAACAAGTTGAATTAAAAAAAAAATGCATACAGCTGAAAAATGTGGTAGGAAAATGAAAATGTTAAATTTAAGAAAGAGGAAAGAAACACGAACAAATGTAATAGAAAATATAATTGCCGATGAATTAAATGCAAAATCAACAGTAGATTACATAAATAGCTAATTTGCCATGACAATAATTAGTACAAGAATTAATGTATTAGATACAAGCTCTTTACAGGAAACTTCTACTATGAACAAAAATTGCGACTTCTACTATCAACAAAAACTCAAACTAACTTGATACAGAGAATGCAACAGTAATAGATCTAGAGCATGCCAAATACTAAGATGATTAGATGAACAATAAACATGGGAACTACTTGAAGATAAAACAAGGAGCTCCAGTGTCAGGGGGAAAGGGAACTGTAGAAGCTTAATTTCTAATTTTTTAGGGGGGGGCGGGGCTGCTTCATTCACATTCAATAACAGAATCAAAGTTTCCTTTGTTAAGATGTAAATAATGCGTCACAGAAAATCAAAAGCCAGAAGACTAAATAATATTATCACTTTAAATCACATGCAATTACATGTTCTGAATAACAAGAGAAATTTATGTGAAAAAAGGCGACCTGACTTGCATTTCAACTTTACATCAAAAAGGCCAACATAAAAGATAATATCAATAATTTCTAAATTTTATCTAAAGCAATACAAGTGGCTCATAAGGTTAGTTTGCTTATGATGCTTTAACTTGTGAAAGTTCTGTTGCAGAAGGCTTTAGAAGGAAGTCATTTATGATCTGTAGCCCTTTTGCAAGAAGCTATTCATGCCTGCCCAAGTCAATCTGATCTCTTCCTTGCAGTCTGTCAATGCCAACAGAAGTAGGGTCTATGGATGCTTCAGATCTCCTGAAATCTATCTCCAGCTCCTTCTCCCTCAGTAGCAATACCATGCGCTCATTCTCTAGTTTCATTCTGTCATTCTCCAGCCTCAACCTTTCCAACTCCCAGTCTTTCTTGCTGCAGTATCTAAGCCATTTAAAATGCTGTTTCTCAAGCTCAAGAGCTTGAGCCTGGAAGCTGACTTTTTGTTCTTGAAGTTGCAACGTCTGTCTCTTAACCCACTCTCTTCGCTCCCATAATGACTTTGTAGGGTCTTGAAAAATCCCAGCCATTTCAGCTTCAAAACTTTCAAGCTCAACAGATTGTGACCAGAAATGGCCCTCCTCTTCACTCACCTTTGCCCTCCCACTGAATTCCCCCATCCTCTCCCCATCTCCTTCAGCATTAATATCATCTTCATTATCCATTTCATCATCATCACTATCATTATTTTCCTCAGCTTCTTCCTTGTCTGACCCATTATTGTCTTTTGAGCAACTCCCTAGAGGCAGGGAATGGCCTTGTAGATCAAGATCCTGGCAATTTGGAATCCTCTGCCCATTATGGTATGCACACATTTCTTTATAAAACAAGTGCTTTGAGCTCAATATCTTTCTAACATCTTCCTTCGCCTTTGCTGTGAGGTGAGGCATTGAATCCATAAGAGCAGGGTTCTCCACCACTCTACAGCTAGTTCCCCTACCAAGAATATCATTCAACCTCTTGTACCTCTTGTTCAAGTCATTAAACTTGTCCTCACACTGCTGTGGGGAAACATGACAACCCTTGCTTATCATTATCTTTGATACTGTTTTCCACTTACCCTTCTTCTGTAAACTCCCCGATTTCCTCTTATGCCCCTCACCACCCTCAACTGTACCATCATCACCCACACAAGCAACCACTACTATAAGAAGCCTAACCACTTTATCTGTCCATTTCATTCGCTGCCATGGTGACCCCTGTTTCCCCCCATCATTGTCACCATTCCCATCTTCCGCAAAACTCGGCTCATCTTCTTCACTCATATTGTTACAACTGGGGATATTAATGGGGGCAACTGCCTTCCCTTTGCTATAATTCATCGAAATACCTTTCAAAATCGAGCTTTTCTCTTCCATAAGTCCAATGGGGTGGTGGTCACATTCAAGGCCACTCATCACATTCGTGTGATTTTGATGTCTTAACAAAGGATGACCCAATTGTGTCTGTTGGTGTCTATGAATTGACGATTCAAGGTCTAATATCGCCCCATTCGGACCAGACAAAAACCCACCTCCCAAACCTGAACTGTCCATTTTTCCAAACTTAACCCCAAAACCTTAAACCTCTTTCTCAATGCTCACAGAAAGTAGGAATAGAAAACAAATACAAACTAAAATTTTGAATTTTTACAATCAAGAAAACAAAGAACCAAACTACACCAAGCCGTACACAACTACTTAACTTGAATGAGTTTACTCTTCCATCCTCAGCAACAAAGCAACCAAAACATCATTAAAAAAAAAAAATACAAACCCAAATCCTATTTTCCTTCCATTATATTACCAATCAAACAAAAGGGTCACCAGAAACAGTAACAAAAATTCCACAAAACCCAGAACAGATTAGACTCTCTTACAACAACTCCATGCCTCCTCCATCTATATTTCATATTAGTCATAAGCTACAAAAGTCTGGAAACCATATATATACACCTAACAAGATTCAAACTTTTCTCTTTCTCCAAAATACTGCATTTATTTAAGCATATTTACAGAAGGAGATAACCAAGTTATTGAACCAAGAATTTCCCAGATAACAAAAACATATAAAAAAAATAAATAACAGCTTGGGCTTTTTAAAGCCTACCTTTTGATGATCCACAAAGGGTAGTTTAAATCACAGAGAGTGAAAGGGTTTTGACTGAACAGTGAAATGAGTTTAAAGAGAGAGAGTTTGAAAGCTTTGGGGGTTTGGGGCTGCGTCAAAACTTGGTTTGATAGAAGTTTGAAACACGGTGTTATGCAACGTGTTGATGCACTGTTGGTCGGTGGTAGGTGTCTTTGTCACAAACACTGTGCACTAATTCAGATTCCTCGACACTGAAAATATAATAATATTACGGCTTTACTGTTTTTTCCTCTTTAGTTTTTACCCTGTAGGCTATAGACAATAGAGCGTGTATGTATCAAGCAACGGGTTCTATCTTTATTGGCCTTTGGGAAGAATATTGTCACCTATAAGGAATATTGAATAATAACCTGTCTCAAAAACTATTTATTTATCTCCATTATTTAGGAGAAATTATTATGATGAAATTATTATTAGTAGTCTCTCAAAACAAAAATGTATTATTAGGATTTTTCTAATTTAGGATATAAAAAAAAAAGGTGTTCCTAATTAATTTTTACGGTAACACGCTTCTCTATCGTATAAGGATTACAAACAATGTATTTGATCCTTATTGGTGTTTGGAAAGAACTTTATCGCTTATAATGGATATTGAATAATAGCCTATGTCTATAACTATTTATATTTTATATACATATTCTGTCTACAAAGGTGGTTTATCTGTCCATTATAAAAGGTTGTTGTGATAAATCATATACTCATACGACATCATTCTTATTAATTCAAGTAACTGAAGACATATTTATGTTTTCAATGATAACAATCAAACTTGCTCATATGTGGATGATCAATAATTGTTGGATCAAATATTTAATAGAGACGTTAGATAGACAATTGAAATCTCTCTCAATGTTTTCTCTCTATTTTATTTTGTCTACAAAGGTGGTCCATCTGTCCATTATAAAAGAATGTTGTGATAAATCCTATACTCATACAACATCATTCTTATTAATTCAAGTAACTGAGTACATCTTAATGTTTTCAATGATAACAGTCGAACTTGATATGTGGATGATCAATAATTGTTGGATCAAATATTTAATAGAGACTTGGGGTTAAAATTTCACTTTTATATGTGAAAAGGATTAGGGTTGAGGTAGCCGCAAAATCTAACCTAAAAGGAACTCATTTGCAACCTTTCATAAATGGTTTTACCCGAGCAAGGGACAGGTGGGGACTGACAAAACATTTTGCATGAATTTATGTTTCATGTGAACCAGCTCTACAATCTTGCACATTAAACAATAGCTTCACCCTTAAATCCTTTTTCACACCCTTTATAAAAATACAAAGCAGATAACCCAAATTTACAACACTTTTATAATGGAATATGCCAACACTAATTTTCCTTACAATTTTAAAAAGTTTTTATTGTCATTTAATGGATAGAAAATGCTATAGTAAACAAAAGTTATAAAATACTCTCATGTAATGTATTTTACATACACAAAATAACACATTTTCAAATTCTAAAGAAAATCATAAAATAAGTGTGAAGTATACAACCTTTTTTCTCTGACAACACAATTAAGCGAATGAAAACAGGCAAGGATCTGTCCCATCATCCCGTGGGAGGAGAGAACAGGAGCAGCAGAGGGGAATGGGGGATGGTATTGGGGTGGGGAATGAAACCACTTGACCAATGCATGGGCAAGGACACATGCCTTCAAACATTGGCTACGTACATTCAAAGAACAGAAGATGACAAAAGGGGACATATCCCTAACAACAGTGGCTAGCTAGTAGCTACGCATTTAACCCAAAAAAACAAAAACAACAAGACATTATTACACATGAGTAGTGTCTATCACATAAATTACGCCTGACAAGTTAGGCCTGAAATGAAATCGTGTTTTAAAGTCAAGATTTCAGTTAAACAACAATTTCTGCGTACTGTGTTTGCAATAATGTGCGCACTGACAATTAGCCAGTAGATATAGTCTAATATGAGGAGAACATGACAAAAGAAACAAGGACATTCTCATGGCATGCATGTCTTGCTGCTCTCCCCTACAACTACAAGCTATACATTCTGGGCAATTTCTACTCAATATAGATTATAGAAACGCATAGCTCTAATGTCTTAAGAATGTTCATGCAAATCTTGGCAAAGAATATTAGTAATTGCCATAATCTTTTTTCATTAAATATATCAAAACAAAATTAAATGATGTCAATTCTAGGTAAGCTGCTTCAACATCACCAGGCTGAGAACAATGGACTCACTCATTTGAGAAAGTGTTAATAACAAAGAAAATTGCATCAAACATTTTTATCAATTATCAAAGACAACACATATTGAAAATAAGATTCCCACCGAGCATCTCCAGCTACAAAATACCAATCTAGTTTGCTCATTTTCTAATCTCAATTTCATTAAAAGCAATCATAATTTGAGTTACATTTACAAGAACCAAAAATAATATTGATAATGGCAAACTGTGTCAGCATCACCACATTAAGAATAATTGGATTTCACATGACAAACATATTGATAATGAGATTCCCACCAAACATCTCAAGCTTGATGCAAAATACCAATCTATTTTGCCCTTTTTCCAATCTCTATTTCATTAAAAAGCAGTTATATTTTGAATTGCATTATTGAAACTACATCTAACTATAATCTGTGAGCCAAGAATTGCACATAATATGCATATTGGAAATCTTTAAGAAACAAAGCTCGTAAAGTTGTAGTCCATTCTATTCACTCCACATCTTACTGGCTCCATTGTATCCTTATTCTACAATGCATACTCTTTTATAGTTAATGCAGTAGTATCTTTGACATAAAATAAAAAATAAAATAAAAAACCTCTCTATTGAAACCACGTTTATCAACTTCCTCAACATAATTGCCATTTCCTTGCTTCCAACTCATCCCAAGCTTCATCAATGATAATGCAAGATTTTTGTGACCCTAGTTTCTTCACAGATCATACCCACACTACAATTGCAAGATATGCAAAGTCTTCTTTTAAAATATGTGTGATGTGAAGAAATTAGGTATGATCTGTGGAGAAATTTGCATATCCATTGTTGGTGGAGAGACTACAGACTGACACATAACCAGTCAACCAAATGTTAGATTCATTAATCATACTGCACAGTAAAACCCAAAGCTCCTCGAAAAGCATTTCATTATTTATACTACAAGTCCACCAAATTACAACTTCTACAATTTTATGCATTTTAGTTGCATATAAACAACCAGATAGGATGAGAGGTAAATTTTTGATGGTCTAAGAGGGGGATGAAAAGAGACTATCAAAGAGAGAGAATTTTCAGCCAGACTGAAAATGAGAAAGAGAATGGGAACACGGGAACAACCCCAAATGGATATGCCATCAGAAGGAGAGAAGTGAAGGCCACCTCATTCTTTTTTAGAGAGGCCAATTCTTTCTCTTTTAGGGGGGTTGGGGGGAAGAGGAGGGGACCTCCCACATGACATTGCCCTGGACCACAGTCTACTAGTTCTAAATCCTATGAATCAATCTGCCTGATTATTGAGCATAAAAGTTATAAGCTCTACCCAATTCGATTAGAAAAAGCTGCACTAATAATACAGGTGATATTTACCCTCTAATGATCCCAGAAATTACATTACAAATCACGATTACAACCCCGCTGTGGCAATCTATCTTCAGTTAATAATTGATTTTTTATTGTAAGCCAATCAATGAAACTATTAGGCATGGCTTTGCAGTACTACACCAGCTTCAACCAAGCAACAATAGGCATGGCTCCTATGGCATTCTAGCATGCAAAGGCTTCTTATAAGACTGCAATAAGAGGGAAGAACAAACCACACTAATGGATGAAGCAGCCATGCAAGCACCTGCAAGCCAAGGTGGTAAGCGAATTCCAGTGAAGGGGAACAAAATTCCAGCAGCGATTGGCATGCCAAGGATGTTGTAGCCAAGGGCCCAAACATAGTTAAGCCGGATTCGGGACATAGTCTTTCTAGAGAGATCAATGGCTGTAACCACATCTTCCAAGTTACTCTTGATAAGAACTATATCGGCTGCTTCTATAGCTACATCAGTGCCAGCACCAATTGCCATGCCAACATCTGCTGCAGCTAAAGCTGGTGAGTCATTTATTCCATCTCCAACCATTGCCACAGCCATTCCTTTCATCTGCATCCAACATCAGTGAACAAGTCAAATAAGACAAAAATTAATGAGATCACAGTTCAATAGCAATCAGATCACATCCAATTCATCACCATTCAATCGGTTCAAAAAAAATGTATTAAAAGTCTATGAACCACTTCGACACCAGAAGAACTAACTTTGGTTGGTAGTCCACTAATCTGAAAATCGGTCCCAAATATTATAATTCTTTTGATTTGTAATAGTTTTAAAACCTATGTACAAATTTTGTAATTTTAAACTGATAAATTTGCTGGAACCTATTAATAAGTTATCAAACTGTGATTTAGAAGATGGGGGCTCCAAGAACAAGCAATAGAAGTAAGGCGTTTAAATTTCGCATGCCCCACTTGATCTTTTTCTAAATGAACAATAAATGCTACCACAATTATCAAAATAAAATTTAAACATAATTATGATCAAAGTTAAATTATGATATATGGATCCAAAACTTATTGGTTTGTATGGCTACAGAACTACTGCCGATGAATATAAAGCTTGGGAAGGCTGCACAAAGCTACATCCGTAGAGCACCTAGTCATATTTATCTAAAGCTGAGTAAGAGAATGTGCAAGTGACAAAAACAAAACAGAGCAGGCTCACAAAATGTTGAAAACAAAACTGATGGAGTCCAAATATTTTGCAAAATGCAATGAATCACATCAATTATAGTGGAAAGCTTAAAAGCCACATCTAGAAATTTGTAATAATTTTTAGTTCCAGTTAGTTGTATTAGCAAAGAGCTCTAACTGGAAGGGCACTCCCTCCACCAATAAAAAAGGGGATAGAGAGTAAGATCATAGGTTCAAGGCTATTGAATGCCTGTGTAACTTCCCAATCCACATGAAAATTCCCCTCCATATAACCTTCCACTAACCAACTCAAATGATACTAATATGCAAAGAGAAATGGAAAGATGCCTTTTTGGTACCCTGGGTCAGATTTCCACTCGGGTTCCTAGAACCAAGTAATTAAACTATTAGAAATTTGGACAGTGACTATTGGTGTGTTTCCTCTCTCTCTCTCTCTCTCTCTCTCTTTATATATATATATTGAATTAATACTTGTACATAATCCAAAATGGTGAAAATAACATGGTGAGGTAACAGGACTCTTTGTTCAAAGATTATAAACGGCCAATTGCATGCATGGCATGTTGAGGAATTAAAAACTTAATTTTTTTTTTGCAGGAGCAGCTGTCTTTTCTTTTTCCCTTTTTTTTTTGTTGATGAATTTTTTTCCCTAATTTCAATACTTATTCAGCCATCATAATCATTTCTCAATTATACTGTCACCTTACCAATTACTTATTGAAACTACCTTTCAAAAGAGATTTATATACCATACTGCACTGTGTCAACATGGTAAATAGGCCAAATTAGCTTACCTGCAATTCTTTGATCTTGTCAGCTTTTCCCAGTGGATCAGTCTCAGCAAACACCTTGTCAATGCCAACCTCATTAGCAATGGCAGTTGCAGTAGCCAAGTTATCACCGGTCACCATGACACTTGAGATGCTCATTGAGCGGAGATAAGAGATGACAAGCTTAGCCTCCGGCTTCACTGGATCAGTTACAGCAAAAGCTCCAGCAACCTTCCCATCAATGGCCACTAACACGCACGTTCGAGCAAGTTGCTCATTTTTTGAAATATAATCATCAACCTGAGGACCAATTGGGACTTTACAAGCTCGCATCAGCCTCTTGTTCCCAACCAAAACTGTTGCATCACCGACTTTGCCACTAACGCCCGCTCCTGTGTGCACCTCAAAGTCCTTCACCTCTGTGAGATGCTTTGTGTGGGACCCAATCTTTTGACGGTATCTCTTAGCATGTTCCACCACAGCTTTTGCCATAGGATGCTCACTGTTTACCTAACAAATGTGGAAAATAAGTTCAAGAAATCATTCTATTTATAAGTCTAATTTACTTATCAAAAAGAAATCAGGCCAAGTTCTACACATACAATACAGGCCTTGCTGTTGTACTACAAAAGATCTTTCAAAAAATGCATATGAAAATCTGAATTTCATATCAAAATTTAAACACCAACCTCTGCAGCGGTAGCCAAATCACAAAACTCCTCCATGGAGTAACCGGAAAAGGGCACTGCACTGACTACTTCTGGTTTTCCAACTGTCAGTGTCCCTGTTTTATCAAAAACAACTGTTTTCACCTGCATTATCAGCCAAGGAAACACAAACGGCAGGTTAAAAAATTCTTCTTCTTTTTTTAAAGTAATAATGAATTTTAAAAGTGTTAAAAAATCCTTTCCACTCCAAAGCAAAAAGTGACATAAATTGAAATTCATCTTGCAAGACTATGGCTCAAATTGTAACAAAATTTAAAATAAATAAATAAATAAAATTTTTAAAAAGAACAGAAGGAAATGACCATTTGCCAAAGGAGGGGAGGTTGAAAAAATCACTAGATGAAGGATATAATTTATCAAAAACTTGAATATCAATAGGCTATGTTAGTGGAACATTTGGTGATATGATAACCAGACAAACTCTAAGCAAGCAACCTCCATTAATACAAATGAGCGAGAAACAGCTCCCAGCCTTGGGAGATTTACAGAATTTGGCATCGAGCACTGATCCTGTGGTGCAAATCTGATGGTACTCTGAATTTTCAGGTACAATTTGTCAAACATAGCTTTTACTACTAAAAATTGGAACGGCATACTTTGTGGATAGCTAGGCTAGTAGGAACAAGACTATGTTAAGGGATTTCACACATTAGCAAAAACAACCTGTAAAATAAAAACAATACTGATTACACAGATTTAGTTATAGTGGATTTACCTTATGAGCCTTTTCAAGTGCATTTCCTCCCTTTATAAGCACACCTTGTGAAGCACCCTTCCCTGTGGCAACCATGACTGCTGTAGGGGTTGCTAGTCCCAGAGCACACGGGCAGGCAACCACTAGCACGGAAATACCAAACTGCAGGGCAAGCTCAAATTTATTAGTTGCTTCTGGTATCCAATATTCAGGATAAAGGCCAGCTTGTCCAGTGATAAACCATCCCAGCCATGTTAAAAAGGCTGCAGCAACAACCTGATGTGGGGTGAAAAAAATAAATTACTTTTCCAATAAACAGTAGTCAAAGAATATCAAACTGTAACAAATGGCACGATCACATAAGAAATGGCATGATACACATTATTTGTAACCCTGGCCTCTCAATGAAAAATCAAAATTATAGTAGGAAATGAAGTAACAGAAAAACTAACAAAAATCCAATGAAAAAAAGTTTGTGGTGGTCCAATATAGTGGATTAGAAGCAAAATTAAGATTTTGTCCAAAATAAAATTAACAAAAGAAGCCACAAGGTTACATGTGACAGGAAACCAAGGGAACCAGTGTCTCCAGAAGTTATCAAAAGCAAATCAAGCAGTAGAATTAGTCAATTTACCAAGCTGTGTGTGTATCCAATTTCTATGTCTTATGGAAAACTGGTTCACTTTCCATAATATGCATCCATTAACTCAGTCTTCTAGAGAGAAGTAGACTTGAAGAGTCGCTTATAGAATGCCTACTAAGTGAAGACTTTCCACTTCATTTAATAGGGGAACATGGAGGAAATCAAAGCTTAGCAAGTTTTCTAAGGCCAACCACTACATAAGCCACTGGCGGAGAAAGCTCAAAAAGCTCCCCTTCATTTGTTGCTAAGCCAGGGTACTTTCTTACCATCCAATTACATCTTAGTTCGTAAAACACGGGTTCTCACTGACAGTATTTTGCTGAAACACTAGGTCTGTTATGTTTTTCTGGCACACAACACTCACAGATGCTTTGGAAAAATGGAGTTGGTAACTTTCTTTAAAAATCAGTCTCCACAGGAGGTTAGAAGTTATACAAGGTCCTTTAACAAAAATAAGATGAAATAATCTTTTCATTCCTCAAGGGTATGTAGTAGTCAATGACAAAGTAGTCAGTATTCATGAACAAAGTAGGAGTAAAGACATGAAAACTGTGACTTTCAACAGAAAAACTCTTTAAAATAGCATATTACATATCAGAAATCCAATGGGGAAAAACTCACTGTAGGAACAAAAAACCTCGATATCTTGTCTGCTAGTTTCTGAACAGGAGCTCTGGCAAGCTGTGCTGCTTCAACAAGTTGAACAATTTGGGAAAGTGCAGTCTCTGACCCAACATGAGTGGCCTTAACCAGTAAGCATCCGTTCTCATTCATAGTGCCACCAATAACCTGGTCAAGGCATTAGTACAATTTAGAATACATTCAAATGTCACACATCAACAAAGAAGAAGACACAGTACCTTGTCACCAGGTCTTTTAGCAATGGGTATTGCCTCTCCTGTAATCATGCTTTCATTAACATGGCTTTGCCCATCGATAACAATGCCATCAACAGGAACTTTTGCACCTGGAACAATCTTAATTATGTCATTTTTTTGTAATAACTGAGTGCTAATTTCTTCCTCAGAGACAACATTTCCATCATTGTCTAATGTCAACAGATGAGCTGTATCAGGAGCAAGGTCAGTCAACTTTGATAAAGCATCTGATGTCTTTCCTTTAGCCAGAACTTCCAGATATTTCCCTAAGAGAATGAAGGATATCAACATGGCACTTGTTTCAAAGAAATCCTGCCCCTCAAATTTGTCCGAAGTCAATGCTTTTATCACTATATACATGGAGTAAAAATATGCGGCATTGGTGCCTAGAGCAACTAGAACATCCATGTTAGCTGATTTCCGTCTCAAAGCATAATATGATCCCACATAAAACCTGACAAGGACAACCAAAGCCAAACAATTATTGGGCTCAGAAAGGTATTTGCTTATTAAAAATTCTTTGAAACAGATATACTCAAGCTGTGGCTATATTATTAGTAAAAAATACTAGTTGTGTACCTTCGACCAATGATGAACTGCACAGGTGTACAAAGAATCCACCTTAGAAGTATCCCAATGGTGAGCATGTTGTGAATCTTGTAATCCAACCAGTTCCCATAAGGAGGAAGCATCGGGAGTAACATGGAGAATACAAATACTGGAACTGAAAATATGCAGCTCAAGAAAAACTGGTCCCTATACATCCGAATTTCCTGCTGCTGCTCAGCTTCTCTTCGAATTGGAGCAACAAACAAGCTTGCATTGTATGATTGGGAGCCATTTCCAGCTTCTTTAATGCAATTAATAAGAGACCTTGGACCAGTGAGGTCTGGGTCATAGGCAACAGTAATCTTTTTTTCTTCCAAGTTCATATCAACATGAGTCACACCTACAACTGACTCAAGCGAGGAACGAATAATGGTCAAATCTTCTGGAGAATTAACTCCTTCAACTGTCAAATGCACTTTGTTTGCATCATTTTCCGAGCTAATGAGTTCAGCTCCAAACCCTGCATCTTCAATTGCTTCAATGATGCAATCAGTATCAGTGAGGTTAGGATCAAAGTGGACCTTTGCTTCTTCAAGGGCCAGACCAACCACTGCTGTTTTCACTCCATCAACCATTTGAAGGGCACGCTCAATAGACTCAGAGCAGCTAGTGCATGCCATTCCTTTAATCCTAAGTCTGCATACTGATATGTCTTGTTCTGGAAACTCATCAACTGGAAAACCTGCTTCTTCTATTGCTTCCTTGATTTTTTTTACCTAAATAAAAATCACATTATTAATTTTTCCAGCCTCTAAGAATAAATATAGGAGTTACAATTTAGGATTAAAGCAACCAGATATGGACCAGAAGAAAATCATTCCTTGTGTGAAATAAATATTTTTCTTTCCTTGTGTGAAATAAATATAAATTCTGCATCATCCTGAAAATTGCAAGTAAATTCACTTCAGCAAAGAACTGGTTTCTTTCAGAAAAAATTAAAATCTTGGCGAGGGTCACCTTTTGTTTAACATTTTCTTGAATGGCAATTTGTAGGCATGCACATACACACACATGCAATCACAGAGAGGCAAAATCAAGGTCACATATCTCCACACGCATGCAGTGATGTATATTTCACACCATAACATTTTAAGATTTCAAGTATCCTCTTCTTTTCCTCTAGTCTCCTTAGCATCCAAGTGGTTTAATAACAGATTTATGTTTTGGTAGAAGAAAAGAGGAATGAAATCTGAACTTGGTATCTCAAATTCACTCAAAATAATAAACTAAGCATCAAAATCAAGTTCATATATTCATATACTATTCTCTACATCAGAATGACCAAGAAATCATTTAATAGAAAATAAAATAAAAACCTTGAAACATTTAACTATAGCTGTCAAAAAACACAAATACATGGGAGGAGTGTGTGCACATGTAGCAAGGTTGTGAAACTCAATTAGATATAAAATCACTATGAGATGATAAACACTTAACAGAGCTTTGGAACATAAATTCTTCAGTAAGTTTACAAAGATCACTTACCTTGATGAGCTCTGGAATATAATTGATGGCAGCAAGGCCTTGAAGTGGTGAAACAACAGCACTCTCAATCCCATCAAGCTGTTGCAGCAAAGATTCTACAGTTGTTGAACATGATGCACACTTGATTTCCCCTATTTTAAACTTAACCGTCCTAATTTTCCTTTCTTTGTTGTTAGTTGGTTGAGGGATATCAACCACAAAATCATCCAAAGACTTCAATAGTGGTGCATTAAGATCATCCTTCCCGTTAACCTCCATAATTCTCAACTCAAGTTACTCAATCCTAAACAACAAACGAAAAAGAAAATATACTCAATATACAATACCAAGTACTACAATGTCCCAACACACAAGGTCATGATCATCAAATTGCAGGATATTAGACAACAACATTGGTCCACAAACATTCCAAATAACTCCCAAAGCCTAAAAAATTCTTTTTTTATATATAAAGAAAAATAGATCCCATTAATTTACACATTGATATTCTTCTCAGCTCAACAACAAATAAATAAATAAACGCACATAGTTGACTAATTCAACAAGCAAATCAAAGTCCCTGTGCTTGTTCCTGAAAAATTTTACCCCCAAGGCATTGTAAATTTTGTTTAAATTGAGGAATAGAAACGGTAAACGTAGAAACACAATATTTTACAATGGAAATAATTTTTAGAAAATTGCGATTTCAGTCAAGTTTTGAATTTTTTTTTTTTTTTTTTAATTTCTTGATAGAGATAAATATAAACTAATTAATTTAAAGTTCTTTCTTTGGCCCAGTTATCAATTAAATGATTTACCTTGTATGAATCGGTATTAATTCAATGATTGATTAGAGTTACAATTTCACCAAATTCATCAGCTCAAATCACAAAACACAATATCAAACAAATAATCAAAAAAAAAAAAAAAAAACTTTATAACCTTCTAATAATCTCAAAAACCACAAACAATAATAACAATATTCAAAAACAAAAACTAAAATCAAATCAAAGTCCCATAATAATTCCAAAAATTGATTACAGTTGCAATTCCACAAAATTCCCCAGCTCAACCATAAAAATAAAAAATAAATAAAAACCCTCAAATAAACACTAAAAACAAAAAATTCAAACTTTATAATAAGCTCTCAAACCACAAACAACTTTACAAAAAATCAAAATCAAAATCAAAGCTTTGATTGTATCAAAGATTAACCAAGAAACCCCAAAAATTTAATTAAATCAGAAAACCGAGATAATTAGATAGAGTCAATGCCTATTGGATTAAGTCGCTTTCATTGACAATGATTACGATGTTGACGATGATGACTAGGGTTTTTGAGAATTAGGGTTTTTGGTGAATATATATGTGTAAGAGCTAAGAAAAAGAGGGATTAGGGTTTGAGAGAAAAGTACCAGAGGCAGAGGGATTGATTGAGTGGTGAAGTCGGCGAGAGAGAGAGAGAGAGAGAGAGAGAGTTCTGAGACTGTGGGACTATTTTTTCTGCGGTTTTGGAGGGCTCTGTCTTTATATACTCTCTCTTTTTCTCTCTCTCTCTTCGCTTTTGAAAATTTGAAAATTTTAGCGGCTTTTGTTACATTCCCGGTACCTAATTATAACCGCAGGCAACTCAAAGGATTTTTTTTTTTTTTTTTTAATAGTATTTTATGGTAATGACAATAGTTTTTACGTTACTTTCATGAAAAATATAAAAAATCGTCAAAAAAATTAAGGGACAAAAGGGTAAAGTACTGGTTGAACTAGAGAGCACACTCAATCGAGTCTAGTACAAACACTTTGAGACTGAGAGTCCAACCAACTCGGCCAACCCCTTGGGTTAGATGTGTAATATTGTTTAAATACTAAAAATTGTTGTTTAAACAATAGTAACACACAGACCCTAACTGTTGTTTTTTTTTTTTTTTTTCTATAAAAAATTTGAAACAAAAAATTTTAAACTATAAGTTATTATTGGCTCTAATTTGAGTTCATCACTAGCTTCACTTTTTTATTGATTAAGAACATATTTATTGCGAAAATGTTGAGAACGTTGCATTACTTATTCGGTAATGTAGGTCCATAAAAGTGTTAGCTATGTTCATCACTTCTAGTAACCTATGTTCAATAATTGTAAAATGTATTATGGGAAAAGTTGTGTCCACGGTCCTATTGTTTATGGGTAATGGATGATCTATGTGATAATTGACCAAATCATTGCATGACCTTTTGGGCAACATCGTTTTGGTTAAAATGGTCTTTAGGTCCTGTTAGGTTAGATCTTGTGTCACTTTGGGAATCCCCAAACTTTTTTTTCCATAAGAGAATCCCCAAACTTTTAAAAAGCATAAGTTATGGGTTTCGTCTTGCTTTGTTGGTGATAAGGATCTCAACCAAACACAATTATCCCCATTTCATTGCCAAAATATATGATCATTTCATTTTAAATTTTAAAATAATGTGACAATCTATACTTCTTCTTTTGAAAAATAATCTATAATTATTGTAATATTAATACGAATCATACAATTAATTGGTTTAAAATTGAGAGGATCCTTTTCCAATGAGAAAAGGGTGGGATAGAACAGGATTATTGATACCTTCTCAAAATGGGACAGACACTTTGTCATCCCTAATCAAGTATAAGTGCATATTATAATAAAAGGGAAGAGAGAGAATGAGGAGAGGCGATGATGTTTGTATTGAGAGAAACAAACAACTATTTTGGAATGGTAATAAATTATACATTTCAAAGTATTAAATTTTATGAAAATGTTAGAGTTATAAATTATTTTACAATATTTTTTACAAATTATTGTGAGTGGTTATTGATAAATAAAAAAAATGATACCAATGGTAAGCCCAAAAATAACAACCAATAAAATTTTGTCACAACAATAATTTATAAAAATATTGTAAAATAATGATAGTTGTAGGAGTACTCAAATTTTATATATGTCATTAAATATGTTGTATTCTTCAAAGCTGCATCACACTTACTGACATTTTATTTTTTTAAATAATTGGGATCTTTATAACTTTTGGGGAAGATAACTTTTATAGCTTAGCAAAGAATGGGTAAATTTTCTGACTTTTTCCACCTTTGAATCTTTGCAGTCTTGCACATGCAAGCACAGGGTCCATATGAAAAGCATAGACAAAGTGGAGAGACAGAAGTCTCAGTATTTTCACTTTCAATTGCAGCTATTAATTAAATTCTAAAAATAAAATAATCCAATTTTCTTTCTTTGTCTTACAATCCCATGTGAACAAAACCACTTCAAAATATGAAACAATAAAAATATAATATAAAAAAAAGAAGAAGACAAATTTAGCGGAAATGCGAAATTGGCACTTGTAGTATTTTTACTTTGTAATGACCCAAAACAAAAACAACACAAATATTCGATTCAATTTGGTTGCATTATGTAATTCATATTTCCTTTTTCATTGTCGGAACGAAATAATTAATTTAATTTCAAGCACGAAATGAAATAAATTTTTTTTTATATAGGAGAAATGAAAGAATTAAACTCACGATATATTAGAGGGAGAAATGATGGTATAAAAAAAAGTTACAGTATTATATTTATTTTCTGATTTTTCTCTTATTTTCTTTTTAAATGAAATATATACGTATAGCTTAATATTCAATTAAAGTTATTTTTTATTTTAAAAAATTGGGTTTCTATAGTAAATATAAGTGTGATCCCCTTTCTATTTAATTATTATTTTATTTAGTATTAAATATGCCTACTAATGCTTAAATTTCATTAATAATAGGTTAAAATTTAAAAGTTCAATTTTAGGTAAACCTGACTTAATCTGACCCATTTGATAGGACTCATTTTAAAATATAGAGCAAGACTTACGTACAGTACTTAGGTGTTATTTTTTTAAAAAAAATTCTATCATGTGACTTTTTTCGCATAGATGAAAGTATATTTCTTAAATTAAATAGCCACATAGCAGAATCTTAAGATAAAAACTTAAGGAACAGCACCTAAAGTACTGTATATAAGTTTTGTCCTTCAATATAATAGGCAAATTTGAGATGGGTTTGTATTTTTCAAATATAATAAATAGGGATGAGTTTTGGATATAATTCCTAAAAATTTAGTGAGGCTTGGTATGTCAAATATGTTTGTGTCCCTAAGGGCATCACCAACAGTTTCTCCATAATTTTGTACTATTTGGACAATCAACAATAACTTTTAACTTTTACCTATCACTTTTTAAAAAATATCTACTAACAAATTCTCTATCATTTCCTCCATCTCATTTAAATATTATTTCTTCATCTTTTTTTAATCTTTCTTTATTTATTCCCACACAATCACAACAATGCTACTGCCACTGTCACCACCACGCCACTACCACTGCATCGCTAACCCACATCCACCACCACCACCACCATCACCATCAATCACCCTACCCCCACAACCAACACGACAACTACCACCACATCAGTCACAAAACCCAACCACTACCACACCCACACCCACACTCATCTAACCCACCACCACCAAGAAAGAAAAAAAAAAAAGAGCCACTACCACAACTCAACTACCACAAGCCATAACCCATCAGCCACTACCACTCAATCTCCACCATCAACAACACAAACACCACCCATACCCAAAATAATTCAACCAAAAAAATGACCAAAACGACCCACGGCCAAAACCCATCATCAAAAACCGATTAGAAACCCATCACCACCCACGACCGCACCGATCTTGCCGCCACAGCAACCATTTCTCCACAAAAACCATGCCACAACAACTACGCCGATCTGATGGGGTTGTCTCCATGCCGATCTGAGAAAGAGAGAGAGGAAGGAAGTGACGATTAGAAACCCATCACCACCCACAACTGTGTCAATCTCGCCGTCGTAGCAACCACTTCTCCACAAAAACCGCGCCAATCTGATGGGGTTGTCTCCATGCCGATCTGAGACAGAGAGAGAGGAGGAAAAACATTTGGATGAGAGAGAAAGAATAGTAAATTTAATACCATTAGCAATTTTTAAGGATAAAATAAGGGCATAGAGTTGCTACAGTGTTCTCTAAATTAAGAGAAGTATTGTAGCAACTTCAAAAAAAATTTGAAAAAGTTTTGTTGATAGAGAAGTTGCTGGAGGATAAATGGTAGCACTTTTTGGAGAAAAAATGGAGATACTGCATCTGTTGGATGCTCTAACAGCTAGTCACAACCATGACAGCATTTTAAAGTGTTTGTATCAACATTAGTCACCTTTTAAAGGTATATTTTCATTGTAAATTCTTTCATAGCAATTATAAAAATAATCATTATGTGCCTTTATCAGGCCTCTTTTGTTCCTTTGTTATTTTCATTGACTTTTCGACATTATTCTTAGACGATTGCCATGTTAAATTTAAATGAATATCTAAAATATATTTTTAAATGAAACTTTGACAGATATATATATATATATATATATATATATATATATATATATATATAGAAAATTTAAAAAAGAAAAAGAAGGCCCTTTCTGTCAAATAATGGCCATGGCAAGTAAGCTTTTTCACTATCTTTTTCTTTTTCTTTGGGCACATTTGTACTCTTAAAAAACACCTAATCATAACATAAAATTGTCAATCTCTGATCATTAATCAAGACCAATATAGAAGTGTCATCCATAATCAATCAGATGAATCTTTAAGCACACAATAAAGTCTTTTCCACTCCCATCCTTTCAATGATTTCAGATAAGATCACTGAAAGATGTGGTCCTAGTTGTTTTTTCTTATAAATCAGGCGTGCTTAATTAGTACCACTACAACCACTTTTCCACTCGAGGGTTTATCTGTTTAGCACTTGCCCAACACATTGTGTCATAGAAAAGGTGGTATGACTTTGGCATCTCAAAGGTGTACGTGGGGTTCCTATCCTTGCATCTTATAATGTATGCAATCTCTAGGAAATTCATGAGCACTTAGCT
This sequence comes from Castanea sativa, assembly GCF_040712315.1. Lineage (NCBI taxonomy): Eukaryota > Viridiplantae > Streptophyta > Magnoliopsida > Fagales > Fagaceae > Castanea > Castanea sativa. Next base: position 51,758,297 of record NC_134020.1, on the reverse strand, counting down.
GAATTTGATTTTGATCACTTTACAAAGTACTAACTTAAAGCTCAACTCGTTAGAAAGAAAAAAACATATAATGTTTCGGCTATTAGGAGTTAGACACCTACATTTGTAAACTTGAGCTCAACTCGGTAGAAATAAAAGGTATATAGTGTTTTGTGTGTACGAAGCTAGACACCTATACATATGTGGGTGTCTAACTTCGTACACACCCGAAACACCATATATTTTCTAGCTAAAGCAAACTCCAATTTGGCTTCCACATGCTTAAGAAGCCATGCTTGCACTTTGCTTTCAAGTCTACTAGTATTAAAATGTAATTTATTCAAATTATGAACATAAATAAAATGTATGGATTAATGCATGTAGCTTAATAGGTGGGATAATGACTTGTTTATGTGATGATAATCTTACAATCAATGATTCTAATTAATTTGTGTAGGTCTTAGTTACATAACGATGGCAGAAAAATATGATTCCATCTCAAAGATGGTGATGATGTCCTTACATCCAAAGAGCAATCAATCATTGATATCATTCCCTCCCTTTAGGAAAAAAAAAATTACTTTACTATTTCGATCCACTAGGTTCATGCATGCAAGCGTGGACCATTTCCTCTAGAGGGCATTCGAATTCTTAAAGTTCTCTGAATCAATAGTGAAAACTGAAAAAGCATATGGGTGAGATTCCAAGGGCCCGTTTTGGTTTCACGGGCAAAAAAGATCCTTTATATATTTGTTTGGGATTTTTTTTTTTTTTCTTTTCTTTTCACTGTCTGTTTGGGTTTAACGATCTTAAGCATTTGAAACAATACTATCAAATAGCCTCACAGACCCTCACTCTTCTCTGATCTATAGAATAAGGTACACTACCATCACTTCTAGATTATAGTGTCCCATAATCCCTTTATCATTTCCATTCTAGTGTAGACTTTGCTTTCAACATCTCAATAATGGATCATGGGGGGCAGCTCTGTTGATGGCTTTGCGCAGCAGCTTCGGCCTCTGCTCTATTGCTACATAGCCACTAAATTTTATTTTATTATTATTTTTTTAATCCGTGCGTCTGCTATTGAATAGAGACAAAAATATATTGTTTAAAATTTTTTTTAAAAACAAGTTGTTTGTTTTGGGTAAAATTAATTGATTGAGCTTAATTATTTTAGCTTTACTATCAAGAGTTTTTGTTGTTGCGCTAATTTTTTGGGCTTGTATATTTTGTTTTACATTTAAGATTTATAAATTTTTTTTATAGTCTTTAAAATGAGGAAAATATTAGAACTTTAAACTTTTTTACAAATTGTTAATGTAGTGCATGGTGATTGGTAAGTAAAAAAATTGTGTAAGTGGTAGGCCTAGATGCAAATCAGTAAGAATTTGTTATCTCAACAGTTTGTAAAAATGTTGTAAAAATAATCAACTTTCCTTGAGCTAATCCCTAAGGTGGATAACTTGGAGGTATTTGAGGAGTTCAAACCTATTTCATTATGCAACATGCTCATAAAGAAAATCCCAAAATTTTTTTTAACATCGGCTTAAGGAAGTGCTTGATGAGTTGGTGGGTCCCCATTAGTCGACTTTCATTGAAGGCAGAGGAGCATCAATGAAAATTGATGATGCCGAAAAAATCACCAGTAAGCTGCAAACACTCCCAAACCGAAACAACACCTGCAAAAAGAAAAGAGATGACCTAACAGAGAGCACCGGTGTGGTGCCGGCTAAAAACCCTCCGAATGTCAAGTTAGAGTCTTTTTCACAACCCTAGAGTGCCAGAGTCGAGTTAATTATGCGTACCTTCATTTACGAGGGTTTTGGAGTATTTATATTGGTGTAGGGTTTCATCCATGCCTTGGCCAAGAAACCCTTTCCTTCTAGGATAACACTTCCTTCGGTTCTGCATTCCTTATAGAGTTTTTTTTCCATATAGGAGTCTTTTTATTATAGTCAAACGTGCAACGCAAGAACTCCCTTTATTCACACTTGTGTGGGGATCAAGCAAAGTCATATCAAACTTATCGCGAGACACAAGTTGATTCCGATTAGGAGTCCATGAAGCCCAATCAATACCGACGGAGACCAAATGCTACAACCGTCCACTACGCGTCCTCACAGCATTGACCCGTCGACCCTCCTTATGTCAACACCGCTCCGTCGTGCTTTACGAAGAAAGATCCGTCTCATATTTGATCCTCTTCAAAAATTAACATTCTTCTGGCTCACTAGCTGGTTAGTAACTTTCATAGAGACAAAGGAACTCCTAACAAGTTAGATATTTGCAAGGTGTACGACTCCGTTCATTGGGACGCTGTCTTCAATATACTAATATTTTAAAAAAAAAAGAATTGGAAGGCCATTCATACTATGCCTCCGTCTCTAGTTATGGGTGAGCTTGCCACAATAAATATGGGTAAAGATTAAGTCAATGTCCAATTGCTTTGGATCCATCCAGATGATGTTATGTATCATCATTTGGATGAGTCAAGTGCAACTAGACGCTGACCCAATCCAAGTGGATAAATGTTATTGTAAAGCTATCACTCTTTTATTTTATAGGTTTGGTCACCTTCATTCCCATCTTTTAGGTTAAAAGCCTCCATCATATGACTTTTTCATTTTTTGCCCCCACTGCATTTGTGTTTTTTGTCTAGTTCCACACTAAAAATATTAATGTCAAAATTTTAACTCTCTATGGTATCTAGGCCTGCAATTATTTACTGCAAACCTTACTAGTTTTGTTGTCAATCATATGGCACACCCGGTCCCATATTCATGTCTTCAATAAAGCACTTCCAATTTCCATCCAAGCAAACGAGGGCGACGTTTAAGGGTTTTATTTGGAATCATGGGCAAAAATGTGTTTGTATTTATTTTATTTTATTTTATTTTTGTTTAGAAGTTTGGTGAATTCTTTCAACAACAAAAAGAAAAAGTGTTTGGTGAATTGCAGTGGTTTTACGTGTTTAAATTTCTTGATCAATTTTGAAGATAACAAAACAAGGAATCAAATTTGTTATGGATGGGATTTACTTGAAACGAAGTATCACATAATCAAATAAGCATGTGAAATAAATTTTGCAACAAAATCAAACAAGTGTCATTTATCACTTCTTCACTAGTGTTATCCTCATTATACCATGCAGTCTATGATGATGTTGCATTAATCGTGATGGATTGAGAAAGTAATTGAATGATAATCGTGGATGAATGAAGAGATGGATATAGATACCAAAAAAAAAAAAAAAAGCAAAAAAGAAGGATATAGATGTAACAACATTTATAGTCATAATTCTTTAGTGTATACTAGTCTTGTTAAGTATTGTAGCTAATTAGAATTTTGGCTATTTGATGGATAATCCAATATATAGGTGCTTTTTTGGGGATTTATTAGATATATTGGTATGCAATGTTATTTAAGTTAATTCAAAAAAAAAAATTCGAGAGAAAGTTAATTAAATTAGAATGCTTTAAGGCACTAACACAAATTAGGTTTGCATCGCAACTCAACTACTCAAAGGTCAATATTTGAATGAGTTGAGTCATATCTTTTGTATTATGGTTTTTAGGTAAATATAATTTCAAGTCCTCCAATTTTATTTCAGATTTCAGTTTTGTGCTTTAATTATTGATTCTCTCAATTTGCTCTTGAATGTTTTAAAAGCCTTCAAACTACTAAGGCTCCGTTTGGTAGAGTTGTTTAACAACATATTTTCAGTTTTTAAACAACATTACACGCATTTCTACATACTTTTTTACCCACACGTATTTCAAAAAAATATAAACAATGTTACTAGAACAACATTAACAAAATGCCCTAATTGATTCTCTCAATTTGCTCTTGACTATTTCCTTTAATACTGGCTCTTGTAGTATCTCAATGGCTTGAATACTTATAACAAGTACCAAGACTATTTCCTTTAATAAAAACATAACCAAACTACTGAATAGTTAAATTATAGAAATAAGTAATAATTATTATATTACAAAACTTATTATAGTCTACCAAACGTACCCTGAAAAGAACGGAACAATACCTGCAAATGTAATAAACTATATATATATATATATATATATATATATATATATATATTTTTTTTTTTTTCGCCTATCCTTGTATTATTAATTTGGCACATTAAAGCTATTCTGAATCTCGTAAAATGGGAGACGATGATGCAAGTGACATCCTTACATGCAAAATACAATGGTACTCATGACATGGCTTTATATTAGGAAAAAAAAAAAAAAGACATGGCTTCGCATGTGTCATTTGACGCTGGGTCTAATTTTGTGGGATTTTATTTTGTTCTAAGTCCTAAAATACCACATTAATAAATAATAATAAGTGAAAAAAATGCCACACCAACAATTGTTAATTGTATAGTGATAGCAAGACGGCGTAAGGGTGACATTGAAGCTACAAAAACATTGAGGACTAAATTAACATATAAGATATTAATAATTAATGGACAAAATTGTAATCTAATGCATAATTCATGACTAAAATAATATTTTGACCTTGTAAATAAGGTCATATTATTCTTGTTATCTTTTTCAATTAAAGTCTATACTTCTTCTAAAAAAGTAATAATAATAATTGTGTGGGGCAAAAGGATCCTGGTGGGAATGTGGGCCTTTTGGGCCTTGTTAAAGAAGGCCGACCTGACCCTGGGGTTAGAGATTGTTGGTGCTATGGGTCGGCCTATACGCCGAGGATCCTAGGATCCAGCCGAGGATGGTTTTCCCCTCGGACTGACATCAAAGAACCTGAGACTTCATGGTAAAGATTAGGGAATGATACGGTCAAGACCAACGGTTAAAGGGAGAGAACCCTTGAATGTCCTAGAAGCGCCGATGTTGGAAGAATATCAAAGGTAAAGGCTGCTACCTCCACATTAAAGACCCTGCACCTACCACCCTGGCCGCATTAATGAGGAAGTGACACTTAAACAGTGGAAGGGAAACTTCTAGTTACTGTTCAAAGGCACTAAGAAAAGAAATATCTAGGCTAAGGGAGAAATTGGGGGGCAACACGTGGATAAAGTATTAAAAAGAGGAGTATTTAAGGAGGGACCGGGAGCAGAAACAGGACGGAACTTTTTGTAACCTAAAAAGAAGAAGGAAAAAGAGAGAGATATAATATAAGAACAGCTTTCGGCTTACGTCCGAGGAGGTCTATTTACATTACTCCTTTTTGTCTCTAAGTACTTGGAATCTTTAGTTTGTCATTTCATCCCTATACACTTCTAACCTGGGTTTCAAGCCCACACTCTACAAATTCTTATTGTTTAAGGCTCATTGGGTCTGAGCCCATAACTATTCTTGGGTCCAGGTGCAATTGTGCACTTACAATAATAATGTCAATACTATCTATAAATCAATACAAATAGTTCTACTATACTTTATATATCCTCATAAATTATACATAGGAAAAAAATGTATATTGTTGTGTATTAAATTATGAAGTTGATGAAAAAAAAAAACCTTAATTGTTCTAAGATATTGGAAGAAAATTAATTAGTTGAGTTGTTATTTTGCTATGTTTTGTGTTTTGAAACTATCTGGCAATATCAATAGATAACTGTATATGAAAGTTAGATTATCAAATTGTGTAAGAGAATGGGTGATGGATCTAATAGTACATTTAAGTGAAAAAGCCTAACAACACAAAAAATGAAAGCTTTAACACTTTAGTGTCAAAAGGGAGAGCGAGCATAACATGGAAAGTAAAGAAGATATGGAAAATACATGGAAAACTCTTTGGAAGGGATGAAAAACCACAAGTGAGCAAAGAGAATATCCCTTACTTTCTTTTGATTTCTATTATGTAAAGAAATTGAAGGTTTTTGTGCAATGGTGATGTTCTTTATGCCTTTTCTCTCTACCTCACTTTCCTACCTAAGCTTTCTAGCTTTTCTCTTGTTTTCTCTAGATACTTGCCCTAATGGTTTAGTAACATGTTCCTTTTATAGTCCAAAGAATGTTACTAGTTAGATGAGAGGTGTCAAACCGTAATTCTTCCATTTGAATCTTAATACAGCTAATATACTATGTAACAGTTGGAGGAAAGAGAAAGCACACCAATGTCAAGGTGGTAGAACTAAGGGCAGCTTTACTACTATGTGGGGGGCAAATCTTAGATAAGGAAAGGGATATCAGGGATGCTAGGAGTGATACACATGTATTTAATAGTAGTGTAGCACAAGCTTAGTTAGTAAGGAGTGTTCTATAGCATCTGACCATAGGAGGTGCAAATTTCACTATTTTCCAAGATGATCATGCCGTTGGCACGGACTAAAATTTCTCCTTCAGCCAGCGTTCCTTTTCCTTTAGTCACAATCTGCTCTCACATGCCTTAGTTGGTGTAATGTACAATAACATTGGCATAAATAGTGTTTATGAATGAGCTAAATAATAAATCACATTATATATAACCTTACGCCTCACCACCTCTTGCATCTTCTAATATCAGACTTATATTAGGTTTAGTTGTTTGTTATTATCAGACTTATATTAGGTTTAGTTGTTTGTTATTTGATGCATAAGTCATGTTACATTAAAAGAGGATCAAGTCATTTGCGTAGCTCAGTGATTCAATTGATTTCAAAGACGTTGCTTTATCAAGTTATTTTATTGGTCTCCAAACCATGGTTGTCAAAATCCCGATCTGGATCCTACGATCCTACGATTTTACGATCTCACCTGCTCAAAACGATTAAGATCTTTCAAGGATCTTTGCGATCGTTCAGGATCGATAGGATCACACGATTTTGACGATCCCAAACGACCTTTATTTCTTGTAATGTTTTTAAACTTAATAGATTGCTCAGTTGGACTTAAATGAAAAATAAAATCCCAATAGACCAAAATTTTCAACTCTAATGTAGAGAGTGTGCCAGTTGGATCCGAATAAAAAATATTCCAATAGAGTGTCATGTTTTGAGATTTTTGACCTCTTTAAATAATGCTTATAAATGAATATAGTGATGTATGGTAATTATATTAATGAATGTATAATTTATGTGATTATTTAACACACAAATGCTTATTTTTTTTGTTTTTTTTTCAAATAATATAGGATCTTACGATTTACGATCCGATCCTACGATCTACGATCTCACCTATCTCCTACGATCCTACGTAGGATCCCGATTTTGACAACCTTGCTCCAAACTGATACTTCTTCTTGCCAATCAAATCAAATATGCTATTGATTTGCTTGCTTTTTTAGATCATTTTTAATTGTGTTATGTTAAATTTTCAGACCTTGTTAATGTATATTGAATAATTTATTTAAACACATTTTTTATAATTAATATGAGTATTATGGCCGTGAGATACACAATATAATTACAAATAATATTTGACAAATAGAGTGAAATTGTTATTAAAAAGATGATAAGAACAAAAGACTCCATGTATTAAACAACTATTAATAAAAAAAAGTTAATAGGAAAACTATTATTAAAAATGATAAATGTCAATTAAGTAAGATATCTATTTGGAGCAAACACAACATATAGAACTTAACTTTTATTATATAGTATATGATTTGAGAGTCTTATATTTTTATTGTTTATCTCTAAAAAATAAGTTAGGCAAAAATACAACAATACCTAAAAAGAAGAAGAAGATATATATAATGATTTTTTTATAAAAAATTTGATTAAAAATTGCATTTGATCCCATAAAAACCCAACCTATGAACAGGCATAATGACAAGTTGACAACAATGAGTGTTGGACAACATCAATTAGAAAAAAAGGTGATTTGTGCATTGGGCTTTGCATGGGCTCAAGTTCACCCACCACCACCTAAGATTCCAAACAGTTCATCCACTTGCACAAAGCCGAATCCGAAACCGGAAAATACATCTCGAACCGCTTTAATTTCGGGTCACACACCGAATACGGATCTAATTCGGGTCGATACCGTTATTTCAGACAAAATCAAATTGAATCACTCTCACAGTCTCACTGACACTCTAGGGTTTATCTACTTCTTCTTCTTCTTCTTCAGTAGCTCCCTGAAAAACCCTAGCCCTCAAAATCTCCAAATAACAGATGCCTCAAAACGATGACGTTCGGTTCACTTCGTCGTCTCTGAAAATCCCTCTCAATCCTCCAAAGCCCTCGCCTTTCAATTTCCCGTTCGGCTCCCAAATCGCGAAGACCCGAAACTCGCTCGCTCAGCTCGTCGACTCGGTCAGGACTCGCTCCGAGTTCAAGCAATTCAATTTCTCTCGTTTCTGGAACCGCCTTGCCGAGTCGGCTCACTCCGCGTTTCCGTCTCGGGATCGGCGATCGTCTCTCCTCTGCTCGGCGTCGCTGTCTTTAACTCGGTCCGCCGAGTCGGCTCAGTCCGAGGACAAGCAGTATGAGAGATTGTTGTTTGTACCGAAGTCGGCGCTTCTCTGTTCGGCTTCGTTGGCTCTGACTCGAGCCGCCGACGAGTCTTCTTCTTCTTCTCAGAAGGGGCTGAATCCGAGCCGGAGCGATGAGGAGAGGGTGCTGATCAGTGAAGTGCTGGTGAGGAACAAGGATGGGGAGGAGCTCGAGAGGAAGGACTTGGAAATGGAGGCATTGCAGGCGCTGAAGGCGAGCCGAGACAACTCGGCACTCACTGTGCGCGAAGTTCAAGAGGATGTGCATAGGATCATATACAGTGGATACTTCCAGTCGTGTATTCCAGTCGCCATGGACACGCGTGATGGCATCAGATTGGTGTTTCAGGTATCATTTCTATTGGTTTCATCAATCAGCATGAGAAATATATAGACTTTTGAAATGGTTTTGTTAGAAAGTAATTGTTTTGTCTCTAGGAATTGACATATAATGATTTGGCCATTAGTATTTGTATTTAGATATCATGTTGGTGTTGGATTATGGGAAGAAGTGGAAGAATTTTGAAATGATTTTGTTAGAAAGAGTTATTTATGAGTGTAATGGTTGTGAGTTTGGGTTCAAATTGATAGGAGAGAAGACGAAGATATTGATGAGGATGAGTTTGCGTTACAAGGTGTTAGTTTTAGCAGCATTTATGGGAAAGACAATAGAGAATGTTAAAAGAGAATTTATGGTATGGGGAAGTCATTTCTTCCAAAGAGATAGGAGTAGGACCTCGACTTTGCACTGGAGTATGAGGCTATGAGCCATTCTCTTTTCATCTAGCGTGACTCCTTGTTTCATGAAAGAAGAAAAGTAAATCCCGCATTGTGTAGTGAATGTTTTCTTTGAAGCATTAAATTTTATTGAAGAGGAGTTACCTTATGTACATTGGAAGAATATATATATATAGGGGGCTCCTAATGAATTAAAAAGAAGGAAAATTACAATATAAAGAGTAGGTACAATTACCTAGTGAACCCCGAACACAAACAAAATAAAAGTTCACAATTTCATAAGCAATGTCCCAATGCAACAATAATTGTTCTATTATCTCACTGTTACTTCTACACATTCAACACCAATGTATCAAAGTTATTCCTCTGTTAATAGAAGTGTCACCCCCAAGGGTTAGACCAATTGACTGGAGACAACGCGTTAGGAAGCAGGGGTCACTAGTTTGAGTTTCCCCTTTCTCCTCTTGAAGATTGTGAATTGACATCTGTTTCTCATGCACGTGCTGATTTTTTCACCGTATTTGCCTTTTTATCTTTGAGGTGTTTATATTGTGACATTTTGTATCTATCAAAAAAAATATTGTAACATTTTGTGAGTAATCTTCTGTGAAAAATGTACATACGTATCCTAACCATTTTAAGAAACATGTTCTTAATTTAGTTCAGCATGTTATAAAATTTAATATTGGTTTTATTGTCGCATAAGGTAGAACCAAACCAGGAGTTCCAAGGGTTGGTATGTGATGGAGCTAATGTTCTTCCAGCCAAGTTTCTAGAGGATGCTTTCCGTGATGGATATGGTAGGTTTTCTTATATCTTCTTATATGTGTATCTGTGTGGATATGCGTGCATGTATATGATTATATTTGCCTATTAGGTCTGCTGGTCTTGAAATGTGCTCATCAGAGACCTTTATTGTTTTTGAATTTTGGTGTCAAGTTGTGCAGGAAAAGTGATCAATCTCAGGTGTTTGGATGAAGCAATAACTTCCATTAATAAATGGTATGCGGAGCGGGGCTTTTTTGCCTTGGTGAGTGCTTGGTTTCTGAAAATATATTATGTTTACTCTCTTTAGGAATGTAGAGTTATTTTTCTTTGTGCTGGTAGGAATTTTGAATTGATTTTCTGGAGACATGATATTTACCTTGGTTTGTGAAGACAACTTCTCATATTAATGGATAATTGTTTTTTATCGTTCTCAAAGGTTTCAGATGTTGAGATTCTCTCTGGGGGTATTCTTAGGTTGCAAGTTTCTGAAGCTGAGGTCAATAATATCTCCATACGTTTCCTTGATAGAAAGACGTAAGAGTTGCCTATTTGATTTACATGCATGCATATTTATCGAAACAAAATTTACATGCATGCATCCATTCATTCCTACACAGTATTGGTACCATACATTACATAGCAACAGCAGTAGTGGTAGGAATTCATGATTAATTTGTGTCATTGCTATGACTTCAGTGGTGAGCCAACTACTGGGAAGACAAAGCCCGAAACAATACTTCGGCAACTTACAACCAAGAAGGGACAGGTACTTCATCTGTCTTGATAATGTCACGCTCTGTTTGTTTTGATGTAAAATATTTTCCGTAAAATATTTTCCCGTTTTCAAGTGTTTGATTGCATGTAAAATATGGTCAAAATTGTAAAATATTTTCCTTTGACTAAAACTTGGTGTGTAAAAACTTGTAAAATATTTTACCAAAAAAACAATTGTAAAACATTTTACAAAAATCTCACAGCCTCACACCCGACTCTTTCTCCCCCTTTCTCATACTTTACTCATCCTCTGTCACACATGTCCAAACCAGCAACAACACCCACTGGCACGCCACTCTTCGCTCCACTTCACCAGCACCCTTTGCTGCTCTTCGCTCCACTTCACCAGCACCCTTTGCTGCTCTTCGCCTCCATTCTGGTGGCACCACCATCAAATCTCAGCTTGTTTTGTCATCGGAGAAGTCGCTATGAGAGGCCCAAGGTGAGCCTTATCACCGTTGCTCGTTGCTCGGATCTGGGTTCAAATCTAGAAACACCGCCGCTAAGATCTTTGATCTGGAATCACTGAGAGTGAGTGGGTTTTTCGTTCCTTCATGATCTAGGTTTTTGGGATGGCTTGGGGGTTCCAGTGGGTGGCTGGCTTTTGTTGATTTTTTCTCTTTGATTTGTGATTTAGGTGGCTAGTGGTGACTCTAGTGATTGGGTTTATGGTGGTTGTTGGTTTGTATTTGCATTTTCTAGTATTGAGGTCAATCCAAACACTTGAAATTTTTTTCCTGAAAATGTTTACATGTAAAATACTTTACATTCGAAAATATTTTATGTTGAAACAAACGGAGCATCAGAGTAATTCTTGAGGAATGGGCGTTCTTATGTTGGGAAGAACCTGCAATGACATGAGCATCTGCTAATGAAAGAGGCTTTGCTTTTTTTGTGCATTCAAGAGTTTCTCTTGCTTCTGGCTCTTTTCTTTCTTTCTTTTTTTTTTTTTTTTAAATATATATATATATATATATATTTTTATCATTTTCATTTCTTAGGAGAAATAGATATTCTTGCTTGTTATTCATGATCACAATATTGTACTTTAGGATGTTAATTTTAACTTTGACTAAATTATAATCTGAAGCAAATTGCTTTCCCTTTTTTGCAATGAATGGGTCTTCCATGTGGAAAGATTTATTTGGTACTCGCTGATTGATAAGGTTTTTTGCATCTTGAATGATCCTTCTTCAGGTCTACAGTATTCTTCAAGCAAAAAGAGATGTAGACACTGTATTAACTATGGGAATCATGGAAGATGTTAGCATTATTCCCCAGCCTGCAGGTGGTGAGTTAAATCTTCCTTTCTTAATCATTCCCTGTCGAGGTATATTTATTTTGCAATTAAGATATTATACAGCACGGTAAGCTAACTTATTCTTTGATATACTAAATAGTTCTATTACAAGTCTAAATCTTGAAAAATGATTGTTATTAAGGATTCAATTTGGGTATCCAATTAAATTGTTTTCTCTTGAGAGAAGGAATTCTTTCGAGTAATAAATAATAATATTATCCCTGGAATCCTATGTCCTCTCTGTTTCCAAACTAGTCTGGATTTCATAGTTAATCCCTAACCTATTTGGTAATATGAAACATTTGTATGTAGGAACATCCTGGATTGTTCATGTTTATGTGTAATTCATATATATATATATATATATATATATATATATATATTTTGAGGATGCTTATAAAAAAAAAAATTTTGAGGTCAAAGGATAAAAAAAAAAAAAATCTGTTAGTCATAGTGAATGCATTAACAACAATAAGCCATCATCTACTACCACCAGAAGAACCCCAGTTGGACTATAAAACTGAAAACCACTTCTTTTCTGGTTCTTTATTCTGCCTAGTTTTTGAACCATGATAAATGCCAATATAAGAGCATTCTCATCAAGGATCTCAAAAATTTTAGCATTTAGCATCTCAAAAAGCCACTTTATTTATTTTAACACCTCATTTTACAATACATCAAACATAAAAAATTCTATATTTTTTTACCAATTCATTTAAATATTCTTTTTATTATTATTTTTTTTAATCTTCAATATATATTTCTTTCCCTCTCTTCCTCTCTGTCACTCTCAACCAAGCAAACTCACACTCACCTTCTCCACCCAGCAAAACCCATACCCACCCCAACCACCACCATCGGGAAAAAAACACCAAACTCACTCACCTTCTCCACCCAGCAAACACATACCCACCCCATCCACCACCACCGGAAAAAAAACACCAGCCACCCATACCCACTTGTCTATCTAACAAACTCACACACTTCCATCTCAAACCAGCAAACCCATATCCATCTTAGCCACCACCACTGAAAAAAAAAACACTAGCAGAAGTGGAAAACCCAGAAAAACCCAGAGACCCACAGAGATTCACCACAAAACCCAGGAAAAAAACAGCATCCACAAAACCCAAAATCGGTGACCCATGGAGACCCAAAGAGATTCAAATCAGTGATCCATGGAGACCCACAGAGATTCAACACAAAACCCAAAAAAACAATATCGACCACTGGAGATTCAAAGACAACACCACAAAACCCAAAATCTTCGGTTTTGAGATGAGAATTTGGGTTTCAAGATTGGGTTTTTGGGTTCGGTCAAAGGAAGAAGATAAGCAGTTGGATTTGTGATTGTGGGTTCGATCAGGAAGAGAATGCTTGGGTTTGTGATTGTGGGTTCAGTCAGAGGAAGAAGAGAAGAGGCTGTGTTTGTGATGGTGGGTTCGGTCAGAGGGAGTAGTGAAGCGTAGATGGGTTTGGCGGCATGGTTGAGGGAAGGGAAGCATGGCTTGGGTTGAGGGAGAATGAAGAAAATAAAAAAAAAAACACAGAGGAGGCAGAGGCGTAGGCGTGGGAGAAGAGAACCAGAAAAAAAATGAGGGAAAAGAAGAAGGAGATAGGCGCGAAAAGGTGGAGCGTGTGAGAGGAAAAGTGAAAAGGGGACACACGTGTTTTATTAAACAAGTATTTTTTTTTAACATCTTGCTACAGTGGGCTGCTAGAGATAGCAGCCCACTGTAGCTAGATGTCAAAAGGAATAGCATTTAGCATTTTTGATGGAGTGTGCTTTTTACAAATTTGATGTTAAAATTTAGCATTTAGCATTCTTGATGAGAATGCTCTAATGATCTTATGTGTGCATTCTTAAGTGGAGATGCTTCTATGTGTTAATATGTGCTTCAATTTGTTTTTTCTTACTATTTGCCTTTTCGAATCTTATTTATTTACTTTGACAAAACTGCACTTTTGATCCTTAATATTTGATTCTGTTTTCATATTGGTCCTGTTGTTGACTCCTGTTAGTAATCTGATTTTGAAGTGCCAGATAAGTAGTGTCCATTAAGCCATGTCACCCATATACTGCTAGGTGACCAGATTACTAATGGAAATGGGTGGCAAGGCCATTATTAATATGAAATCAAACATGAAGGGCCAAAGTGAAAATTTTGATTGTAAAGGAGCCAAAAATGTACTCTAGTCTCATTTTTAATCGTCAAATTTTTTGCCCCAACATAACAGACACTGGTAAGGTTGATATGGTAATGAATGTTGTTGAGCGTCCAAATGGAGGTTTTTCTGCTGGAGGTGGAATATCAAGTGGGTAAGTGATGTTAGTTTAAAGGGCACTTTCATGCGTAAAATCTGACCTAGCTTTCTTTTATTTCTAAATTTCAATTTTTAATTTTTAATTTTTGTGCTGTATAATATTTACCTGGTGATATTTCAATTTATAGGATCACAAGTGGCCCTCTATCAGGACTCATTGGAAGGTAAGCTTACTAACTATATTATCTGATTGGTACATTTTTCCAATTTTATTTCTTCTTTCTGCTTCATTACATGACATTTGTGCATTGTTATGTGTATTTTAGCTCAAAGGAACCTTCTATATCTATAGGAATAAATGCAGTTGTTTTGATGCACTTATAACTTGGGACAGAAATGACCAGTTTAAATGGTCTATTTTTTAATCTAGAGGTAAGCCATAGGTTTACAAAATGATCTGAGCAAAAGTGTGTTAACTTACTTGCACATTGGCCTCACATTGAAGTGCTTATCTCAACGCAACATTACATGGTGAATGCAATTCTTGAATTTGCACCCACAGTGACACCTGTATGTGAGTTAATATTAAATAGTAACCAACATAAGTTGAAGTTGGTGGGTTATGTCTCCTTGGTCTAACTCATCAATTTGTTAGTCTTGGTTGGTTATATTGCATATCATACAAATTGTAGCATGTTTGGCTTTTCGTCACAGATTTGTCAGGGTTACCAGCACCACTGCACTACTTGTGCTAATACTGATTGTTACAATTTTTGATAAGTGGATTGGTTTCAATCTTCTGTGGGAGCTCTGTTTGCCTTTCTGCTACACATTTTAACGTTAAAATCTTCTTTTGACTACCATATGGACTTATATTGTTAATTGTTGTTTAGTTCCATATTCTCTAATATTTTTTCTTTGATAAGTAATATAATTTTTATAGAAAGAAAAAAGGGTGAAGCCTGAAATCACTGGTAGAATATAAGAGCCAAGCAACAATTTAAGAACTAAAATTACAAAAATCAAGAAACTCCAAAGAAGAACAATTAAAATCATCAACGTTCCTTTACCAATGAAACATGAGCTTGAATTGAAGGTTCTTCAATTCCTTCAGCCGATCCAATGTTATGTTCATGCCAAATAAACCTCATTAAATGTAAAGGAATGGTGTCCCACATAATTAAGGTAGCCAAAGGCAAAAGGCCACCTTAAGGTGCCAAGGCCTTGTATTGCTTGAAGCACGAGGTGACAAAAAAGTGTTAGCCTGATTAGAGGCATTAAATTCTAAATATAATTATTATACATGTAGAACTTGAATCATATGTACCTAATGTATCGAAAATTTGGAATCTCATAATCAAGTGTGTTTTAACTGTGTTGCATGAAAAATTTAGGTCTATTATTACATTTCAAAATAGGCTTAACATGATTTTGGCTCTAATAATTATAATAAATTAATTAATCTAACAATAAGTTTTACAACAAGCTTCTGGAGGTTATTTAATCTAAAAATAGGTTTTTTAACAAGTTTCTGCAAATTAATAATCTAATAATAGCTATTACAATTTAAAAAATGGTTTAATTATTAAAAAAAAAAAAACAGTCTCTCGCCTTAGTGCCATTTTCATTGCTTAAGGTGGTTGCCTTGCTCACCTAGGCTGTAAAGGTGAGCACCTCACTAATGGCTTTCTCACCTTAGAGCCTTAGAGGCACCTTAGTGGTGCCTTAGCATGCCCAGGTGCCTAGGTGAGTGCTTGGCTTGCCTTTGACTAACATGCAGGCTTGCCTTTGACTAACATGCACATAATTGGGCTTTGATGGCCCCTGCAACCATCTCTCTGAAATGTAAGAATATCTTTCACCAAGAAAGCATGGCTCCAAAGCACTAACTAATGAGAAAACCATAGACCAAAGGTTCCTTTAGCTGGAGTGCAGTGTAGGAGAAAATTGTTAATAGTCTCCCACATCCAATCAACAATGATAATGTTTATTTGGTAAAAAAAAAAAAAAAAAAAAATTCTGGTCATAACATCTAGTGTTACACTAGATAGTCTAGATTTTTGCGACTTTGCATTTAAGATGTTTAGCTTATTTCAATTGCAGCTTTGCGTACTCTCATAGAAATGTTCTTGGAAGAAGCCAGAAACTCAATATTTCTTTAGAGAGGGGCCAGATTGACTCAATATTCCGTATAAACTACACAGACCCATGGATTGAAGGAGATGACAAGCGGACATCCAGAACAATAATGGTTCAGGTAATCTTTTTTTTTTTGGGGGGGGGGGGGGGGTTGGGGATTGTCTGATTACTATGAATTTCTTGATGGTAGGAAGCTGAATATCACACAACCTTCTTTTTTTTTTTTTTTTTTTTTCTTTTTTTCACCTCAATATTTCTTCTTTCCAGAATTCAAGGACCCCTGGAACTCTTGTTCATGGTGACCAACCTGCTGGTAGTAGCCTGACCATTGGCCGTGTCACTGCTGGTATAGAGTTCAGTCAACCAATCAGGCCAAAGTGGAGTGGAACATCAGGACTTTTTTTTCAGGTAATTTTATAAAAATAACCATATTCATTACTGGTTTAGATGAAAAATAGGATGATTTCTAAACTGGGCAGTACTGTTAAGGTGTTGAATACCTTTATAGAGCAAACTACAGTTCAGGTGGAATGTATTTCCACTGGGCCATATGTAGAAATTATATATGTTGATATTGTACTGGGATTGCAGTTTTTATGGTGTATCTGGAAAATCAGAAAGTGAAAAGATTGTAGTTTATAGTAAATTGGCTTTGGTTATGTTGATCATGTGGCACCAGATCCCCAGCTTCTGTCCTGTGCACATTGGACATTGGACGAGATCCTTACCCAAATTTTTTCTGTATAATTATATGTTCTTTGTATTACTTACGCTAAAAATATTTGTTATTTGTATCACTTCTAATTAAAATCTTCATCGTTCCAGCATGCTGGTGTTTATGATGAAAAGGGAGATCCTGTTATCAAGGATCATTTCAGCAGTCCTCTTACTGCAAGGTATTTAGTTTAAATGTTGATACTCTGAACTTTTATAAATTTGATTACCAAGTGTTAGTGGAATTATACAGAAGAGCTCCAATATACTTCTGATCCGATATTGGTTCATTTCCCTATTTGTTTTTGCAGTGGCAAAATCCATGACAATATGCTGCTTGCTAAATTTGAGAGTGTTTACACTGGATCCGGTGATCATGGTTCTTCAATGGTTAGACATTTAGTCTTTTTAAAGTTATAATTCTCACTATATCTGTGACCCTCGTATTCGTTTGTCTTGTAGTTTGCAGTCAGCATGGAACAGGGACTTCCTGTTTTGTCCGAGTGGTTGTCTTTCAATAGAGTAAATGCTCGTGCCAGGAAGGGTGTAGAAATCGGTCCTGCTCGCCTTCTTTTAAGGTATAGTGACTAACAAATAATTTGAAAGGCTTTTTTCCTATAAAAATAAGGCTGGGGGATCTTCTTTATCTTAATTCCCTATTATTTTTGTTATTCATTGTAAGTATAGCAAATGATCTGGTTAGTTTGCTAATTTGCTTGCATTTTTCATTGCTAGTTTGTCTGGTGGTCATGTGGTGGGTAATTTCCCTCCGCATGAAGCCTTTGCCATTGGTGGAACAAACAGTGTTCGAGGTTATGAAGAAGGTGATGTGGGCTCTGGTCGATCTTATGCTGTTGGTTGTGGAGAAATATCTTTCCCCATGGTAAGTGGTCCTATTTCCCCCCGCATGGGGTTGGGCTTTTAAGCATCTTGTCATTGGCATATTAGTATTGGTCTTTGGCATTTTAGGCATAATTTATGTTTACTTTAATTTTTCGAAATTTATAATAACTCTCAAAATTTATAAAAACATATAAAAAAATCTGAGTTTTTTCATTCAAATGAAAAAACTGGAGTTTTTTGTACACTAAGGACATGCATGCAGGAGTGTCCGTGTCTGACATGGAAATGTTGGGGATTGTGGTTGTCTGTGCTACTTATTGTGTAATTTACCAATAAAAAAAATAGTATTGGCATTCCAAGTCAATAGCTTTCAGCTTAGCTACATTGTCATATTGTTTTTAACATATAACTCTGGTTAGATTTGCCTGATTAGAGTTAAATAAATGCAAGACTACCTGATGGATTTCAAATAGTGGTTCAAAGCAAAGAGCAGCAAGTTGAGGAAAAGAGCAGAATAGTAAACAACCAAATAAAAGAAATCCTAGATGTGCAATTTTTTATTTTTTATTTTGATGACGTGGAACCTCACCTAGGGCCCTTTGGACCCACTCCTAGGTAATCTAGAATTGTGTATCAGGTAATCTAGGGGAACTCCTATTGGGGACAATCAAGGATGCTTGGGTCTATAACCCATCCTAAGCCTCCAACCACTAGGTTGTGTGCAATTGATTTTTCAAACCCTGAAAAGTTTTAGATTCACAGGCGTATGACAAGATATGTATAAGAATAAATTGTAAAGCTAGGAGCAAAGAAGAAGGGATGGTGTATATTGAAGTGTTGCAGATTATATGTAAAAATTGAAGGGAAAGATTAAAGTGGAATGGATGAACTGGAGAAACGGTTTCAAGAGTTTCACACATAACTATCATGTTTTCATGAGTTTTTTTGAAGACTAGCCATACTTTGTGGATTGAGGTGTGGTGAGGTCAACAATTATGAATTTGAGGGTTGTGTAAAATCATTATTCTTCTGTTTAGTAGTGATTTGTTATAAATTAGAGGCACTTGCTTTGCAGTGGAAGTTAATTAAGGACATCTCTTGGCTGTGAGTATTATATTGAAGGCCAATGATTGTAAATGATATGGCCCTTGATAGAGCATGATAGTAGAAAAAGGATTTGTGTAGTTGACCACTTGACCTCAAGTTGCTCATATATGTTAGTTGAGTTAAATTTGAGCAATATTTTAAATAATAGTGTAAATTTTATAATAGAAGATTATCCTAAAGTCCATCAGAGTGAAGCAACCAATGAACTAGATAATTCCTGTATGGAAGGAATTTAATGGTCAAAATTTTGAAAGTGGCCAAATTACTGAACTCTCTGAAATGAATGATTAAATAAACCAGGAAATTTTTTAGCTAGATTGATGACTTAGTCATCGTACTTGTTTTAATCTCAAAAGATAATAACGAATAAAATGCAAAATTTAGAAAATTGCATGATTTCCATAAGTAGGTGAATATCCTAATTCCATCTTTCCCAGATACTAAAATAAGGATTAAGATTTAAGCATTTATTTTTTTGGAAGAATTTTTCTGTTGGGCGATTTATTAAAAAAAAGGTGTTTGGTTGGGGGAATTAGGATAAGGGGGTGGGTTGGCATTTAGAATGTTGTCTCTATAAGTGCTAGGTGGAGGGTGAAGTCTTGGTTCCAATACCCATTGGGGAGTGTGTAACTTACCAATAAAAAAATGGTTACACATAGAATTCCCTTGTATCTTTGATTCCCCACTTGCTTCTTTGCTTAGTTTCATATTATATTTTGTTCTCAATCTGTTCCAAGCCTAGAAAAGGAGGATTGCAGTAGGTTGATGGTTAGCGTAAATTAAGTCATTTTATATGAATTATTGTTTGTAAGCATGGTTGTTGAGTTTCTTGATACACAATGATAATTATTACCCGGGAATACTTTAAAATGTTTCAATTATATGCATGTGTCATTTTGCATTTGTTAAGATAACCAAAAAATGAAAAAAATCACCACCTAGTCAACACCTCTTCACTTTGTCCAGCACCTCTCTGCTATCATTCACCCTCTCATTGTAGCTTTACTTGTAACTTGTAAACAATTATAATTTTGACTTCGATACTAATTGTTTTGCAGTTGGGGCCAGTAGAGGGAGTTTGTTTTGCTGACTATGGCACAGATCTTGGATCAGGCCCAACTGTGCTTGGTAGGTGGCTTTTTTGTTTGTTTAATTTACACTTCTTTGGGTTATTTGTTTTATTTACCTAGTCAATATTGCAGTTGTTTTTGCCATACATAATTTCAATGATTATGAGATGACCAAAAGAGAAGTTTGAAAAAGGGACAGTAACTCTGAGAGTTGAGTGCCTTTTCTGCTCCTCTTGCCATACGCAAGTCCGCCAATTTTACTGTTTGCTTGAAAAGATCAACCATGTCCTGTGATATGTTGGTCTGCAGAGTTGAATAATTATAAATCCTCAATGGCAAGCAGGAGAGCACAAATGTTGTCTTTTGGAATGAAAACTTTGAACAATAAAGTGGGCAGTAGAATTTTATGACCTTCGCACACCTTTTTATCTTGAAAAGAATATTTGTTCAAAGCAATTTAGACCAGCTTCAGGTGCTGAATATATTATTCTGGATCAATTAAAATTTTAAAACTCTCATCTCATTTGTACATTTTTCATCGCTTAAATGTGTCCCCCCGACCTTTTTGCGCATTGCAGGATACTTTCCCCTCAATTTGTTGCTTGGGCTACAATTTCAAAAAATATATATTTTTTTTCTTTTCTTGTTAGGTGATCCTGCTGGAGCAAGGCTGAAGCCTGGAAGTGGATATGGATATGGGTTTGGCATCCGAGTTGACTCGCCATTGGGCCCTCTACGTCTTGAATATGCATTCAATGACAAACATGCCAAGAGATTTCACTTTGGGGTTGGTCATCGGAACTAAGGTCCTTTTTGTATTGTAGTACATTCTCTGTTGGATGCTACTTGCAATTGTTCTTCTCTCTTATTTTTATTAATTTTTTTAATATATAACTAAATTATAATATTTTTTTGTTGAGTTGCAAGTCTTTTTTTGTTTTGTTTTGTTATCTCATCATTTTCAACATTGAATGCCTCCTTGGATTGCTTCCCATCTTTCCCGCAATCACATGGATGCATTTCTTCTTGTATAAGTTGAATTTTATCCTTTTTATTTTTATTTTTTATGTTGGAAAACTTGGTCTAAGTTTTAAGTTTTGCATTTTTGTTTTTCCATTTGAAGAAATCACTTTTCGCCTTGAGTAAAAATATATCCTAGATAGGCAATTGAAGAACTACTAAGCAGAAGCAGCAATTATGGGCATGCATGTGGCCGTATGTGTAGTTGGTTTCTCACTTAACTTGTGAGCTGTGACCCAAATATAATTGAACATCGGTTTTACCTGCTTCTTGGAGTATGATTGTACGTGAAGAATGTGGCTTTCCTATATTTTGTCAAGCTTTATCAAGAAGGATTCAGCTAATAATAGAAAATCAAGATAGATTGTTCCCCACCCACTTTATTAACATGTTATATTTCAACTTACCAAAGGACATAGGACTGAAGTGACATTGCTTATCTTTTAGTACGAGTGTGCCTTGAAGGAATGAATGTGGGAATTCAATGCGTTATGAGTTGTGAACAACCTAAACACCTAATCTTCATGGACTACAATCAACCCTTTGAAACATAAAATGTTTTAAAAATGACTTGAAATGGGTTTTAGCATGAGTGTGCAACCTCTGAATCGAAGGCCTTTATCTCGAGTCTAAATCTTCTATTTTTTTTTTTTTTTTGTTCTATTATATACTCTATAAATAAAAACATGTCACATGTTTATTTATTTTATTAAATACTAAATTTATGTCTTTTATTATTTTATCTACTTAATATGATGGGTTATTTAGAAAGCATAAATTTAATATTTAATAAAATAGATAAATATATAGCATGTTTTTATTTGTAGAATATATAGTGAGAAGAAGAATAAGATTGAAGATTCGAACTCCATCACACCCGAAAACTGTAGCTAGCATTAATTTTATGACAAGGTAGAGGA
Source organism: Castanea sativa (assembly GCF_040712315.1). Lineage (NCBI taxonomy): Eukaryota > Viridiplantae > Streptophyta > Magnoliopsida > Fagales > Fagaceae > Castanea > Castanea sativa. Next base: position 51,736,269 of record NC_134020.1, on the reverse strand, counting down.
CAGTAATGATAAATGAAGAGTGTGAAGGAGGAGGCTACAAATTTCGAGAAAATGTAAAGTTGACCAAAATAACACAATTCAAATCATATGTGAGATAGGTACCATTATTCAGGTTGAAAAAGAAGAAGGGTTTTCTTATATATTATACAAGACTTTCAAAGTATATAAAATGTGCTTATTTACTTATAATTTAATAATTACAATAAAGGAAAATTAGTAATGCTACTATAATGCAAGGCTTTTGTCTAGCCAGTCTTATTAGTGTTAGTTTGGATACAAACGCGTTTGCATGGCTGATGGTTGCGTTTTTAGTAAATTTTTTTTTAAAATTGAGTTTTATGGAACTATTTATATATTTTAAAATTATTTTTTTACAATATTTTTTAATTTTTAATTTTTAGTAATAAATAGTATTTAAACAGACCTTCAAACATCCCCGCATTACATGCTTCTTGAGTCATAAAGAAAACTCACAAACATGTTTTGTTTTCCTAAAAAATGAAGACAGTAAACAGCTTCAGAACACGCAAGGCCTATTCCTTTTCTATTTTTAAGAATAGTTTTGTTCTTGGTTTATAGTTTTTTTAATTTAAAAAAAAAAAAAAAAAGCACAAAAGTACACCATCATGATTTCACACTGTTTGATTATTAAAATGTTTTCACACTGTTATCTATTTTGTAAATTATAATATTAAAATTAAAATTAAAGAACCAAATGGGTCCTATGTATGTACGAACACAGGGAAGCTGCACTAGCCATGTGAGTTCCTGGTAATTCGATTCATGCAACTGGTACCTGATCAGCCTGACATGTAAATCCCAGAGCCAAGAGTTATGGATATCGTATTGACAGGCAGACAGGTTATTCATTTTAGTTTATACAAGTATTTAAGCAACTCAGCAGACATATATACAGTTGTTTTTAGTACTCTGTTTTTTTCTCTCTAGCAACCTTCACATCTTTGTGAAGCAACAACAGTGATAAAAAAAAAAAAACGACAAGTCCTGTAGTAGTACTGACTACGAAAGTTTTAAGGGGGTGATGTACAGTACTGCTTTTATGTCAATAGTGAATGCTTATTCAATCATTGCACTGAACTGAACTAACAGGCTGCAGCTCGTGCCTCTCTGGCTTTTACCAAGCTAGCTTTTTCTTTTTTCCCCCACTGATATTCCTTTACGTGTCTAATATACAAGCATCCCACGTGTGTCATGCATGCATGTATGTGCAATATCACTATTTATATCTTTTTTTCTTTTTTATGAACGAAAAATGGGTAAGAGGGGTGGCTAACTGTCTATCACATCTTGGGCCCGGGTTTGTAAGAGCAGGGAATCTGAATGAGCCATAACTGTATATTTATAGACTTAGTCTAGTTGAAGATGCTAGTGAGTATAAGTCGAGAGAATTCAAACGAGACCACCTCGCAAAACTTTAGAAGCGAACTCATGACTGCTAGACCAATCACGCGAGTGGTATCTATATCTTTTACTTTTTATGAGTGAGAATCGTTTGATTTCCTACTAAGATGGGCGCACTGCCTAGTTCATGTATACCGTGACTCTCGGAGATATTTATGTCCTGGGTATGGTAAATGAGTGCACATTTTCATGCATATATATATATATATATTACTTTTTTTTTTTTTGGTTGAAAGAACAGTTTTTACTTTTTTGAACAGTTGATTTATATCCTTATGAATATGCAGTCTTTTGGCTGCTAATACTGAGTAATAAAATGGAAAGAAAAAAAAAAATCTTTGTTGAGGGTCAAGTTATTAATTAAAAGACTTTAAATTTGGGGTCTCATATGATCTATGAGACCTAAAAAGTAAAAAAAAAAAATACTCTTCAAATCTTTGAGGTTGGATAATTTTATAATTGAGCTATTAAAATTTAAAATTGCATTTGACAGGCCTTTTGAAAAGATGTCAGTTTTTTTCTTTAGGTTTTATGAACTTATTTTGGTACACATAAAAAAAAATTTTCATTTTTTATTTTTAGTTTTTATAATACTTCCCAACTATATTAAGCAACCAACAAAGTGTCCAAAGTCCAAACCAAACGCACTCTTAAAAGTTAAAAGATAAATATGAATGGTGACTTGGTCTTCCATTCATTGATTAATCTAGCTCATAAACATAGTAGCTGTTTTGACCTAGCTAGAAGAGGTATTCTCACTTTGATTTAATTAGGTGATGAGTAGAGGATCCTAGACGTAGGGCTACTTTATAGAGCTTGCACGTTAAAGTAGTTAATTAGATATGTCTTGGAATCCAAAAAAGTTGCTCTTAACAGTTTTCTTTGTCTGCATATCCTTTTTGCTTGCTTTAGCTTTAGATTTCTGAATTACGAGGGTGAGAAAAAGGGAGATCACTAAATTCATTACAAGATAGATTCCCCCTTTTGAAGTATTTCAAAAATATTTCGTGTTTTCTTTCCTCAGCTCCTTGTCCTCTAGTTTCATTTGGGTTAACGTATATTCTCTACATATAATATATCATTAGATTCATACATACATCCTTTAAAAAAATTTGAATATACCAAGTGTAAAAGTATGAACAGTATATACACAGAATGCACGTCAACAAGTATTAAACAATACTTTCCAATTGTTTTTATATTTAAAATGATAATTGACTAATTAAAATAATCAAATGAAACGTAGGATATTGGTGTAAATCTGCGTTATCCATCTTCTGATGTTCACTCATTGTTAACCCCTTTTTCCCAGCTTTTCTTTTTTGTTTCTTTGTCTTAGTGGATTCTTTCTCCTTTGCAGGCTACATCATTGTCTTACTAAAGAGATTTGCTACCCTTTGATCTTTCTAAACCTTTAAACAGCCCACCAGTAGTTTTAGGGCAATAATTTTAAAAGAATAATATTAGAGGTACAAAAATTTTCAAAACTATTGACGGAATAAGTTATAATTGGAGAAATACTACTGCACGTCGAGTCATTATCGAATTTTTTTTTACAAGCATCAATCATAACATGGTATACTTCCAAAAATATTGTAAAAAATATTGAAAAAAATTGTATACCTAGTGTGTGTTTGGGTCTCAATTATAAACTAGCTTATTATTTGTTTTTTTAATACTATTTGTGAGTTCCACCTGAGTTTCCTACTTATTTTATTTAACTTTTATATATATATATATATATATATAATTTTTTTTTTTTTATTTTTAAAAAGCTAAATAAATTATTCTCAAACGGACATAATAATTTTAATGATTTTTTTTTTCGTGTGGATAATTTTAATGATTCTAGAAAGACCAAAACTGTATAATAACAAATATAAAATTAAATATTACACGTGTGTTAATAAAAGAGCAACCTTATTATTATTATTCTTTATATAATATATTAGGGGAGATTTACTAGAAGGAACTGTAGTATTTGCCTCTTTGAAAATCTTGAAAGGAAAAAGAGATAGGACCCATTCTAATGAATTGTGACAATGTATTTTTACTATTCATAGGATATTTTACTTCAATAATTAGGTTTTTCTAGCTCTTTATTCCTTTAAGAAGAGGATGTGATGTGCAGTGGTGACATACTGACATGTGTTTCAACTGGATCCAATCCTTACACAAGTAGTATACAGTGCTACATGAATCTATTTTGTCATTACATTGTGTTCTACTCAGATCAGAGACATGACGCAATCTGTGAACTACAATATTATACATTTTCCAATATTACACAAATTTGTATCCATGTATTGGTAAATCTTCAAATTTTAAATTTAGAGATCTTTCTGTAGAATTTGAAAATCTATGACCTTAAAATATCCAAACCTAATCTTGTAATTTCAAGAAAAAGACCATGAATTTTCAAATAACAAGACCATGAATTTGAAGCATTCAATCCCAAATTGCGATATTGGAATTTCAATTTTCAAATCTTTGATATGATTTATGTTGACCCAAAATTGAATCACCATGAATCTAGAATGTAAAGATTAGTCATTCCCAAAGAATAGACTTGATTACTTGACTAAAGTTAGGCTTATATATATTCAAATTGGTCAATAAACTTTGGAGTACAAAGTGACTATCATGAAGTACTCAATATGGACTTCCATGCTAGCTCCATAACTTTTTTCCCTGCTGCTTTGATTGAATTGTTGAAAATTGAAATTCAATGGCAGTGGCAATCAATATATGATCCTCATAAATAATCTTATCTGGAGTTAGCAATCACAAAGCATATGTAGCTACAAAAGTGGAACATAAGAAAAGTTTATAGTAATGCATGCTGTGTTTACGGAAATAGAGGTAGATGTTTGGAAATGTCAGAACAAAACATGGACAGGGAGGCTCGAAGATATCACAGATGACACACTCGTGCCCTCTTGGAAACATCTAAGGAAGCATACATGGGTTTTTAATTTAAATTCTATGTAGACTTTTTGCTAGGCTATTCTATATTATATTCTTATACCTTTTTGCTCTTTATTCATTTATTTATTTGGAATGAAGATTAACAATAGGAAGTTCCTTGTTTCGAGTTCTTGTACAAATTAAATTTTGGATACATTTTCACACTTATACCATGTCATTGCATGGATGTGCACATGAAAAAGGAGTTGTAGAAAAGGGAATAAAATAAAATAAAATAAAAAAGAAAAGAAATGATCAATAATTGATACATTCTCTCTCTCTCTCTCTCTCTCTCTCTCTCTCTCTCTCTCTCTCTCTCTACATACACAACTTACACACTTTTTACATTTTACAATTGTTAGGGTCCCAAACTCCCAATCTAGTATTCTATAACTCTAAATAAATTATAATTTATAAAATCAATTACAATATATTCTTAAACTTATGCCTAACCACCAAATACAATAATATCTTCTCTTTAGACACACAATTTTTCTCTCCTTTATGCAACAAACCATGAATCTCTCTTCTCTCTCTTTTTCCCTTAGCTCTCCCTGGCTGTGTTTTAGGCTAGCCACACTAAACTGTCTTTGTAAAATAACCTTGCCGACTATTACTTGTTTTCTCTAGGAACACAAGAATTCCTGATTCTAACTGAATTGATTATTAGCCTATTAGGACATTTGACTTGGGTGGCTTGCTGCCCACACTGCTACAAGCTCATTAAATGATGACATGCGAGTTGGACCCACAACAATGACAATTGAAAAAGGCTTATTTCCATGTAAGATTAATGTCCTGAGTTCTAAATTCTTAGAGACATGAAGTTGATTCTCATGATGCTCACAGATTGACACTATTGGGATCTTGGTGATGAGTTGATGTTAAGTTGTGTTGAACTTACTTATACTTTGATTAGTTGGAGATGGAAAAGTAGAGGGATGGAAAATTGTAAGAATTTGAAAAAGAGTGAAGAAATAATATAGATTTAATTTTTTCTCATATATGTTTGGTTGAGAGGATGGAAAAATGGAATGATAAAAAACTCCATTTTTTAGATGAGGAAAAAAAAAAAAAAACAACCAAAAAAGAAAAGCAATCACACCCAATTAAAAAAATAGAGGCAAACAACCAAAACTTAAGAAGAATTGTAGTTAAGTTATTTAACTATAAGCCTTTGTTTGGATTGTACATTATGTGCATTTCTGCATTTGAAGTGGGACCCACTTACATTGTGCACGTTTAGCCATTCACGCGGTTTGTCCATCCTTGCTCGAACCCACGTGTACTTTTTGTGGTATTGATACCACATTTCAGCCACTCTGCACTATGCACGTCTCAACATTTAGTTGCGTAACAATTTGTCCATCCTTGCTGGGACTCACGTGTGTACTATTTATTCTTATTTTAAAATTATTTGCTACAGTGTTTCAGTTTTCAGCAAATTAAGCGGTATCCAAACAAACTCTAACTATCCTTTTTCTCCCTATTTTTTTCCAAATAAGATGAATATTCATTTTTAGTAGGCATGGAGAGAAAGCAATCAGGCTCTAATAAAATCCCTCCCGACGGACCCAACCAAATAATAAAAAAACCCATTTTCTTCTTATTTTCTTCTCTCATTTTTCATTGTCCCCTAAATCACCCCCAACCAAAAGGGCCGTTAAAGGAGCACTCGCATAGTTGCATTCCCCCATCTCTTGCCTACGTCTCTCAATTATTGATTTCTTTGGCAAATAGGTGTTGTATAGTCACATTCAAACATGCATGTTACGGTTTAGAAACTCATTTTGTGACCATGTCTTTAGTATTCTTTGCATGATAAAATGTGAACGAACTGTACTAGTTTTGGATAAATCACCTTGCAAGAACATACATGCATTTCACTGTTCCCCACGGCCCCCACCCATATATATTCTCAAATCCATGTGAGTTTTGTCTAGTCCCTGTCCGGCCATGTTCTCCATGCATCTATTAAGATGTGCATTATCTAGGAACTTCCACATAATAGCTAAAGTCTAGCTCCGATCCAGAATCCCAAACCAGTAAACCTTTCATATCATCTAAAAAAACAAAAAAGAAGAGTAAAATCATATGTCAAAACAAACAAGTATTTTGATTGTATATTGAGTTGTTATTATCAATATTCCGTATGCTTAATAAAGGAGTTTACTTTTCCTTTATCACACTAGTCGGACTAGTAAATGTATAAATATGGGCATCAAAATCATCAATATAGACAACATCCAAATAAACAAAAATTAAAAATCTTCAATAAACCCTTAGCAGTACTATACCAGTATACAGTTATGGATATTCTTCAAACACATTAATTGAACCGTCCAAACTTGCGTCCTTTTCCACAAAGTAACAGAAGGAATAATTATCATAATAAAGGACTGAACCCAATTTCCACGATCCAAACAATTGCTCTGGTTATTTCTGCGAAGCACTCCCCCTAAAGTTACTTTGTTGGGTTCATATTCCTTGATCATCATCTTGCAACATGGATATATTTGCATTGATTTAATCAATAATTCTAGGGCCAAAGAAAAGTCATAATCTTTCTCAACCTGGATATGTTGAGATTGATGTTAATAGTTAAAGAGTATTATTATAGCTAAATTGTTACTTTTTTGTGTTTCCTAGCCTGCAGGGTTTGAATCTCCCAACTCTAACTATCTTTGTATAAATAAATAAAGTGCAATTGGTATTAAAAAAAAAAAAAAAGGAAAATTAACGGATGCTCTAAAAGCATTAGTTTAACAAATATTTATACAAACATTTTATGAGAAAATGAAAAAAAAAAAAACTTTTTTAAATGTTGAGAGTGGTATCTAAGGAAAAGTTGACATTTCAAAAAAAAAAAAAAAAAAATTCTATAAAAGTAGTATCAAAACTTTCATAAAATAATCTATTATCAAATGTTCTAAGGCACCCGCTAAAAGTGATATTCAAGTTAAACCCACACAGAAGTAATTCCTCCAATTACAATTTATTACATTTGCAATTATGATTTTTTTTTTAAACTATGGAATTTTTGTATCCTAGACTTCACTCTAATTTAATTTGTGCTTGTAAAATTATAGGTCCACTCCAAGACATTTCAGTATCTCAGTCAGTCGATGGACCTAACTTATTACTCAACTTGTGGAACATTCATTTTCAAGAAACGTTGCAGTTTCAGGTGTAATTCATTTTGCTGCTTGGTGAAGCCCCCCTTATCAAATCAAAGTACACTAATAAATGTAGACCTCGTGTATTGACAACTTTTTGTCATTATAGAATCGAGGGCAAACAGTTACTGGGACATACCTAGCAGATTCGCCCTCAGGGCCTTTCTACTTCCAAATTCTTATCAAAATAATTTGTTAGACTCTACTCAAAAGTAATTCTGAGGTCTTCCAAAAAGCGAGAATGTATAGCCTTTTATTTTAAAGCTCCAACTTTATTTTAGGCACAATTATATATTTATCAATCTTATTTTTTAAGCAAAATAAACTAATGAAAATAAGTTATATCAAATGATAATGACAATAGAGCCAAGTTACAAGTTACATCTATTACAAATTTTACCATATAGCCATATAGGGCATATAATAAAAATTGTGCCAACTTTAAAACACAAATCAGAACAGTAAATATATAAGAATTTATTAATTATGTTATCGATGTGATATTAATAATTTTTTTTTTTTAATTTAATTCTACAATGGGAAATGAGAGATTCCTGAATGTATCTATTGAAAATACAAATAAATGGCAATCAATTGAACTATAAAGCTCTTGGCAAAACATTATATTTAATAAAAGAAAATATAAGTATAACTAAGTTCAAATCTTTAGATCATGTTAAATAAGTGCAAAAAAAAAAAAATAGTAATGATAATTATTAAATAAAATATTATGATTTATCATATATACTATGATTAATAATATGTATGAAATCATTTTGAAGAGCATTAATTATTAGGAATTATTCTATCAGGAAAAAGAAGAAGAATTACAATTACTATATTCCTATCATCAAGCGAAGTTAGTCCTACAGAAAAATGATTGATTATTAAGATTACTTAATAATGATATATTAGTGGTTATATGTGGTCAACTAGAAATCTAGATGTCCTAAATCTTTTTCCATGAATTAAGTTGCATCTGTTGTGTTTTTCTTAATAGCTACGTACCAAAGGTGCTTTCGATGATGATTTCGAAAGTGAATGAAGAGATTTAGGCTTCAGTTTGACAAGTAATTGGATCACGATCAACTTAATAAAAAAAAAAAAAAAAAATTGCTCAAAGAGAGATAGTAAAATACTATACCGTGTTCCTAAGTCTAGAATGGAAAAAAGGCAGAAGTGTCACAAGGGTGCTAAAACTTATGCAGTTGTTCCAAAATGGTACTACAATTGTTTGGCCAACTCTTAAAAGAATATATAGTTGTTTAGATGAGATAATATTTTGAGGCTAAAAGATGACAGAATTACCTTGCTTTGAAGGGTGTGGACTGTGGACTGTGTGTGGAGCCGCAAAATTGGAGAGGTAAATGATTTTCACTACGTTCAAGAAGATGTATATGGACTTTCTAATAATTGAATTGGCAATTTGACATCACAGGGAAAATGGATCCATAATGATTTTGTCCAATCAGCTTGTTTACAAAAACTAAACTAGCGTTTAAAAAGAAATATGGATGATAATGTGAATGAGTGAATCTGCTTCACATAAATATCTGCTATCATTATAAGATTTGTATTTATCAAAAAATCATTATAAGATTTGTAAATATCTCAAAGGTGTTTTCTTAGCCATGGTTTAGGGGAAAGCATATTCACATGGAACTGGTTTCATTATGGTACATCAGTACATGGGATGCAGAAGATTTCTAATATAACGAGTAATACTGATTTTTACAATATTTTCCAGAACCTTGTAATTTAATTAATATTTTTTTATAATATTTTCAACAATGATGTTTAAGGTTCAAATTCTTCATTATCAAAATATCAAATTATCAACTAGCCTTTATCCTAAGGAGATGAATTGCAGAGATTGAAGTAGTAGTTAAGAAGGTATCTGGATAATTGAATAATTGTCACAGAAAAATAAATGAGCGATTAATTAAGGTATTACTGAACTTACTTGAATTAAATATTGCTCTTGAGACAAAAATTTTATAAACAAATGATGATTAAAAATGCACGTAGATGTAGACACTAATACAAATCTATGACCAATTTTCTAGAAAATAATTATTCTCTAAGTTGTTAGTGTTCTGAACTCTAATTTTGTATCATCGACATTACCAAAATAAAAAAAATAAAAAAAGAAAAGAAAAGAAAAAAAAGAGGAAAGTTCTTCTCTTGAAAAATGGCGAGTGGAGAATTCAAAATAAATGTGTGCTACCTTTCTAGGATTAAAAAATAATTTTCAAACATAGACTTTTTCCTCCCCCTATTCTTCTTGACAAAAATGCCCCACCAAGTATTGAAGCTTTAACTCTTAGAAATTTAGTTGGCTTCCTTTCGATGTCCACAATGATGAAGAGACAGTAACAAAGACATAAGGAACCTTTCTCAATAGTTTTGTGTCCTTGGGCACAGATTCTTTGGGTTTCCCAAAAATTGTGGGGTTTTTGAAACTATTGGAGATGACACTGTGTGTATTTTTGAAGACATATGATCACCAATTGCAGTTGCCTACAATTTATTTTTTAAATATAATAAGTTAATGAAAATATATTCTTTTCAAACAAGCACTAAATATATATAAAACATAAAGATGTTTCAAATCCTAATTCAGAAATTAAACATAACATAATAACAATACTGTTTAGTGGGTTCATACTCCATTCTCATTGATGTTTTAAAAATCAATCTAGTAAAGTCTTTAATAGTAGGATCTGATATTCAATATCCGCCTATACTAAAAACCAATTGATATTTTGGTCTAATGATAAAAAACTATCTTCAGGAGTAGACATCATAAGTTGAAAATTTCTCTAAAAAAAAAAAATCAATCTTGATTATAATTTAAATATTGGATATATTATTGTATTATTAATAGATGATAATTGATACAGTTATAATGATCAATAACATTAAAGATCCTACGGGGATTATAATAGTTCCAGCAATTTATGGATAACTTGACATTACAACTGCAATGCCAATCTGGGGCATTAATTCTATGCTGGAATATTGTGTTATGTGACACTGTTACTAATTTTACTTTAAAGTTCATCACTGTAGGTCCCTAGTAATCATTCAAGATTCTGCTTTTGATCTTTGAAATACTTTAAATTGTTTGGTTCAATGAAAATCCCCCCACCCCCATGCCAACACACACACACACACACAGAGAAAAAGAGACCCGATATAAAAGGTCCATGAGTCATGCTGTCCATGGTTTGGGCGGGTCGGGTTTGTGCTCAATCTACAACCGACCTGTAAGAGATTGGGTGAGCAGCTTCCCAACCTGCAACCAACCTGTAAATGGGTCGGGTTTCACGAATCGATTTTCCATCGGATGGGTATTGGTTTCTAGTGAAGCAGAAACCCGTCGAAAACCCTCTCGCCCTATGCATGCAAGATTTGTTAGATCTAGCAGAATCTAGTAAAGATTTCATAGGATTTGATGATTTTTCCACCAAATCGCGTTGAAAATTGCCGGATCTGGTGTATCTTTGCCAAATCTGATTGTTTTGGTCGTCGACTTCAGTCAAATTAAGCTGAAAAACTCGCCAGGAAGCTTGAGAATTTTCTAGAATCTGATGGTCTTAGGCGGGTTGGGTTTCACGGGTTTTGAAGGAGGGGGACTCAAAACCAACCCACCGGAGTTAGGTTTTGGAGCTCCGGCCTTGGGTCTGATCATCAAAGCAGTCGGATTGGGTGGTGGTGAGTTAGATACAGGCAGATTGGGTAGGTGGTGGGTGGGTTGGATTGCCCTATCCATGACAATGTCAACTTTTAAATTATTTATATCTTTGAAATATGATGTTGGTCTCTAATGTTTAAAATAAATGTATTGATCACTCTCACATGATTGGATGACCATAACTTTTGGATGGTTTATTTTTTCACTCTTCTTTCTTTTTTGGGTTATGCTAACGAATGCCCTTAGGGCATTTCCCTTTTTTTTTTATCACTTTAATGTGTGGTTTCTTTTCTTGGATGTTAGGGTTAGCACGTAAATGCATGATTAGTGGGGGCTAAGTTGGTTCCCGGACCTATAATCAAATAGACACACACAACATAGCTGCTCATAGCCTGCAAATCCCTTGTATACCCTTGAAAAACATGGGTTTTCCCAGGTTTGGGCATCTACTTTTGTTTAAGAAATGCGGTTAATTTCATGACTACTATCACCATGTGCATAATGCATCCACCAATCATGTGTATCCTCAGGAACTCATGCGTATGCATCCTCAAGCATGCATACATTGTCCTTACCAAACCATAATTTTTAAATTCCTTTGAGTTATGGTCATTTAGGGTCCAACAAAGGTGGTTTGTCATTCTAAAATAAAGTATCATTTTGTTATCGAAGTCAAAGACCTAACTCGTTAGTCAATACAAAATAGGGTGTCTGCACCTAATTTGAAGAGGTCCATTGAAGTTCATATTTTAGTTGTCTCAAAAATTAGGGAAATCGCAAATTGTGCCACATGAGTCATGACAGCATCATCTTATGACACATGGTCTTTTAGCTTTTCTTCACACAACCTTAGCCAGATTCATCTCCTTTCCCCATCCATTGTGTTGGCAACCCCATAGCTCTCTCACCATCTGACCACACTTCACGTATACAATCACCAGCCAAATTCACGGCACCTCTATTAGTAGGGATGAATGGATGATAATAGAGCGGAGCGAGGCTAGACCATGGGTGCTCCACCCTTACCCGTCCTGCCCTGCACATATTACAATAATATAAAATTATACTTAAAATTGCAACTAAATGGATCACACCAAATTAAACTAATTTTTACCAAGCAACTCAATGGTAGAAACCAAAGTATTTAACAAGACAAAAAAAAAAAAAAAAAAAAGGTCCTAATATCCAAGCATTTATTATGATAACGTCATTGCAAATCCTAAGAACTAACTTATTTCCTAAGAATATAAGTACAAATGAACTCAAATTGATCTCAAGAAATTCTTTAGTGTGTTCACCATGCCTTTTCTTGTATAATGAGCCTCTATTTATACTTCTGGTTGAGGTGATTATCTATAACTTCCTCAAGGTAACTACTCACTCTTTTTTTTAAGGTGTCAAAATTCATTAGATTAACTACGCCACTTGTAAACCTATACCTAGTGAGCATTTACCTTCGCTTTACTTTACTCCAACTAGATTTCCATGCAATTTTCTCCTAACCACATTGTTTGTCCCTAGCGTGACGCATGTTTTTATAATAAATTAATTCTTGGGTCCTAAACACCTGCAATTTTAAGGGTCTGTTTGGTAGGAAGGGTAGAAAAGTGAGAGGATAGAGAATGGTGATAAGATGGAAAAGTGGGAGGATATATAATATTTTTATTTTCTCTCATTTCTGTTTAATTGGGAGTGGAAAAGTGGAAGAATGAAAAAAATAAATTTGAATAAATTTACTCATATACCATTATTAAAGAATGATGCCCAATTAAAACAAAAAAGTGACAAATAACCACAAAAAAAAAAAAGCAATCATCCAAATTTATTAAAAAAATAAAAATCATGTCCCAAAATAAAAATCAAGTCGTTTTTTGTTTTTTTGTTTTTTTTTTAAACAACTATCAGCCCTAGAAAATCAAAAAAAAAAAAAAAAGAATAGAAAAACAAAAAAGGATGAGGCAAGTTACTGCCCAGAAGAAAAAAAAAAAAAAAACGCCCACTCCCAGGCCTAGAAAATCAAAAGAAAAAAATATAGAAAAAGAAGAAGAAGAGGCAATGATGCCCAAAAAAAAGAAAGGCAACGTTACTGTCAACTGTCAAGATGGAAGAAAATAAATAAATAAAGGCATCTGTACATAGGTATTTTTGTCAATAAAAAAAAAAATTCCCACTCAGTTTTCTCTCAATTTTGGAAAGAAGACATTTTGGTGGGTCCGGATAGAAAACATTTGGGTTTTACCATTTATTTTCCTTCTCCCCACCCAATCAAACACACTCCAAAAAAAATTTTCTCCTTATTTTCTCTCCAAAGTTTTCCAACCACCATATTTCACCTTCAAACAAACACACTCTAAGTGATTTCATGTAATTAAAATCATACCCTCTAAGCCTTCAAAAAAAAAAAAAAAATCATACCCACTAAAAGCTTAACATAACCTTTAATGATATTTCTAAACTGTGAGTTCAGCCTATATATTAGGCCGCTATCTAATTCCTAACAATCTATGGTCAGTGCCAATAATTATCATATTTTACAAGTACTATTCCATCAGTCTATAGAATCGACAAAATTTCACAATCATGATGTCTAATTCAATAGAATTATCAATCTATTATGCTTAATAGTATCATTTAACACATTGACCTTAATCCTCAGACTCTCGAAGTTAAACTTTTTCTCATATGCGATTGCTTAAGCGATTTTATTTTATTAGTTTTGAGTGATTTTACATTGACTGACTTTTCTTTTACCTTAATCAAAAAAAGACTTTTCTTTTACCAGACACTGTTGTGTTGGGTACGTACCAAAACAGATATATGGTACTAAAGAATAAAGATAACCTGCCTAGACAATTATGAACTATGGCAGTTTCGATAAGAAACAGTGGATATTTACTTTTCTTTTTATTATACGGAGAGAGAGACTAATATCAACACGCCATAAAATACCATTGAATGTATCTATCTACTCTTGTTGGTGATATCTCACTTTCTTTATACAGCTGAGTAAAACCTAATTTGATGGAATAATTGTCTCTGTCCCTCTAGCAACATGTATATATATTAAAGGATGCTAATTTTCCAAATTGTCTACTTGTGCCCATGCTCCTGAAATCAATGAACTCCCACAGCCCATATTTTCATACCCATAATTTTGTAATTAAATTAAGTTTCACAACTTGTCACGTCATAAAAAGTATTGTGAAATTTGTTGTATTGTTATTGTTATTGATGCCATAATCTTGTCTCTTCACCCATCTTATATGATCAATGGTCCTATTATTTTATTTCACTTCTTGATAATTAGACTAACTCTGACAAATTATGAATTATAATTAGAGTAATAATACTTTTAGATACATTTATGATCATTGGTGCTGATAAAAATAAAACACATGTGTACACTGTCAAAATTTTTGTCTTACTTATTAGTGTTTAAAGCAAGTAGGTTGACTGGTTCCCATTATTGACATTGTTAATTATACATGTACCTTCTATACCTCTCACCCCAGTCCCAGATCCTCGTCTATATGCTTGCTTCCCCCTCATAGCTGCAAATAGTACAAAGGAAAGCAACTGACTATATGTTCTCAAATACTGACATATATGATATATGCCATGAACACTGAGCACGATTAGTTCTTCCCATTTACTTGCTTCTGCCTTGAGCTCTAAAACTTGCAGCGAAGAAAACGCTTTCTAATCAATCTGCAACCAAATTCATTCATAATTAATTTCGCTAAAGGTAGTCAGATCCAGATCCTTTAAGACCCCATTAAAGGGAAAGCAATTATCACATTAATCACGAAAGTCTTATTATTATTATTATTATTATTACTATTTAGTTTCATGAGGTAGAAGCACAGTAAGAAATCACTCATTAATTAAGTGAATATTATTGGTTCATTTATTAAGCCATTGGTCTAATTGAATAAATTCCTTATTATCCAAACATAAAATTTGGGATTAAATCTTGCTGCTGCACTAGAGAAGACAGTTTAAGAGAAAGGATAATAGCACTTTCCATTGTGTTCTTCATAAACCTAATGGGCCTTGTGTTAGATAATTAAAACAAAAAAGATAAACGAAAAGTTTAGCTCACAAGTAATTACCCTTCTCATTTCCCATACTTAATATCCACATACAAATAAAGAGGAGATTCGATCTTAGATTTTTTTTTCCCTGTTAACAGTTAATGAAAATATGAATTTTTATTTAGATAATAATTCAATTAGCTAAAACATAAAAAGGATTGTGATATTTTTCCCCTCTTACAATGTGTTTACTTTACAAGTTGATAAATGACAGGTGAATAATGGAAGACAAAGAAAACTATCAAATATCAATTTGGCATCAATTTATTTGACTTTTTACTATTTTTTTAGTAGGATAAAATATACTGTACTTTAAAAAAGGGAGAAAAAAAAAAAAGTAAAGTTCTAAAAAATTGTACTAAAATAAAATAAATAAAAGTTGAATGAAAAAACTAAACAAATTAAGTTAAAACATAAATGAAAAAACGGGTAGCATACAGACAATAAAAAAAATGAATAGAATGGTATGAGAATAGATATTTTCCCTTTCATAATAGTTTAATTATTTAAAATAAATAAAGAAATGAAAAGGAAAATTATATCATTTAATTATTATATTATTCTTCTTCTTTTATTTGTATCATATAATTTAACTATTATATCCTTCTTCTTCTTATTTAAATATCTTTTATTAGTTATAGTTTTTAATATGCATCTTGCTAAACTTATTTGGTTTGTTTGGCCTCTTACAATTTTTAATTTTCACTCTTTTTTTATATATATGTTTAGTGTGCGATTGGCACTGGATTAAAAAGCCATTTTTTATTATTTAGCTTATTTTTTGTATTATTTAGGCAAAAATGCAAAATTGACCTTCTAACTTTCACCGTTTTTCATTTTAGTTCTCTAACTTTCATTTTTGTCAATTCAGTCCTTTAAATTTCAATTTTTTGTCAATTCAAGGCTTCATTACTGTTCTGTCAATGTTGCCGTTACTGCTGCCAATACGACGCCGTTTTGGCATGTGGTTTTTTTTTTTTTTTTTTAAATTCGGAATTAAAAGAAAAATTTGGAAAAAAAAAAAAGAAAAGAAAACATGAAACTGAATCAAAACGAAAAAAAAAAGGGATTCAAGGTCGACGTCATCATTGACGGCTTGCGCATCACGCGGCGGCTGCTGGCTTGGCGGAGGAACCGCGTGGCTTGTTGGAGGCTCTGGTGCTGCACGATCGGCGGCTGGTGTTGGGGTTGTTTGGGCTGATGTTAGGGTTAGAATCGTCGCTGGAGTTGCTTGAGGTGGTGTTGTTGTTCAGAAACGGCGTCGTGTCGACGATGTCAGAGGAAGAACGGTTCGGAGACCTTGTCGAAGCCATTTGTTGTTGCTGGATTAGGGATTTGGGTACATGGGTTAGATCATTTGATTTTCAGGGGAAGGGGAACTCAATCTCTCTCTCTCTCTCTCTCTCTCTCTCAAACCGGCTCACTCTTTCTCTCTCTCTCAAAGTTAGGGATTTGATTCTTGAATCTTTTTTTTTTTTTGATTCAATGAAGGGGAACGACCTTGAATCCTTTTTATTTTTTATTTTTTTTATTTTTTTCGTTTTGATTCAGTGACCTCGTCGTTCCCCTTCATGTTTTTTTTTCCAGAATTTTCTTTTAATTCCAAATTAAAAAAAAAAAAAAAACCCACATGCCAAAACGGCGTCGTTTTGACAGCAGTAACGGCGGCATTGACAGAACAGTAACGAAGCCTTGAATTGACAAAAAATTGAAAGTTAGAGGACTGAAATGAAAAACAGTGAAAGTTAGAGGGTCAGTTTTGCATTTTTGCTTACTATTTATAAGCCTTATTTCACTTTTTGGTACTATTTATAGATTATACTGTATTATTTCAGTTACCTTTTAACTTTATTTACAGTACTTTTAGTAAAAAAAAAAAATTCAATATCAACTAAATAAACTGTTCCCAAACAAACTTTTAATTTTACTTTTGCACTATTTAACTTAATGAAATAAACTCATGTAAACACACATAGACACAAAAATAAAAATAATAAACAAATAAAAAAAACATTTCAATTATTTAAAGAAGGGGCTCTTTAATTCTTTCACAAGTAAAATGGCAACTTCTTTTATCTTAAAAAACCTCTAAATTAAACAAGTAGATTCCCCTTCCTTCCATTCGTCCCAAAATACTTGTGGCCAAACTGTCTCATACAATTCATTGAAAGCCAAAGTGTGTGTATATATATATATATATATATATATATATATATATGAATCACCTGTCGGAGAGAGTTAGAGCACTCAGTCTTTGTGGCAGCAAGTAGCTAAGCCGACCAAGACGCGCCCACCAAAGCCACTGCCGGGTTGGAATGGAACTATTTGTTTCCCAAGGGAGAGAAAATCACAAGGGAAGAAGATAAAGTACAAGGTCATGTAATGCCGCTTTGTTTTGTACGTATAATGCTTCAACTCTTGTTGTACAAACTACAAGCTATTCTCTCTCTTATGTTATGTGATTATTATGGCTATAGGAGACAACCTCCAACCCTAATTACTACCTTGTCTTTGGCCTTACTTTCGCATTCTTTAATCTCTAATCTTGGTGAGGTAAATTTGTAATTTTCTGTTTTGTTCTTTTATGATCGCGTAATTTACTACAACTTTTACTATAAATTATTGATATGTGTAATTATAACTGATAAAATATTATTTTTATATTTACTTCTAATTTTTTTTTCCATAATTAATGATAGTACATATCATAATTGTGGCGTGAGTTGTGACATAAAAATTGTGTCCATATTTTTTTTATTTTTCTCTCTTTTCACATTTTGTCAATGGCAAACAATAACTTGTTCTTTCAAGTTCCAAGATTATCTTACACTACCCTTCCACAGTTCCGATCTCTCTCTCTCCTGCTTTAGCATAATTTGTCTATTGTTTAGTCACACCTCACAAGTGATTTCTTGTCTCTCCTTTTTTACTCAATTGTGTTCACTTTATCTATCTTGATTTTGTACATTTTTCCTTTTCTTTTAGCCTACCCCTTACACTTCTTTTTAATTTTGGTGGTTTTGTTCAATCTCTACCATATAAACTTTTGATAACCTTTTTATCTCTCACTCTCTCTCTCTCTCTCTCTCCCTCTCTCTATTATAACCAACCCATCTACCATCCATTCTCTCCGACCTCCTCCCATCATGACTGATCCATACTCCAATCACTTCAGTGGATGGTTCAACCTCAATTCTCTCTACCACTACTCTTCCTCTACATCCTCCACCCCATCCTTCTATTCTTCTCCTTATGACTATTGCTCAAACAACAATATCAATGTAAACACAACAAACTCTTTCACTTACTTTGAACCCTCACCTCCTTCTCCTCCTCTAAGAGAAGCTCTTCCTCTCCTCAGTTTAAGCCCCACAAGACATGAAGAGCAAGAATCATCCTCCTCCTACATGGAAGTGGATAAGAACAAGTTACACAAAGACAAAGAAGAATTCTTATTCTCTTCTACTAGTGCTGCCTCTAATGATGATGATCCAGCTGTGGCAGTAGCTCTTCATTTAGGGCTGCCAAGCCCTAGTTCTGCTGATTTGATCTCAAGCCTCTCCTCCACAGAGATCTCAGATAAAGATGAAGTTACTG
This sequence comes from Castanea sativa, assembly GCF_040712315.1. Taxonomy (NCBI): domain Eukaryota; kingdom Viridiplantae; phylum Streptophyta; class Magnoliopsida; order Fagales; family Fagaceae; genus Castanea; species Castanea sativa. Next base: position 51,717,316 of record NC_134020.1, on the reverse strand, counting down.
TGGCTTCTGGGTACCTTCCAGATAGGCTCAACAAGGGACAGTATTGGATCCCTACCCCTGCTCAGATTTTGATTGGTCCAACCCAGTTCTCATGCCCCCTTTGCTTCAAAACCTTCAACAGATACAACAACATGCAGGTTTGTGAACTTTCATGCTCCTGATTTTTTTTAATAAAAAAAAAAGGAAAAAAAAAAAAAATAAGGGATCCCTTTTCCTTTTCCTTTTCCTTCCTCTCCCATCCCTTTCTGTTTTTCCTTTTAATGTGGGATGAAAAAGAGAAAACCCATTCCTTTCTTTGCTGGTACACTTCTTTTCTAGCTAGCTTGATTTCAAGCTTTAACTTTTATTTTAAGGGGCTGATGGGATAAAAGAGTAAATGAGTCCTTTGCCTCTCGTGGCTTTAGATTTTATATATAATTATATATATAGACACACTCACTCACACATTTTGGTTTGACAATTTATATATATTTTTTCTTTCTCCTTTAAATTTTCTTCCATCCCCACTTCCTTTCTTTTTTAATCTTTTAGCATGATTTTTGGGATTTTAAATAATAAGAATGAGATCACTACCCCTCTTTATGTGATTGAACCACACAGTCTTATGCTTTTTGTGCCTAGAAGTTTGTGTATTGCACATTTGCAGGTGTGTAAAACTGAAGTATCCCAGTTGTCCCAGGGCTCAGATGATCTTTATCAAAGCCCAAAATTTAAAATTTTCTCAATCTGAACACTCAAACAGGAGTAAAACCACCTCACATACTAGTACATGAAAACCCCACACATAGTATTGCTTTATCTGTCAATAAATTAAAGTGTCCCTTTTCTTAAACATGCAACAGTTTGTGCTCATTTTCTGTTAGTGTACACAATATGCAAAGAAGGATGAAACCAGTTGGAAAGAACCAAATTAAACCCATGTGCAATTTACCTCTCTGAAGCAAACCTTTTTTTCTCTCCTAGAATCTAGTGGCATTAAATTGTATACTGGAACTAGATTCGAGAAATGTGAAGCAAAAACAATTCAAACTCGACAGCAAAATAGCATGCTGTATACATGCAGGAAAGTAAAACAATATAATAAAAACCCTACCTAACCCTCTGAACTTTCAGTACTTTTGGAAGCCATCATATATGAAAGTTCTTATCCATAGGAAAAAAGAAATGTATGGATGTTTTCTGGATAGGTCAGAATCTTACTAAGTGGAAAGACACCTGAATCTTGCAGCATAAATTCCTCTTTGATTCAATGAGATATTGCTTCCTCCCTTTCTAGTAAGTCGTAATTTTTTTTGAAGCAAAATTTAATTCTAGGACTTTTTATGAATAATTAATTTTAAATTTAATGTTAGGACTTGACCCTTAGACAAGGGCCGCGCCACCTTAAGGCCAGGGTCGATTTGGAATTTTTTTTCTATATATAATAATTTAAAAATTTTTATTTGTCTACCTTTCAAAATTCTTTTGAGAACACTCAGTTTTTGTTATGCCAATAAAATTAAATTTTATTCTATAATTTGTTCTATATTCAGTGGATAAATGATTGTTTGGTTGTATACATTAAAAAAGATATAGCTTGTAACATTGATAATGAGACTATCATGCAACGATTTCAAAATATGAAAACTTGTAGAAGTTAATTGTAAACTTTATGTATTTGCGTGTTTTTTTTTTTGTCAATATATGAATTTTTTTTTATTAAATTGTATAATTTATGTTTCTTAAGAAACACCTTGAAAAAAATTTCTATAGCTGTTACTGCCCTTATAAAAGTGAATAATTCTTTCATTTGTGTAAAAATACTATTGTACTTAAAATGTGAAGCTTTAAAAAGTTATATAACAAAAATAATGAACTTTAATCTTAAATTTTTGGGCTCAGCTATAAATTCTCAATAAATTAGATAATAAAATGTGTGTGTATATATATAAATATAAACAAATTAGTTGTGCTTTCGCTAATTCTCTATCTCTCTTTCTCAGGACTCAAATACTTGATTTTTTTTTTGGATAAATAAAAAAATTCTCTATCCCTCTATCTCTCTTTCTCAAATACTAAATTGGTGCTAATTAAATGTATATTTGTATAGATGCATATGTGGGGGCATGGATCTCAATACAGAAAAGGCCCCGAGTCTCTAAGGGGAACACAACCAACAGCCATGCTAAGGCTACCATGCTATTGTTGTGCACCAGGTTGCAGGAACAACATTGACCACCCAAGGTCAAAACCACTCAAAGACTTTAGGACCCTCCAAACCCATTACAAGAGAAAGCATGGGATCAAGCCCTTCATGTGTAGAAAATGTGGCAAAGCCTTTGCTGTTAGGGGTGATTGGAGAACCCATGAGAAGAACTGTGGGAAGCTATGGTATTGCACTTGTGGCTCTGATTTCAAGCACAAAAGGTCACTCAAAGATCACATCAAGGCATTTGGACATGGCCATGCAGCTTTTGGAATTGACTGTTTTGAAGAGGAAGACGAGGCAGCTTCTGAAATTGAGCAAGATAATGATTCCTCCCAGTGAGAACACTTCGGAAATTAAGGGATTGATCTCAAGCTAAAGTGATTTTGAAATCAATTTCTCATATTTTGAGCCGATGTTTCACTTGACTTTGGCTTATGTGTGAACATATTAAATGTTAGCATTATTTGATAGCTATCTTTTTCCTTTAATTCCAACTCTTGCTATTATTGATTTCCCTCTTTCTTTTTGTTTTTCTTTTCATTCCTAGAACTTGCTTGGCAGTGCAAAATTCTCAATTATATATAGATTAAATATTAGACCTAGTGGTACTCTCTCTCTCTCTCTCTCTCTCTCTCTGTGTGTGTTTGCCTTGCCTTTGTCTATCTCTTCTTTCTTTGTTAATCAAACAAGTTGTGATTAGTATAACACTACCTCATATATATTTTTTGTACACTAAGTAACTAAGTGTATCTTCCTTGAGTTTAGTAACATTAAACGGTGCTAAATAAATTAGATTAGAGAAAAATGATGTCATATATAGTCACTGTAAATTTAGTATAAACTAGAGAAAAAGTAAGAACGTGTGGCTCAATCTCATTCTCCATATACGTACCTATATTAGTACGTAGCAATATATATATATATATATATATATATATATATATATATATATATATATATCAGTACGTAAACAAATAATTAAGTTGCAGAATAATACAGAAAAATAGGTATTAATTGCATTCCTATATTTATAGTCAACTACCAATTTGTTGCTTTAAAAGCAGGTCCAGGTTTGAAATATCAAGTTGAATTTAGTTCATTATTTAGCTTCTGAGAATATATTTAACTGTGCTAAATAGAGTAGGAAAGAGAGAGCGAAAAAGGTGAGAATCTGTGGTTCAATCTCGTTACATACACCTATATGGTTTAGTTTATAAAAAAATAAATACACCTATATGGTATAAGTTTGTTCGACTTTTTTCTCTTTTGCCTATCTATATATCAAAGTATGTACGCTAGCTAATAAAGCAACACAACAATACATATGAAACCATTATATCTTTATCACAGAAGGCAGGTTGAAGTTTGAGAAATCAAGTTGAATTTAGTTCATGTCTTCATGAGTTTAACTTCTAGCTATGGAGGATAGTTAATTAATGCAAGGCAATTTATGTTCCATATCCATATGCTAACCTTTTTAATTTTCTTTGATACATAGTTCCTTAAAGCCTACACCAATTATTAAATATTAATGGTCAGTGAAGGATGTCAGTAGCCGGATCCAATGTAGACAAACAGGATAAAGCATAATATTTGTGGAAATGCAGGTAGAGAAAGGCCTTTTTTTTTTTTTTTTTACAACATGTAAAGAAATGCATCAGCTTTTCGAGTGCATTTGATGCCATTTCCCTTTGGTCGTTAGTGGTGGATATGTATAATAAGGGTTTGATATTGATGGACAGAACAAATACCATGTCTATGTTCACCATGAAAATTCAAATCAAATGATTAGCTTGAAAGAGAGAAAATATGAGAGGACAATTATTATCTTGCTATATATCTTATTATTAATATGGAGACATTTTTTATTACAATTTTTTTCATAATCGATATTTCAGTGTCAAAACTCTAATGTAGTTCACTTTTACACAAATTTATCAACTTTTTCCTCACAACCCTCACAATCAAACGCATTAAAATTGTCATACAAAAGTTATTTTCGCAAATTTTCTCACTTGTTAAGGTAAATATGACATTATACCCATCACAACAACCCTTTATACTCTTGACTCTTAGTATTATATTGTCATCCCAGAGACCACAAAGGTTGAAATGAAAAGCATATGGGATCTTGGTGGCAGCTTTGAGAGTCGGGAGAGAGAGAGAGAGAGTAGTAAGCAGAGAGCAGTCAAAGGGGTTCTTGAAACGTCATTTCAAACTACAACACATCCAGAGTATGTACTGTAGGGAGGCTTCTGTATTATGTGTCCCAGATGAACCCAACCAACAGAACTAGGGCTCCACAGATTTGATGTGTTCAGCCCCCCCCATCTCTCTCCATCTCCATCCCTATCTCTATCCCTATCTCTATCTATCTCTCTCTCTCTCTCTCTCTCTCTGACTTCACTTTATGATGAGGTAAGAGTGTGACAGCCTTTGACAGTTATTTGGGGTTTCATGATAGTACGTATAGATTTAACACAACAGTGAAAATTGGGTGCTGATTACGATAATTAATTGTGTGATTCTTTTCTTGTTGTCTTTGTTATATACAGTGTCCTGTCACTGCACTAATGACCACTATCCTCTAATGTGTCTTCTAAACATAGAGACACGGTGGATCCTTGTGTTGTTGTGTGGTTCTATGTAACAAAAGCTCCTTTCTCTTTTCTTTCTTTATTTTTATTTTTATTTTTTTCATGCACCTATAGAGTTTATTACCACATTGGATAACGAAAAATATGTGTTATTTTTCCTTCTTGACTTCTGCACATGCAAGAAAATGATGATAAAGATGTTGACTATAATTATAAAATAATAATAAAAGAAGAGTTTTATTAACAAGTGTTTAAAGTAAATTTTTTTAAAAACTTCAAAAAAATAATAAGTAAATAATTTTTTGACATTTTTTTTAATTTTTTATAAAAAATTTCTCAAATAAAAATTATATATATATATATATATATATATATATATATATATATATATATATATATATATCATGCTAACGATTGCTTTTAAAGTAACAGTTAATAATTCATTTTAAGAAAGTTTTGATATTACTTTTATGAAAAATGAAAAAAAATTGTCAAAACATTAAGGGCTTGTTTGGTAATGTTGTTCTAGTGTGGGTGAAAAAGTATGTGAAAATATGTATAATGTTGTTTAAAAACTGAAAACTGTTGTTTAAGTTATAGTACTAAACACCCCTTAATTGTTTTTTTTTTCCCATAAAAATTTTCTTTAAATAGATTATTAATCATTGTTTTAAGGCATCTTAAAATTACAAATTATGTTCTTTTAAGTTGGACTTATTTTTAAGGCCCAAAATGCATAAAAATTCCTAGGTTGGGGTTAGTAACTGACTCCCTAGATTTTTTTCAATTTTTATATTAGTGAATTTACGTCCCCTAGTTAGTCCCATGATCAAATATTACAAATATGAAACTTTAGAGAGTTATAAGGAAAAATTTTAAGGATATTTATGCATTTTGGCCTATTCTTAATTTCAGCCTTAAAGTTTTCTTCTTTTAATTTTTTTTTTTAATTTACTCCTTCCATCTAGTTTTTTTCCAAATCATGTTGTGCCTCAAAACATGGTCAATGTCCTTAAGATATTTTTTTAATTCCACATATAAAAAAAAAAGAAAATTCTTTTTATTCAACCAAGGAGACAAAAATAATAATAGGCCAAAATAATATTTTTGTTAGAAAAAAAAAAATTTCCAAGGAGAACTGACAATACAACACCAAAAATTTTATTTTTTTCCGAACAAACTATATAACTTTATTCGAAACCTGCCATAAAAACCTAGCTATATGCACTCATTACTTTTTTTTTTCTTTTTTTTTGAAAACATGTGCACACCACACATTAACTGACAATACAACACCAACAATTTTATTTTTTTCCGAACAAACTATATAACTTTATTCGAAACCTGCCATAAAAGCCTAGCTATATGCACACATTACTTCTGTTTTGTTTTTGTTTTGAAAACATGTGTACACCACACATTACTTGTGCATCATAAATTTTGTACCTAATATGATAACAAAATTTCTTTTTTGAATAAACTAGTATAATTGCAAAAGCAAGCATTAGCTGGTCTTCATAAACTTATTTTCATCTGGTGTTATCCTATCCTCACACAAATGCATCTAGCTTTGAAATTTGAATGCAAGATTAGATGTTGATGCTTTTGACCCTGACTCTAGTTTTTTTTTTTTCTTCTCAAAATTCATTTTTTATTGTTTGGACCCTCCTCTTGACTTAATTTTTGGATCAATATGAAAAAGGGAGGGGGAAAACCAATGTCCAATAAACACCACTTAATAAAAAAACAGAAATCAAGTCAAGATCATTCAAACTTCATAGACATCTACTCACATTTAAAGTTGACATGCCTCTAATTTTGACCATCCATGTTTAGCTTTACTTCTAAAATTAGAAAGGACAATAAAGCTTTGTCTATTACATTATTATCAATTTACCATTGTTGTTTTTATCGTTGATGGTGATAATGAAATGACGACCAAGAATGTAATTATCTTTGTGATTAGGGGGGAAAAAAGCAACCTTATTTTTAGGGAACTCGAGAAAAGTCAGAAGAGAAAAGCCAATCTTGACAAGGAGCAAATTGAAATAAATCACCTTTTTTTTCAAAATGAAATAAATAAATAAATAAATAACTTCAAAAAATGAAAAAGAAAGTGAGCGTAATTACCAAAAAGAAACCGTCCTGATAATTTTAAACAGTGAATTGCTTTATTTTCATGGAATTAGCTATGAAAGGTGCATTTTAAAATTCAGTGATAATTGTTTTTCGAAATTATCTCAATTTTTTTTTAATAATTATGATTAGGTATATACGTTTTTGTAGATGTTGTACTGGCGGTACATTTGATTTATTTGACTGCATCTCTATTGAGATCTAAAGTACTCTGAAGTATTCTATTTGCCTGTTTGCTTTTTGACCAGACGAGTTTAAAGCAGAAACTATAGAAAAGCATTCCAAAAAGCCCATTGTTATTAGGGTCTTGTATTCTGTCTCTCTCTTTTTTATTTTATTTTATGAAAAGTGTATTCTCTCTTTCGAGCCATTCTGTACACATGTAGTATTGTACAGTAAATTATATATTTCCATCCCATTAGTATTGTACCATTTGTACTGTACAAGTAGAAATGTCAAATTGGCCTCAGCTTCTGTCTTACTCCTTTTCAAAATTCTTACATTATTAACACCATCACAAGTCACATCTAAGATTCCTTTTTCTAGGAGAAATTCGAAACTATCCAAAAGTCTTAGGGCACAAGCTTTTAAATTCCAAAAGAAAAAAAAACTAAAAAAAAAAAACGAAAATAACTATTTGTTGAAATAGCAAAATAATTGGAACACAGATTTACATGATTGGATTGTATGCTTATGTCCATAGGTGACATCTACGATGAAATTTCACTAAGAAAATAGAAAATTTATAAAGATGGCAATGGCATAACAAAATAGCTACTCTTACTAAATTCAAACCAAAAATAAACATGTTATGGACAAGGAAGATGATACCGTATCGTATCGGTCGATATGTACCATAGCAGCATGTGCACTGGTATCAAAACTCCAACGTTTCGTATCGGTTTAAATACCTTTCGTACCGGCCAATTTCAGACATTTTAGCCAATACTGAGTGTACCAGCCGATACCAAAAAAAAAAAAAAAAAAAAAAGCTTTTTTTATTATTCTAGTTTTGTAATTTTTGAATTTTTCTAAAGACAGAATGATAACTTAATTATATTATTTGTTTTTTTAGTATGCAATGAACAATTAAACTTTACGTTTTTTATATTGTGTTTTTTTAATTTATGCTAAAGTCTAAAACCATGAATAATTTATTCTGAATTGAGGTAATATTTTATGGTAAACTTCTATTTTTATTATATATAAATATATAAAAATAGCGGTAAATCCAAAACGGTTCACCGGTATTGACTAATACCGAAATATATCGAAGTGGCTATATATATATATGGTGCAAGATATGTGCTACCATGGGCACAAAATCAAAACCAAGTAAAATTTAGTTTGCAAGTTCTTGTTCTACACGTTTGAATAGCCAAAAGTCCCTAATTAAGATTCTAGGATTATTAAGACTTGCTCAGATAGCTTGATCAATCAACCACCGACATCAATATGGGTAGTCCTTTTACTCCTCTATATATATATATATACATATATATATAGATATATATATATATATATTTTTTTTTTCCCCCAATTTACAAAAGAACCTATACCAAAGTATATATCAGTATATTAAAGTTACTATTAACCTAATTCTAATCCAATTAACAAGTAATATTAACTTTAAAAAAATCCAGGTAATATTATATACTTCAAAAGTCTTAAAAATTTTAAGTTATTATTTCGTTTAAAATTATATTTTAAAAAAATTAAAATGAATTCAAAGAAATTTTATTATTATGAATTATTTTAGTTATCTATCATACTTTTTAGCTTTAACAAAATAAAATTTGATCTTTCACAAAAAAAGGTTTTGTCATTGAATTGAGGTAATACTTTTACAAATAAATCATAATTTATCCATGCATCATATGGACATGATCTCTCATTAAATTGCCATTCATATGGGAATCAATTAAAATTTGGACATCCATTGCATATTAAACATGCAAGATGATTTAAAAAAAAAAAAAAAACAATGAAAGTAAGGGATTAAGTACGAAAGATGTTAAAAACACAACAAATTACACAATTAATTTTCCCACTACTTAACACGTGGTGATAGTGAGTTGCGAGTGGTGGAAAAAAATAATGAGTTCATATAAGCCCACACTTCTATCACTCACAACTTGCAACTTGTGACGAATTATGTCAAAAATTGTGCAATTTGTTATGGTCCTGTCATTGTGCAATTTGTGATGAGTATCATTTAATTTGCTTTGGAGAAGACTTGAACGCCAATCTTGCAACTTGCAAAAACTAAAATTAATTGTACGGTAGATTCATAAAAATAAGGATGCATTAGTACATCAAAAGCTACTTGTACAGTTGTACATGTACTAATCAAAACTTTCTCACTACAATCTTTGGTTTGAAAATTTTTATAACCAAAAAAAAAAAAAGAACCGAGGAACAGATTATCGGTTGCATCAAGTCACAGCCCGAAAATTCAAGCATCTTTTCCTTTTTCTTTTTTTAGCTTAGTATGTAAAGTTTGGACTATCGTGAATAGTAAAAGAATGCATTCTTTCATTCTTTGCTCAAAAACTATAAGTTTTTAGTTTTCGATTGTTTTAAAGAAACATATTACAAAATGTTCCAAAAATAAATTTGATTTCAAGCATAGAGAGATGTTTTGATGATGCTAAAGAAAGGTACTCTAAAGTTCTTCGCTTAATTTTATTGTAATATATTTATTAATATTATTTGAACTTATTGAAAATAGGATAAAGTTTAGCTAACAAAATTGGTTATAATTTAAGGCTACAACCTTGTTCAATATCATTAACATTAATATATGTTTCAAAATTTTAATCATTAGATTTTATATTCTTTACACTCTTAATATACATGTTAAATTTTGTGTCAATTAGATATTATTTACTATATAATTGTAAGCGGGTTAAATCATATTAACTCAAGTTAGATAGAGAGTTTATATATGATGGATGGCCCAATACAATTAATTTTGTAGAGAATGGGTTTCTAAGGTAACCATTGGTGTGCCTATATGGTTTAGTTTTTAAGTTAATGGAAAAACATCAAGTAACTCATAAGAAAGAAGTAGATTTTGATATTAACTCTTCCTCGGGTTAGGCCGAGGAGGAATAGTTCATATAATGTTCAAGTTTCGGGTACAGGGTAGTGTTGCATAGAGTATATTTCTCTTTCCAGTTTTTGTCCCCCAATCTAGAGGGTTTCTTTTCTTTATGTAGTTAACTAAATTGCATTTTAGCCCTCCACTTGTATAGCCATCGATCTTCCTTTGGATGCTTGTCCCATCAAGGTTTTGCTGGAAGCGGTAGAATGTGCTGCAAGCTGTGAATGTACTGTTCATGGGTTATTCTACCATTAATATAGCCAGCTGAGTTGGTGCAGTATATTGAATGTGGAGGTGATAGGTACTTTACCTGAAGCACAAAATTTAGTTACAAAATTGGTTGTAATCTAAGGTTACAACCTTATTTAATATCTTTTTATTGGAGGTGAATTTTGACAAATTCACAATTAGATTACATCTTCTTCTTATATCCTTAATGCTAGCAAAATTTCTAGAAAATTAAAGATCAATAGTTATGTCATCAATAAATTGTTTAAATTTCAAGTTTTTGTAGTTTAAAATTATGCATAAAATATAAGTTTATAGATCATATAGTAAATAATTTTCGATTGACACAAATTTTGACATGTGTATTAAGAGTGTGAAAAATATGCAATTCAACGATTAGATTTTAAAATATGTAGTAATTTTTATTTTATTAAGTAAGGTCGTAGTCTTAGGTTACAACCAATTTTGTAGCTAAACTTTTTTCTTACCTGAATATTTCTCTTCTTCTCTGCTTGCACATCTTTGCCGTCTTTTGTTGATATTTTTTCTTTTGGTGCAAGTGACTTGCTCAATGCCTTCCGAGGAGCGCTTACTCTTCAGACTCCTCGGGCAATTGGCCTCTTCGACCTATATTCTTAGGCCCTCATCTAGTATTGGATCAAAACTAATGAGGGAATGGACCCTTCCACCTCCTTGGGTTAGGCCCACGGAGCTCTATTTTGTACTTGAATCTCACCCCTCCCACCATAATCTATAAGATTATATTTTATGCATAATTTTAAACTACAAAAACTTGTAATTTAAACAATTTATTGATAACATAGCTATTGTAATTTTCTAGAAATTTTGCAAGCATGGATGATATAAGAAGAAAATTTAATCCAATGGTGAATTTGTCAAAATTCACTTCTAATAAAAATATATTAAGTAGAGTTATAGCACTAGGCAACAATCAATTTTGTTGCTAAACTTTATCATTTCAAATAAATCCTATCTCTCTTATATTTACCTCTAATTTTCCCAAGCATATTTCATTGATATTTGATAGAATGCAGTTTTTTTTTTTATAAAAAATTTATGGCACTAACTAACGAAACCATGTATAAAAGATATTTATCATAAATAAGATAATGGGTAATATTGGAGAATGAGAGGTGGGGTTTGAACTATATACATGAAATACAAATTTCAAAACTTTAAAAAATAATGTTTAAAAAAATTCAATTTTAGGTTTTAAATATAAGAAATTGGCAATCCATGACTCTATGGACTATAATTAGGTTTGATTTTTAGAAGATTTACCTCTTCCCAATAAAGCATCAAGGCAAAAAACCAGAAAAAGAAAAGAGAAAACTTGGCTTTTACCTTTTGTTTTATCCCTTATAGTTGATGAAAGTGAAAAGCTTTTCTTCTCTTTCTTTTTATTTTTTTGTTTTGCTTTGAGTGTAGGTCTCTTTTCATCTCCCCTCTACATATCCCATGCTCTCTCATTCAACTTTGACAAATCCAATCAAAATCACTTTTTCTATATGAATAAAAGATAGGACTAGACACCAGACAGCTTTAAACCCATATATCTCTTTGATGAGATTTTTGTCTCTCCTATGACTTTGCTAGTAAACTTTGCATTTCCCAGAAATCACAATGCTTTCAATCGATAAAATCATGGAAATCAAGTAAGTACACGATGAGTTGAAGCACATCATATTATTTGACAATTCAACATGTTATAAAGATTATAATTATTGGGTCTGGTTAATATGTGCCCTTAGGGCACGCATTAAGCTATCTATTTATGGTAAAATTTTCTTGAGAATTGAAAAAGCTGTCAACACTTTTTCAATTTTCGAAATTTTTTTTTCAAAAATGAATAATTATTGTGTGCTCTTAGAGCACACATTAGCAAAATTCATAATCATTTATGAGAAAATGTTACATTGCATCCCATGGCATGTTAATGGACAAGAAAGTTATCGTCCATGCTGTTCTTTTCTTTTCTTTTCTCTTTCTTGTAAAGTAAATAGTAATTCTAATTGATAAATTGTGATTGAAATAATATCAATTTCAGTCTCATCACACATATCACTTCTAATAACACCAGTCATAACACGTTACCTAACTTCAGCCTGAATTTTTTTTCACTCATTGCTTTCTTTTTTTCCTCCACTTTTAATTGTCTTTTTGTTTAACATGTCTCCTTTGTCATTGTCAGATGGCATAAGGAACAATTTTCAACTCTTGAAGTGTGAAATTGCTGAGAAGCTTGGGTTGAGAAAAAGACCAGGATATAAATACGGAACCTGTACTTGATTCTGTAGCTGTATTGCAAAGAACATGTTCTTTTGGACCCAGTGGTCCTGGAATCCTTTTGCTTATGTTGATCTATAACCTAACCTTTTTATTTTTGAGGACAATCTATAACCAAACTTGATAGGACTGAGATTCATTGTGCGTCACGCAGGACCTTAGGGGCAGAAATTTGTCCACAATTGTAGTCATTGTCATGATGAAAAATGTAAGCCATGGCTGTACCTCGTACTGCATGGCACTACATAACTAACCAATAACGAAAGGAAGAGCTTATTCAAAGCTCCATGATCGGTTTTTTTTTTTTTTTTTTTAAATTCTTTAATTTATTATTTTTTTAATCATTCAAATAAGAATAAAAACAATACATCTTGAGCAAGAACATGCTCAATGACACAGGGGGATTCCCCTATCCAAGAATATGCTCAATGATGCAAGGGGATTCCCCTATCCAAGCGACAAAATATGAAATGCCTGTGACATATTGACCTAAAGCATGAGCTACTTTGTTGCCTTCTCAAGCAACAAGTGGGAAGGGGTTCGATGAATTTACACTTCTTCCCTTCTCAGTGGTTCTCAGGTGTACCCATTAACCACCCAATGGCAAGCAAGACTATTTGAAGAAGAAAGGGTTCGTATTAGTGGGGAAGCTTCGGAGGAGGAGATTAAATCTACCCTTTGGTCTCTTAAAGCTTTCAAAGCACCAGGGCCGGATGGACTGCATGCTAGATTCTTCCAAAGATTTTGGTTGAGTGTGGGTGATTAGGTGATTGGGGAAGTTAAGAAAATCTTTGTGGTGAGGAAAATGCCAAAATATTTGAATAGGACCCACATCGCTCTTATTCAGAAGATTCAAGGGCTAGAAACTTTAGGCAACTATAGGCCTATTAGCTTGTGTAATACAGTAGTTGCGAGGTTGAGGCCTCTATTGGACAAGCTCATTTCCCCTCTCCAAGCTGCTTTTGTACTGGGTAGGAAGGGAGTTGATAATGTCATAATAGTTCAAGAAATTATACATACCCTTGGTAAAAAGAAAGGAAAAAGTTGGGTATAGGGCCTTAAAAATTGATTTGGAGAAGGCATATAATAAACTTGAATGGAGCTTTATAAGGGATATGCTAATTAGAGCAAATTTTTCGGAAGACTTGATGGACATTATTATGAGTTGTATCTCCACAGTTTCGACGAAGATTTTGTTTAAAGGAGAAGCTTTGGATCCAATTTACCCATCTAGTGGAATAAGGCAAGGTGATCCATTGTCACCATACCTTTTTATCCTTTGTATAGAATTTCTTGTCCAACTCATACAGGATAAGTGCAATGCCAAGGTATGGCAGCCTGTGAAGACCTCTCAAAGCGGACTGGCTTTCTCTCATATGTTCTTTGCGAACGTTTTAGTATTGTTTGCCAAAGCAAATGCCACTAATTGCTCCACTATAAGAGATGTCCTATATGAGTTTTGTAGACTTTCGGGTCAAACGAAGAGTGAAGCTAAGTCAAGAGTATATTTCTTGCCTAATGTGGATAGGGATAGCAGGGAGTCTCTTTGTGATATCCTCGGGTTCTCTTCCACTCCTTCTCTCGGCAAATACCTTGGCTTTCCCATTAGACATCTTGGCTCTTCCTTGCAAGATTACAATTTCATTCTTGCAAGGGTGAAAATGAAATTGGCGGGGTGTAAGGAGAACCTGCTATCTCTAGCAGGTCGTACCGTGCTAATTCAACCTTTTTCAGCTGCTATACCATCTTATGTAATGCAATGTAATCACCTTCTGAGAAAAATACTTGAAGGCATTGATCGGGTGAATCGAAATTTTTTGTGGGGATCATCAGAAGCTTCTTGGAAAATTCATTGAGTTGGGTAGCATAAAGTGGCAAAGCCAAAAGAGGAGGGAGGGCTTGGATTACAGTCAACAAAAGGTAGGAATACTTCCCTTCTTGCGAAGTTAAATTGGCGGTTCCATACCGAAAAAGATGCTACTTGGGTTCAAGTTTTAAGGAACAAATATTGCAATTTCAGGCGAGTTAATGCCAAATGCGGATAGACTTCCTTGCTCATCGACTTGGAAAGCTATGAAAAAAGGAATGGATTCTTTTATTAAAGGAAGCATGTGGATAGTTGGAAAGGATAGTACTTTAAGCTTCTGGTGGGGTAATTGGAGGTGAAAGACGTTTTATCAGACAAGGGGTGGGAATGGGATCAGATACGATATGATCTTCCTCTGGAGATAAAGTCGATGATCCAAGCAACTCCAATCTCAATCACAAGCAGGGGATGTGATAAACTAGCCTGGGTTGGTAATCCGAGAGGTTCCTTTGATTTGAAGAGTGCCTATGCTTTGACATTGGGTGTTGATTCTATTCCATCGATCAATTGTGGCTGGATATGGAAATTTGAGACACTCCCTAGAATCAAAACTTTCTTGTGGCAATGTGCACATGATAGTATAGGCGTGAAAGGATGTTTAATGAGAAGAGGAATGGGGGAAGATGATAGATGCCCTATTTGTCAAGCGGACTCTAAATCAATATTACATGCCCTTAGAGATTGCTCTAGGGTCAGGGCTGTGTGGACTCAATTGGGAGTAGAGGCACGGAACCAGGATTTTTGGAATACAAACCTCCAAGACTGGTTGAGCACTAATGGGAAAGCAACCAATAGGTTCATTCGTGGCAAACCTCACTGGAGAATTCTTTTTCCTTTTGCTGTATGGATCATATGGAAGAGCAGGAATCATTTTGTCTTCAATGGAAAGCCTCCAAACCCAAAGCTGCCTGCAGTTATTAATGGTCAAGTTGTGGAATTCATGCATTGTGTTCCCTCACCAAGCAGACCGTTCGCAATGTGATAAGGAGGATTTGGTGGGAGAGACCTCCAAGTGGATGGAAGAAGCTGAATACTAATGGTTCATGCATAGGTAACACAAGGAGTGCTGGATGTGGAGGTATTGTGAGAGATGACCATGGAGTGTGGATTGCGGGTTCCTCCAGATACATCAGGACAGCGAACAACTTTATTGCAGAAGTAAGGGGGCTAAGGGATGGGTTTGTGTTATGTTGCAATTTGAATATACAATCCCTTATAATTGAACTGGATGCTAAAATGATTGTGAATGCTTTGTTAAACCCAAGTTATGCAAATAATATCATATCCCCTGTCTTCGATAATTGCAGGCAGCTACTAACTCGCTTCCAGTAAGTTAAGATTAGGCACTACTATCATCACACTAACTGTTGCGCTGATGTGATAGCGAGGATGGGATCTGAGCAGCAATTATATTTTTATGTTTTTAATAGTCCGCTTGTGAACGTTTTGGGAACCTTTAGGGAGGACTTTAATGGCATGTATCGTAACAGGTTTTGTCCTAAACCTCTTGTAGTTTGATAGTTGTTTTAATGGATCGTCTTTTAACCCAAAAAAAAAAATCTGCACTCTTTGAAAGAGCTGAAGCTGAAGCAAGGCACATGAAATGTTATTAGAAATACTTAGGGAAGAGATTGATGAACCCAGCAAGGAATGGACTACTACCTTCTGGGAATCACCCTCAAGAACTGTATCACAATTACCCATCTGCCAAGCAAACCTGATACCTTCCCCCATGGCTTTTGCCTCAACCTCTAACAGATGCAATGGAGCATTCAGGGGGGAAGAGATAGTCCACACCACTGGACAAGATGAGAAGCTTGTTTTCGAGATC
Organism: Castanea sativa; assembly: GCF_040712315.1. NCBI lineage: Eukaryota > Viridiplantae > Streptophyta > Magnoliopsida > Fagales > Fagaceae > Castanea > Castanea sativa. The sequence continues at coordinate 51,701,056 of NC_134020.1, read as the reverse complement.
CCCCATTCCAAATTTCAATTCAATTAGTCCATAAACTCCAAGCAACAGTAACCAACAACACCATAAAGTCATCATCTAAGTTTAGCACATATTTTGACACATTACACCAGGTCTAAAATCTCTGCAAAGTGAAACCGAGGGACTGCCCAGATCTGAACCCAATCTATCCCAAACCGATCTCGCTTTGTTGCAACACTGGAATAAATGCCCAGAACTTTCGGCTTCCATGATGGTGTTTTAATAATCCTAGGTCAGAACTTAGGTGACTAGTAACTAGTAATTTAATCTTCAACTCCAGGGGAACAAAGGAAAGAAAAAGTAAAGGTTTACTACAAGGCTACAGAACAAAGTTTCTCTCCAAACTAATTTGGAGAGAAACCCTTCAAACTTATCATATATCTTTTTTTTAGGTGTGAATTTTAAAAATCTAACCATTGAATTTCATGTTCCTTATGTTCTTAACATGCATATCAAATTTCGTTCAAATCGGATTTTATTTACTATTTGATCAATGAAATTATTTTTTATACACAATTTTAGATTACAAAAACTTGAAATTTTAACATTTGTTTGATGACATAGTAATTGATTTTTGATTTTCTTGAAATTTTGCAAGCATGAATAATATAATAAGAACATGCAATTCAAAGGTTAAATTTTCAAATTTCACACTCAATATAAAAATATTTGATAAGTTTGAAGGGTTTCTCGCCAAACTAGTTTGGAGAGAAACTTTTTCCAAGGCTACAAGTGAAGTGATAAGAGATTTTACAATAAGTCTATTGAACATACAAATTTTTCATAATTGTTAACATGGTATGTTATGATTAGTGCTTAATAAAGGTTGTGTCAGTAGTACATCCATGTAAAAGTGACGTTCTAATTACAACTTACCACCTAGACTAGTTGTGATGGAAAAAATTGTGTAACTAGTATTGCTCTTTATTGTATATACTCAAACAAGCACAAAAAGATAGATGACATGAAGTTATCAAGCGAAAACAAGTTCCATGAAATCTTGATTTTTTTTTTTTTCCCCATTTCTCTTCTTTTATTTTGTTTTTGATTAAAAAAACAAACAGTGATACATTTCTGTTACATTGATGATAAGAACTGCTCATTACATAATGGTATAACCTCTCTGCCCTTTGCTTGAGACCAAATGAAGCCGACTATTAGAATAGGTCTTCAATGCCGGTTGACAAGAGCAGGCACAATTTGAAAACCCATCATAGCGGTCCAGAAATGTACAAAGAGGAATACCAACAGACTGTTCCATTACTAAAAGCTCATCTCCTCAGGTAAACTGATTTCAAGAAAATATAGGCTGCAAAACAAGCAAAGAGATGCTTATTAAGATGAGTAAAAGTAGGAGTCTAGGACAAAGAAGCTGGAAGCAAACTAATAAAAAGTCTTTAATAGGTAGTTTCTTAGCTAATAAGTAATTCTGATACCACCTCATACAAAAATCTATACTAACAACTTAGACAGAACAACGCACTCCTGCAATATACCATAGTTTTTTCTTTACTCTTGTTGAAGACGCGTATTTGCATTCTCTTTCAACAACCCCTTGCCATGACAATTTATGGCAGTGTTTTGATACTTTGTATCTCTCTTCCCTTGCCATGACAATTTAACGTAGGAATGATTTAATGATTCTTGTTAATAATAAATCCAAGTGCTACCAAGCCAGTACACACTGGCACCTACCCCCTATTAATATGTAGCATCCCCATATGGGTGTGCTCAATTAATATTTTATATCATACTGCCAGTTAGCGCTAGCAGTCACTTCCATTTAAATCAAGCACATTAACACCGGTCCACCAGTTCCATGTTCCACATGACATGTAGAAAGGATGGGTCCCTGGTCTTACAAGCGGCAAGATTACATTGGAGGCAAGCAACAGTCGTTACTGTAGGTCTTTCATTAGCATTCTCAGGTTTTTTCTTTTCTTTTTCTTTTTTTCCTCTAAAATAAATGCAGAAATTGAAAAGCACAAAACTTTTGTGATTTCCATTTGGGTAAAGGGAAAAGAGAGGCTTTTCAATTGCCTGCTGAAATGGTTACCTTAAAAAAAGTAAAAAATAAATGACACGGTTACTACTTAGCCATTGATTTTATTACCTTGCAGACATGAAAGCCATTCCAAAGAACACAGCCTTGACAGCTTGCTTCTGTCCAGCATAATCAAATGCCAGCGGCAGCATTTCATGCAGGGTTAGAAAAGCCATCACTCCACCAACTGAAACATAATTCAGGAAAAGATATTTGTTACAAAACTCTGTATCATTCCTAAATCAACTGAGGTGATGAGGAAATGATTATATTGCGAACCTGCTCCGAGCAAGCCCTCAAGAATTTCAGGACTCAAGCTGCTTGGGAACAAATAGGCTGAAATAAGATATCGAAAAGGTTATTTTTCCATTAAACAATCCTGATGTGCAAATTTGTAATGCACACTCACTGTATCTGGCTCACAACCCACCCTACTTCAATACTAAGGCTTACACCTCATAAACATCACCTCCGATAATTAAAGATAAGGCTTTCAGTTAAATTTGAAATTTCTATTCTTTCAGAAAGAAAAACAGCCTGCTTTGGCATTTATGCAGTAATACACATACCTACAATTATAACACCCAAAGGCTCAGCCAAACCAGAAAGCGTAGCCAATTTGAATGCCTGCCATTTGCTGCAATTTGTAGGAGAAACCATTTAATGACTTATCACATGGGTAATTCTTATTTCTTCATTATAGCTTTCATGATATATTCTACAGTTCATGCCCGCCCAAAAAACAAAAGAAATTAGGACATTATTTAATCAATCAATATGATGTCTATGTCAGATGCTTTTTAGCATTGTGTGACCAAGGGGAACTTTCTATCACAAATCTGACTTCTAAACCAAAGAAGATGTCATTAATACCATATCAATATCTTGTGTTATTTGTTTGCATATTTTGGGCTCGTATTTTGCTTTTCAAAGAAAAAAAAAAACAAGAAACTGGTGTTCAGAATTGGATTCGGATTTCAGAGGCACCTTTTCTTTTTAACGGAAAAGAACAGAAGCCGGGCTCAAAATTTCAAGCAAGGGTTACTCCAGAAGGACAACTTTCCTTCCAAAGCATATATCCCCCCCCCCCCCCCCCCCGGCGACAACATTCCAAGTCCAACACTACCATCACCACCACTGTCACTGTGAACATTAATGCCAATAGCAATACTCCATTAAACCACTACCAAATAGTGGACAACCATGCAGATCATCATCTCCTCCAACGCCTTGAGCACTGTCTTCCCAATCTTCACTACCAGACACTACAGCAACAGCCATCAGATTGATCACCTAGATATTTGCTCTAGACCACTTTAATCCTCTTTCACACCAAGCTGCCAGCACTTCAATGACCACCACCACCCCTAACACTATCACCACAGCCATTATCATTTATCTAAGGCTTCTCTTATTTGCATATGGGCTGACCAACTATGATTTGTTTTATGAATTGGAACAGAAGGCAAACAAATAGATATTCAAAAAAGAAGCAAATATAGTGTATTTCTGACAAAAAATAAATACTTTAAAAAAGGCTTAACTAATTGGTGCCTTCACAGAATCTCACCTTTGTGTTGCAAAATAAACAGGAAGTGCAACAGCAACACCCTGTAAAAGAGAACTGAAAGAAGTAAGGCAAAATGACATATCTCACCATATAAATGTCACTTGTTATCAGAAATATTGATTTTAGCTCATCCCATATAGGTTTTAGTACATGATTATTGTTGTTATTGCTATTATTACTAAATATTACCTGCCTGAAACGTCTTTAGTTCAAGCTGGAACTTTATAGCAACCTTATATTTTTTGTAATTCTAAAATCTTGATCAAATAAAGTTTTTGAATTGCCAGAGAAAGGAAGAGATTAAAACATTGAAAATAGTTTAAACCTCTTAAATAATATTAGGATAATCCTGATAAGCTTTCAAAAAGACTTTTTTTTTTTCTTTTTTAATCAAAATTTAATGCAGCAGAAAAGATTACTAGGTAATATGATATTTTTTTCTGGGACCAATCCATTATGATTCTAATTTCATAACATAATTGAGAGCACCAACAGAACAAACACCAATAATACATGCTTTATGATAGAGATGTCCAACAAGATTTAAGGATGATTCTTTCATGGACCAATTTAATTATGATTCTAATATCATAACATAATTGAGAGTTCTAACAGAACATACAACAATACTACAGCTTTTTTGTAGAGATATCCAGGTGAGAAGAATTTAAGAATTAGGGCAGTATTCACCTAATGTCTTGGACAATGTTTCCTACCAACTACAGTGAAGAACCATTAAATGAAACTGGCGCAATCAATCAAAGTAAATCTAATTTCTACCAAGTTTCTCTGCAATAAGTTAGCCATACAACTAAATCTGTACAGCAGATAGATTTGCCGAAGCAACTTGGATAGAGTTACATTGGTGTCAGGCATTAACACATTCTTAACCTTGTATTGTCTTTGTTTTTCAAGTTTTCTACCTTAGAATTGTCCAAAACTCTAGTTTCCAAGTTTCCTGATATAAGTAAAATTGTTTGAGAAGTTGGAGAAAATATTTTTCTTAATCAAATATAAGTAAAAATATTTTTATTAATCACAGTAAATCTAATTACTACCAGGTTTTCTACCTTAACATTGTACAGGTCTTGATTTGACTTGATAAATTTAATGGAAATAAAGGACTTGTCCTTTAAATTATCAAATATAACAGTCCAGAACTTTTTGGCAGTTAAAAGGTTGGATTTTACTGTTATTCATGGCATAGTGCAAGCATACAAAAGAACCAAAAGTCTGTTTGAAAATCAGATTCATTACAGAATCAGAGAACACATACCTCTGGAATGTTGTGCAGAGCAATGGCCAAAGCCAAGTTGACACCAACACGAAGACCCTATGTTTAAAAAAAAGATACAAACTAGAAATCTTAGTGGCATGTATCAGTGTCTATTTCTCTCAAGATATGAGCGTTCAAAATGTATTTGTTATGTTAAGAAATGGCATTGAATGGATCCACTACAGACGTTCAGGAATGGCATTCCTTCAAGACTTAATCCATAAAAACTAAATTCTTGTGAAACAATGCAGTATTTATTTAATGAGTTCCAGAAGCACACATTAGCCGTTTCACCTAGTACGCAAATCAGGTAGAATGAATTCAAAATATTTTAAGAATGTAAAATGGGCATAGTTTTTATAACAGTCGACCAAACTCAACTCATGTGGAAATATCAAAGGATTGAGCATCAAGAACCAAGAGAAAGATTGCCACAGAAGTCAGAATTTTATCAGCTACAGAATGCCCCATAGTTTCATTTTAATTGGATGCTTATAGGTTTAAAGAAAAAAATGTTTAAAAGTGTAAAGCAAGGATGAAAGGAAGACACTTATAGTTATAGCACACAAACTTGATGGTAATTCTGAAAACAATGTTGTTTAGGTCATGCACAATAAAACATAAGATAATAAATTCCTAAACAGCTGGTGTGCTATATATTAATTCATTGGTGATAGACATAGTTTTCTCATCTTTAACACATTAATATTAAGAATCATAAGTAATTCCTGTCTCTCTCTCTCTCTCTCTCTCTCAAGAATAATAATAGTTTAAGAACATTTTCTCCTCCTGAAGGTAATACACAATTGGACTGTGTGAAATAAAACCAGAACATCTAATTCGAAGTTAGTACACTTCTCATATTTTACTCAACAGTCACAATAATAGAGTACCTTCATTGACCCAAGAAAAACTGCCATTCCTTCAGGAAAATTGTGCAAGCTTATGCCTGCATGTCGTAGGAGACAAATTTTTCATTAAACTGGATTGATACAAGCACCAGCTTACATAGAATAAGCAATAACTCATGAAATATGAATTCTTGAAATTTCAGCAAAGCTTCCAAGTGCAAAGAAGTTTAGTTTAACCATCAGCTATACAATTTTGCAGGCAAATTAATATGCATTAGTTGGCACCTTTGTTGAAGCAGCCATTCAAAGAAATATTATTAAGGCAAAAGAAAAAACTATGGGATACAGTCTGGAGAAGAGACCATATGAAACTATTTCCTATTTTTAATTGATGATATAATAGCTAAAGATTATTGGCAAAAGAAACAAATAAACTAGTTTGATCTTTTGACATCACTCAAATAAAACAACGGAATGATAAAATTGAAAGAAAAAGTAAAAAATAGATGACTTCGGAGTTGGCACCTATTGTTAGCTGGAATTAGCACCAGACCTTTGGGACAATTTCAAGAGAGCTTTCATTCATCATCAAAATAATCCCTCCATCCATTGGAGTACATTATTTGGCTTATATAGAATACTAGACACTAATTCTAATTGACTTGGGAAATCTCAATTATTGAATTGCAAAAATAACTTTGAATAAAACTAATAATAAACCTAATTAACTACTAAGACCAAAAATAAAAATACAACTGACTCCAAAATCAAATAAGACAAACTAAAATAAAACTTCCCTTGTTCTTCCTGCAGCAAGTGCAGCATGAAACATCAATGATGATGGGGTCCATCTGATATGAACTACTCAGAATTCCAATTGGCAAATTACAATACAAAAGAGCACCCAACATGGGCTAAAAGAAGCTCCTTTGTCAAAGAAGAAGTGGGAAATAGCTTACTCATGCATCTAATATTGATGTTTCCCAATCAAATGGGAAGTTTTGTTTGGCCTTGTCAGCCTAATAGGTGGTAGAAAAATGTACATGACAATGGGATTCAGCATTTCAGCTCAAACATTATCCCAGGCATTATTTTCTATTTGAGATATTAAAGTAGAGTCTTCCATTATCAAAACGCAAAGAAGACTCCTCTAAAACATAAATGAGAAATATAACTCCTTTTACACTAAGATCGAGCACCATAAATCAATTAATCAAGCAGCCTATGCCTCTACTCAAAGATATATCACCTAAAGATTAAATAAATTAACCAACTATATTTCTAAGTTCCACAAATTAAATGCAATCAATTTTGGAATAGTTTTAATCAGAATCTAGGAGGAGAATTAACCATGTCCATATGATTGTCATACCTACTGCTGTAACAATCCCACTGAATAAAACTTGGCGGCGATGCTTTTTCATAATGTCCTTGCCCCCTTCATCTTTAGTTTTCTGCGCTCAAGTCAGTGGAAAACTGTCAACTACTAGTATTATGTTGAACCATTAAAGACGTATTCAATCATATGCAAGTAGGTTAAGAAAATATTTATCAGGTAGATGAATATATCATTTATACCTTTTTACTATCTGAAACTGGGGCAAGTGTTGGTTCTGGAATAAAATTGGCAACAATAGCAAAAAATAAGACACCTGCAAAAAACTGACTTTCCACAAATGGAGAATTAAATTATCGTAACAAAAATGAAAAATTATGCACAAAAATGAAGCATATGAATTAGATGAACATTGAAGTTTATAGCTAACCCAAAGATTTCCTTTTAAGAAGCCAATAGAGTTAATAGCATTGTGAGCCAAATCCAGGAATGAAATGCTCAGCATCAGACCTGCCGCAAATCCCTGCAAGGAAGAGATGATCATATTGCAAAAGAATCTCCCAACATTAAGCATCAATGGGGAAGAAAGTTGAAATGTGATCAAAGTAGAGATCGTTGTTCCACAATTATGCGATCAGTTAATATAATTAGGAGCTTATCTGGAAAAGTAACATACGTGGATTAAACATTGACTAGATTAGAAAAATAGAAATTACAGATTTTTGGATTAGAAATGAAGAGGTTGAGTTCTGTGCTAACCTGTAAAATCCCAAGCATCTTCAAATTGGGAGCCTGATTGAGAATTACAAAGAGTGCACCTGCTCAACATTCCATAAATTAAAATTAGATTAGGAACAAAAGCTAATATGGAATTACTTATATTATTCACTGAGTCCACAAAGTAACCAGAACATATCAGAAGGATTCCAATGATAATGCTTCTAACATTTTTAGGATGTTTGAGCTTGCTAGAATTTTATAAATCAAGGAAGAGGCCTATATTAACACCAAAACATGCATGACTCAGATATACACACATACAAAACATGCATGACTCAGATATACACACATACAATGCATGTATGTGTGTGTGTAATAAGATGCCAAGATAATAATAAATAATAAATATTTCTAATACTCATTATTTCAGAACATGAAATTGTAAGCATATGAATGTGACAAAATTAAAGAAGAAAATGGGGGAGGGGGGGGGGGGGGGAGAAGAAGAAAAAAGAAAGAAAAAATCCTCTTCTAGATAACATTTAGGATCCATGAAATCTTGATGAAGAACATGTAATAAAATACAAAAAGAATAATGCTTGTATTAGGAAAAAATATTCTACCACACTAAGGTGTCAATAGCCATAACGGCAAGTTGATTTTGGAACATAAGACTGGAAACTTCAACTATGAAGTTTTCTGCATACGGAGGCAATTCATAGAGAGACATTGTTTTCGGTCACTCAGTTGGATTATATTGGCTAATGGTCTATGCATTAAGTTTAAGTATGATATTTGGCAGAAAGCAAACTGGCCCACAGAAGAACCAAATGGCTTGTTAAGTTCATGATTCAAGTTACACCTCACAAAGGTAACCCGATTAATGAGTAAAGAGTTAAATCTTTCACCATAAGCAATATCCCAATACCCGAATCATCACATAAAGTAAGATATTCCAACATACTTCCATGTTGAGGCAATTTGAAAAATCATGTGAAGATATGAATAATAACATAAGTATATATTGGGCTTCTCAATGAAGCCAAATGGCAGGAAGAGAACTTGGACTTATTCTTGCCTCTCCCTACTCCTTTTACATGACATTATAAAGTCGTCGCCAAATCCGAACCTAGCTCAAACTACTTCCTTCCTGCCTCTCCCTAGTCATTCTACATTCCTGAACAATCATTACCAATCATCTTTTGTCATGTCACCCCAAAATTTCTAACTCTAATATGTCTCAGCACCCATCAGTCTGTCATCAAATTTTCATTCACCTCTCTCTTTCTCTCTCTCTCTCTCTCTCTTAAATTCCATTTGATAACTATCCACAAAAACAAAATTGACGCCAGTGTTGTTGATACTGCTGAAACAAGCGCATAAATACTTATTACAACCACTGAGCTCCACCCAACAAAGCCTTAATCACAGACAAGTAAATACATCAATTTTCAACTATTCAAATAAAATGGGATTGTCCCAGATTTTGAAATTACCAGCTAATTAGAAACAAAAACATCAAACGAATTCAGCTAACATTAGATATTTAGATGTCCGTTTCATTCAAGTCCAAGATAAGAGTCAAACAACAAAAGAACAAACTTCGAATTTAACAAGTACCCAATTGAACACTTTCAACAACCATACACAATAAGCAAGCAAAAGTACAACAACTTCAAATCACATCCACAAAATGCTAAATTTATCAAATGGGGTAGTTTGAATTTGAAACATTACAAGCTTCACTCACCTATAGAAGTACTCAGTCCACCAATTAGTGAGAGCCCAAGAGC